>NW_012115055.1:5933287-6034680 GCF_000951035.1 Colobus angolensis palliatus | reverse complement strand
AGAAAGAAAGAAAGAAAGAAAGAAAGAAAGAAAGAAAGAAAGAAAGAAAGAAAGAAAGAAAGAAAGAAAGAAAGAAAGAAAGAAAAGTATTTCCAGAAGTTGTTTACACTGCTACTTAACAACATGTTCAGGTTCACATTAGTGGGAGTGCACAGATTATCAAATTAGATTACATTTAACAATTTGAAGACAAAAGCAGAGCCATAACAAAGAGTTGGAAGAGAATAAGATAAATAAGGGAAAAATATCTTTTCAAATAATTCATAAGCAATACATAGAAACAATGATAAATATTTTTTAGCTACAAGGAGTCAAGCCTTCAGGTAAAATATAGCCAATTTGTTCTAACTTAATATATTGTTAGAAAAATTGTATTAATACTTTATTTTTTATTGAATTGTCTTGCTATTTAATTATAAAACCATAACAAAATATAAACGAATTATTAGGTATTTACTTTTATTTTCTTATATTGTTATTCTGTATTTAAAGGAAGTTAAATTTCTAAAACCCATGATATGAACATATTTACATAACAGTTTTGTTAATTTGATTATAATTTTTTTGTCTTAGTGTATAATGTTCTAACTTTAAGCTATCCTGTTTTGAATCTGTTTTTACAATAACATAGGATGTTTTAATTTTCCACCTAGGACCAAACATTGTTCATATTTCTGAGTGATAAATTATAATATGCACCTAAGATATGTTTTTAGTTAACGAATTTTGCTTTGCACGATACAATTTAGTTTCTTTTTATTTGTTTCGATTTCTGTTTTCCAGTTTCTAAGTAATCATTTCATTTTTAATTTGGAAAAGTATCATCAACAAATGTTCTCTATCAGAAAGAAAATACAAACCATTGATAAAATCACCGGGTTAAAAAGTGTATCCGGAACACTGAGCTTTAGAAAAATTCCAGTCAGTGAATATAGATAGGTGCTAAGAATTGTACTGAATACATATGACGGTTATTATTTTATCCTCCCTTAGTATGTTGTTTTTCTCCAGGTGAGTACAGTTGTCCTTTAGAATTGTTTGGCTTCCTTCTTTAAGTATTTCATAATAGAAATACCATATACACTGAGCATTCTTGGTATCATATTTATTATATTGTATTTATAAATGCTACTTGCATTAATTATACCATAAACTGATGGTGCTGACATGAATCTTGGGATACCGTTACCACTCTGTGAAGGAAAGCAAGGATAACTTTGGAAATTAAATTTTTACAGCAGCAGCTTCTTGTCTGTGAACTGCATTCTTCTCTCAGGAGGTGTATTTTCGAGATTTTTTTGACTTAATTCCAAGTTGATTTGCATTTCTTCTTCTTGGCTTTTCTTGGTTTGTAATGTTCTTACTAACTGAACTGATAATTCGTGTCTGCCCCAACAGTGCCATAAAGAGGCAGTATTTATCAATGATTGCTTATGATTAAAATATACCTTTTTTCTTGGCAGCAGTTTATACACTTATTAAATAACATGTAAGACATATCCAAATTATTTTCAATCTCATATGAGGTAAAGAATCAGTGTCATTTTTAATTTCTCAGTTTAAAACTCTAAAATCTTTCTTTAAACTAATTGAAGAAATTTCTTTGCAATATTGTTATAGATAGTGGTAAATAATCTCAAGGAGAATTTTCTGCAGTTAGATTTTTTTCAAAATAAAACTTTATTTCTATTGTTTGCTCTCAGATGTTTATCTGTACTATGACATCAGCCTTCTGATTGCTTTATACATATCACTAGTGTGTCTATCCAGCATTTACAATGAACTTTTTGTAAAATTTCCTTTGGCAACTATGGTTCCAAAAGTTATTAATAGTTATTATTTTTTGCAATGTATAATGGATTAAAATAAACCAAGCCCCCTCCCTTATGACCAGATATCTTGATCTATAACCCTCAGACATTTTGCACATGATGTTCTCTCTTCCAGGGATGATTCTTCTCTTCACTTTGAGTGGATAATGCTTTACATTCATTAGTCCTAAACTCAGCCTTACCTGATGCCCTATTCTGGACCACATTCTTGGGGTATAGACACTCATATACTGTAATTGTCTGTTCTCATGCTGTTATGAATGCATACCCAAGACTGGGTAATTTAAAAAAGGAAAGAGGTTTAGTGGACTCACAGTTCCACATGGCTGGGGAAACCTCACAATCGTGGTAGAAGGCAAAGCAGAAGCAAAGGCATGTCTTACACGGTGGCAGGCAAGAGGGCGGGTGCAGGGGAACTCCCTTTTATAAAACCATCAGCTCTCATCAGACTATTCACTATCATGAAAACAGGATGGGGAAACTGCCCCCATGATTCAGTGATCTCCACTTGCTCCTGCCCTTGACACATGGGGATTATTACAACTCAACGTGAGATTTGGGTGGAGACACAGCCAAACCAACACCATTACCTATCATTTTTCAAGCATTTATAACACTTGCAAATTTATACTTATTTGTACATTAAAACCTCAGTTTCAGAGCAGAGTATGAGCTGCATAAGGTCAGGTCATTTATTTTCTTTGATTACCATTTTGTTTTCACGCAAAGTGTAATATATATTAGATGCTAAGTGAATGTGTTCATAATGAATGAACAAATAAAATTTTCAAGAAGCAGTTTTTATTAGTCATAGAAACCTAATAAAAGAAATAATGCCCAAATTCAAAAATACACAAATAAAATAAAACATTATCATATTTCAGGAAAGACAATTTTGAAACATAGTTTGTGACCAAGATTAACTTATGTCTCATGTATGCTAGTTGAATAATTCTATGAAATGGATTAATAGGTAGATTGCTAATTTTTTTGTTTCTAAAATTGAAATAAAAACATGTACATTATTTAAATGGAGAATATTATGAGTGTTAAATAAGATAATGTAAGTATTTAACATGTTTGCTACATAAAGCTTAATAGATAGCATCTATTATTATCACCAATTATCATCACATGCTAACCTATGGTATATAGGTAATAGATAATAATGAACTCCTATATTTGAGTTTAGGAAGAAATTTTTACTTTATTGAATATTTATATAGGAATGGGATGATGAAGGAGTACATTATTAGCACATTTTCTTTTTTCTAGTTTTTATTTTAGGTTCAGCAGTACATGTGAAGGCTTGTTACATAGGTAAACTTATGTCATGGGAATTTGTTGTACAGAATGTTTCATTACCCAGGAATTAAGCCCAGTACCCAATAGTTATTTTTTCTGCTACTCTCCCTTCTCCCACCCTCCTCCTTCAAGTAAACCTGGTGTCTGTTGTTTTCTTCTTTGTGTTTGTGAGTTTTCATCATCTAATTCCCACTTACAAGTGAGAACGTTTGGTATTTGGTTTTCTCTTCCTGTGATAATTTGATAAGAATAACAGCCTCCAGCTCCATCCATGTTCCTGAAAAAGACATTATCTCATTCTTTTTTATGGCTGCATAGTATTCCATGGTGTATATGTACCACATTTTCTTTATCCAATCTGTGATTGATGGGCATTTAACTTGATTCTGTGTCTTTGCTATTGTAAACAATGCTGCATTGAACATTCAGGTGGATGTCTTTTTATGGTAGAATTATTTATATTCCTCTGGGTATATATCCAGTAATGGGATTGCTGGGTGAAATGGTAGTTCTGCTTTTAGCTCTCTGAAGAACTGCCATACTGCTCTCCTCAAGAACATTTCTTTAGGTATGTATTAATTCCACCATGAGGAATCAGTAAATAGCCTAAAGCATACATAATTCATATGGTTTCCTATAAAATAATAAAACAGTATTTTGCAGATACTGAAAAGTGGCAGAATTCTTCACATAGTTAGAAATGAAAGAGTGTCCTAGAGATAAAATTGTGAGCAACAGAAAGTGATATGGTTAAGTGAATTGAGCTCAGATATCATTATGCCATTCTAAGAAATGCAGAACTCATGATTACGCACTGAAAATGGATCAAATGCTCTTCACATTATCCTACAAATGTGGTCAACATAAAGATTTTATGAAAATATTAACACACTTTAACACAATAATTAGCTGGCCCACATTAAAGTGAGGCGTAAGCCTCTGCCTGTCATTACTTTTATAGGACTGTTTGCTATTGGTCTGGGCATTAGTTCTCCATCATTTCTTAACAAGTTACTCCAAAACTTGGATTCTTCAAACGGCACATATTAATTACTTATTGTTCCTGTGGATCAGGAGTTTTAAAGCAGATTAGCAGCATGGTTCTAGCTCTGTCAGGTTACCATCAAGACACTGGCTAGGGTGCAGTCATTTGAAGATTGAACTGCACTCCTGCCTACATAGGTCTGTGGATGTTGGCAGAAGGCCTCGGTTTCTTGCTATGTGTATCTCTCCATAGTATTCTTGGGGGATCTTCATAACACAGCAGCTTGCCTCCCCAGAACAAGTGTTCCAAGAAAAAGGAAGATGTATACTGCAATGTTTTTCATAATGCAGTCTTAGAAACCACACACTGTTATTTTTCTCAATACCCTATTAGTTACACAAGTCATCCCTATGTGATATGGGAGGATAATCCACAAAAGTGTCAACACTAGGAAGCAGTAATCAATGAGAGTTATTTTAGAGTCGGGTCACCAGAGACTAGAATCATTTAGCAATCATAGTTATGATCGAATGCAATTAATGATCTAATTTTGAACATGTTGAGTTGTATTTGACAGTGGTAGTTCCCCTTGTCTCTGACAAATAAGTTCCAAGATCCCCAGTGAATGTCTGAAACCGCAGATAGTACCAAACTTTGTATCTACTATGTTTTTTTCATGCATATATATCGACAATAAAGTTTAATTTATAAAGTAGGCATAGTAAGAGATTAACAACAGTGATAATAAAATAAAAACATTCTAACAATATGCCAACATCACTACTCTTGTGCTTTGGGGCCACTATTAAGTAAAAACAATGTTACTTGAACACAAGCACTGCAATATTGCAACAGTGGATCTGATAACCAAGATGGCTACTAAGTGATTAATGGGTGAAGAGAGTAGACAGTGTGGGGACTGTGGACAAAGGGATGATTCACCTCCAGGCAGGATGGAGCAGAAAGGCCCAAGACTTCATCATGCTCCTCAGAATGACATGCAATTTCAAACTTATGAATTATTTCTGGAATTTTCCATTTAACATTTTTGGACCATGGTTGACCATGGGTAACTGCAACTGCAGAAAGTAAAACTGCAAATAAAAAGGAACTATGATACTAAAATTAACATAAAATCAGATACTGTGAATTCTTTTAAGTAAACAATAGGATAAGTAATGTTTTTATTTCTGCTCCTATTTGACAGATTTTGATTTCTCAATATCCCATTCCATTCTTCATAATTAACTCAGAATTATCTTCAAAGATGAAAATTAGATCTTTTCACTTCTTCTTTGTAAAAAAGAAAATACCCTTAACAGCTTGGCACTATCAAAAGGAGTAATTACATATTTTTCAGCTATCATCCATGTAAATGACTGTGATACTATAGGCAGTAAAGAGTATCCATGCTTTGCATTACACATAACTCAAATGTGTTTACAAGCTGGACCACTGGAAGGTACCTGTGGAGAGTTACAGCATGTGGCCATTCCAGCTGACTCAGGCCAACTTTCGATTGCAACTTTAGAGTCAGGAAATCCCTTCGATTCATATCTTTTACTACGGATATATTTTCATCGAATTGATTTAGAAATAAGTATCTGGCAAGTATAGGATAAGGATGATTTTGAATAAGATTTTTAGCTTTACAACTAGCATAGCTAGCCAGATTCTTGTTCTTTTATTTTTCTTGTTACTCGATATTTCAGGAAGCAAGAATTCAATTTTTTTTTTCCTAAGAGGCAGTCTGGATGTGACCCCAGCAAACACTTAACAAAATTATAGTTGGTCATAGAGCTTCAAAAAAATCCCACCTAAGTGATCATCACCTTGTCTGTTATGTTTATGCTAATGTTGATTTGAAGTGCATATGTTGCTTGGATACAGCAGTTGCATGAACTATGGGTCTTACACATCTAGGAACAAAATGTGGCTTGCATTTATTTTTGTTGACTTTTTCAACGCAATTTTCTTCAATGGCATTTCATCAATACAAAACCATTGGAGAATAATAATAGATATCTAAGAGTTAGGTCTGAGATTATCCTTTTCAAGATCTATAAATATCATAGCACATGCTTCTGGGCACCAGCATTTTTGTTAAGTGGTCCAATTTCTTTGAGCTAGTGGTCCTGGCTAATACTCTGGTGCCACAATGTGTGAAGCATCTGTTACTTCTTATCTGTGGTTAAAAGAATGTGTGGATTTTAATTAATCACCTGGAAAAGAGACTATTTATTCACTTAGATGGCAGGTCCTTCATGATTACAAGAAGCACATGGGGAAAGGCAATGCATTTTTAAGGGAGTGAAACACAGAGCCAAGTAAATGACCGACACATAACAAGCATGAAGGAAAACATGTAACATCACATCCCAGGTGCCCTTCCAGATGTTCGCTTTTGTGATAGCGCGTTAACATAAGAAAATAGAATATTCTCAAAAGACAGTGATATATTAACTCTGCCACTTTCATTTATAAATAGATGCTATATATACAACTCTTTAACATGTTCTCAGCATTTTAAAAAGTGGCTTTTTTTATATGAAAACAGAAAAGACAGGTTTGCCTTTGAACTTAACATCACTGCTGATTCACTTCTAGCTACTTCACTCTCATTTAACAGTGTGCTTTTTGAGAGGTTATAAACAGACACATACTCACACACACAAAGTCTGCTTGGCTACTAAAATTCATTTCATTTTAAAATCCTAAAATAAGCTAACAATAAGATAGGAAACTAAATATAATAGCATTTATTGCCATATTAAAAAAAAAACAATTGCTCACCAATGGGAATTATTTCAGCTATGCAAAGATGGTCACATATTAAAATATCAATTAATGCAATCAATCACATGAACAGGCTAAAGAAAAAATCATATGATTAGATCAGTAGATGCAGAAAATTTATTTGACAAAATCCCACACCCATTCATAATACTCACCATGAGAATACTAGAAATAGAGATAATTTCCTCAACTTGATAAGGAACACTTCAAAGAAAACAAAAACAAATCCTACAGTGAACATTATAATTAATTGTACAAAACTAGAAGAAGGAATAAATAAAACTGTCTTTGTTCACAGCTGATATAATTGCCTATGTATGTGGAAAATCCCAAAGAATAAACAAACAAACAAAAAACCTCCTGAAACTAATTAGCAGTTATAGCAAGATTGCAAACTATGAGGGTAACATACAAAAGATAATTTCTCTGCCATACACATGCAATGAACAGTAGGAATCTGATTTTTTAAAGCCAGCGCTACTTACATTAGCATTCAGAAATAAATACTGATATATAAATCTAACAAAGTATCTGCAAGGTCTATATGAGAAAAACAATGAAATGCTAACAAAAGAAATCAAAGAAATATCTTAATAATTGCAGAGTTGTTCCAAATTCATACATAGAAAGACTAAATAGTGTTAAAATATCATTTCTTCCCAACCTCATCTGTAGATTCAATGTAAGTCTGGGCAAAATCCGAACAAGTTATTTTGTGGATATCAGCTGACTCTAAGGTTTCTATAGAAAAGTAAAACACCCAAAATAACCACTGCAATACTGGATGTAAAAAAGGAAAAATGTCAGACAGCTGACATTACCTGATTTCAAAACTTACTGTAAAGCTACAATAATCACAACAGTCTGGTATTCAATGGGAGAGAATGAAGAGCCCAGAAATATAGTCAGTGTATCTTTGACAGAGGGACAGTGGCAATTCTATAAAGAAAAGTAGAGTCCCTTCAACAAATGCCCTTGGAACAACAGGAAGTCTAGATGCAAAATAATGAATCTAGACGGAGACCTTACATCTTTCATAAAAATAAAATCAAACAGGATCCTAGAGCTAAACGTATAAGTACCAAGCTATGAAACTTCAGATTGTAACATAGAAAAAATCTAGATGATCCCAGGTTTCATAATTACTTTTCATATTTAATATCAAAGAAGTATAATCCATTTAAAAATGGACAGATTTGACTTTTTAAAAAAATTCTTTCAATTTGCAGAAGTCACTGTTAGGAAAATCAGTGAAAAAAATGCCAAAGACTGGTATTAGAATCTTCGCAAAACACGCATCTAATAAAGGCCTTGTATTAAAAAAAATAGAGGTAACTCTTAAAATGTCACAATAAGAGAAAAGAAACAACACTGGTTTAAAAAAACACACTCCCAAAAAGATATATAGATTGCTAAGAAGCATATGGAAGAAATGTTACACAACATACGTCATTATGGAATTACAAATTAAAATAAAAGTGACATACAACTACAAACCTGTTAGAATTGCTAAAATCCCAAATGCAGGCAACCTCAAATGCAGTTGAAGATGTGAAGCAACATGATGTCTCTTTCACTGCACCTGGGAACGCACACTAGTAGAGTTACTTGGGCAGACATTTTGGCAGCTTCCGGGAGAGCTACACATAGTCTTGCTGTATGATCCAGCAATTGCCCTTCTTGATGTTTACCCGTATGATGTGAAACCTCATGTCCACACACAAATCTGCACATGGATGCTTATAACAGCTTTGTTCACAATACACACGTATCACTTCTGTAAAAGATGACTGTCATTTCTGTCTGAAAGAACATGACCAAAACAACAGACGTAGAACCTAAAATGTAAACAATAATGTATTGAGTATATACTAATAGTTTTCATTGCAAGAGGTATAAAGCAGGAGGCACCAACTCTTCCCATTTCTGAATTGCCAAAATTTGGAAGCAACCAAGATGTTCTTAAATAGGTAAATGGATAAATAAACTGTGTTACATCCATGCAATAAAATAATATTCAGCAATAAAAATAAACTATCAAGTCACAAAGAGACATGGAGGAACCTTAAATGCATATCACCAAGTGAAAACGGGCAGTCTGAAAAGACTACATACCATGTAAAGACAAATACATACTATTTTTTAAAAAGGTAAAAGTATAAAGACTGTAAAAATATCAGTGGTGGTTAAGGAGAAAAGAGATAGATAAATAGATGGAAAGTAGGGCATTTTTAAGGCAGTGAAATTTTATGTTATAGTGGTAGATGCATGAAATAACGCATCTGTCAAAACAAAAAAAAAATCTGTACAATACAGAGTATTTTTACTGTACAAATACACTAATATAAATGATGGACTTCAGTTAAACTAATGTATTGATATTGGTTCATCAATTGTAATAAATATATTACACTGAGAAAGAACGTTAAAATGGAAATGGTGTGGGGTAGGAGTTCCCGCCTGTGGGAACTCTGCATTTTCTGCCAGATTTTTTCTGTAAATCTAAACTTTCTCCAAGAAAGACATTTATTCCTCTCTGATGTTCCTAACAAATTGAGGTCCTGAATAATTGCAAGGGAGACTTGGCTCCATAATTTATCCTCATACTTTGTCATCAACAAAATTCATTTATAAAGAAGAAAATTGTTATGGCTTCTATATAGCCATGACAATGTTAAAGTTCTTTAACACCTTCTAGATAACTTTGGTATAATGTTTTTAATACTCTCATTTTAAGAATATGGCCAGTTTTATGCAGTACAGGTAGGTTTCTTACTCAAAATTTGCTAATGTCAGACTTTAGTCATGTAATTAAAGGTAAAACATTGTTGTATTGGATTAAGAAAATGGTTTTAATGCTATATGAAAACTCTAGATTTTATTTTGGGAATCCATAGTATTCATAGAACATCAAAAATAAGCTGAATGAAAAACATAATGTCACCCAACTTCGGGTTAATAACAGTATTGGAAGGATATGTTGATAGAGAGACAGCTATTTATTTGCTCTAACGTGAATTTAGGGAACTCATAGGATTAATGTATTTAAATTCTAGTAATCCTTAAGAGGAAAATAAGTTTGCACCTGTGCAGTGCTATGGAAAGATAAAAGAATATCTGGAAAAGGAGTCATCAAAACTTCAAGAAAGTCATGTAAATTTAGATGATAAAGCATACAAGCTTTAAAGTAACAAACACAATTCAATCTTTAGACCATCACCTGGGAAAGGACAAAGATGTAGACACAATGAGAGAAGATAAATATTATTAAAAGCAAAATAAGGAGACACGAAAAGTTTGTTTTATCTTTATAGGACCAAAAGTTACAAATACCACATCAAAAAGATGAATGACTGTTTGACAATATAAAATCGAAATCAAGAACAATTAAATTATAAAAGGGTTGTGTTGTTTATTAACTCATCTATTTGATTAAATGTCAAAAAGAAAAACTACTTAAGATAATTGAAAAATTTGTATCTACCTAACCCTAAAAGCCATCCTTTCCCCAACCCCCAGAAGCCAAATATGCATTTAGCATAAGCAGAAAACGCATTATTTTCTGCAGAGGTTCAGGTTAAGCAGTTATAGCTGTGGACAGATTCAGAGAAAGACATAAACCATGAAGCCATCAGATGAGCAAGGTAAATATTGACAAATATAATGGAAACCTCTCTTACTCCATTCCCCTTTCAGGGTTTTATCACTTGAATAAATGAAAGGAAATGTTAAGAGAATACGGGTGGTATGATCTGACATTTGAACAATAAAACAGCTTAATAAGAGTCCATTGAGAGGTCCTGAGGAATAAAGCACACAGCCTAGTATTAATCACAGACATTAAAAGAGAAGACTGTTGCATTGTTTGAAGCATGAATGCAATTTTGTTGTTATTGTTTTTGTTTCATGAATAAAATAACATTGGTCAAAATAACTGAAGTTTGTCAGTAGTTTCAACCTTCCTCCCTACCCAAACTCAGATATTCAGTTTCATTTTTCTGATGCTCCAAAATTGTCTTCAATTTTTTTTCCATTCATAGTATTAGTATAGTATTCAAATTTTTAAAAACACTCAATTTTTGAATCTTTTCAATGTCAATATGTTAAAATTAGGCACAAACAAGCATCAATTACATTTTTAAATGATGAAATTGAAACAAAGAAAACTCAAGAAATTTAATTTTGGGCAACTTAAGCCAGAAATAAAAGGACAGGTGTTCAAATCCATGTCAGCCTGGGCCCAAACATCATATTCCTCACCATCCCTCTAAACAATCTCTTGTTCCTCTCTCAACCTGTCCATGCGTCCTTCAATGTTATTTTCTTCTCTAGCCCTGATATAAATATGAAAGTATTGATTCCTATATAATATTAATTTATAGTACATTATATTCCTTTATATGGAAACGAATGTGAATTAAAAGGAGTATTTAAAGAAACAAGGTTATTGTGAATAAACTAAAAACAAAAAGGCACATAATATGTTGAGTGTGGTGAGATTCAATATTTTGTTTCCTTACAATCATGAGATAAAACAAGCTAAGCTCCTTGTTGGGAACTTCCCTGTATATGCTAAGAAAACTCTTGATAACTTTTGGTGAGGAATAGCCTTGAAAGCTCCAGGTCTATTATTATTCTAAAATGAGAGAAAATAAAAATATAGCATATATTGAGTGAACTCCAAACTGAGCCCCCTATAATCCTTGACACAAATGTCTTAAAAGCTTCTTGATACACAGCTAGGCCACTAGTTATTATTTATTGAACTCATTGAACCAAGGTTTAGGATTACTATCCAGGCTTCCTCCTGCTTATTTCAAGGACATTCCTGTACCAAATTGCTAAATCCTCATTCCAATCCCAAACTTATACGTATCCCAGAAATCTTATTACTATCTTATATAGTATGTGTCTTTTAAAAGCTTGGTATTAGGTTAGAGCACCTTAACTCTCGTTTCTCTTCTGCTTTTAAGTTTATAATGATGGAAAATTTGCTCAACTACTTCATTCTACAAATCGTAATTGGTAAAATGAAGTGTTTAAGGCACTGAATCAAATTTTTCTTTTTCATACCTTTTCCTTTTACCATGAAGTCATACCTGTGGAATGAAGACTGTGCCTTTTTCATGTTAAAGTAGCAATTTCTCTTTAGCAGCAGGGCAGGTTGGACAAAATCTGCATGGCATCTCAAATTACTTGAGATTTACCTAGTGTATTTTTTCCTTTTTGTAAAGTTCCATTATGAGTTCTCATTGTGAGATGGATGGAGGTGATTTAAAGGCTACAGAATAGCAAACAATCACAGGCATAATAAGAGAAGGATAAACCATCGACAAAATAAAGTCAAACGAGCCTCACCTGTTTTATTGTTGGTTTTCTTAGTGAAGGGTTCTCAAAATGTTTATTAATCTGTAACTCTGTTTTTGGTCTTAGCTTTCAAAATAAAAGCCTTTGCAGATGAGTATTTTAAAGTTTTATCATAGCTATTTTCTTATCAGGAAAATAAGTACATTATAGCGCAAAGTAAAATTTAACGTACTTCTCGGGCCATGCTCACATCAGCAAATATATACATGTTAAAATGGTAAATTATCCTATAAATGTACAGCCAAATTGGTTTCATAAAATAATCACCAAGTTGTGCCAGTTGTCAAAAAGACTAAATATAAGCCATGCTAATAAAGTTCACAATAAATTGCGAAGTGAATAAAATCAAGTTTCTTACAATAATGAATCATTGAAGTAACAATATTTATTTTCCATTAGCAGGATATATAATCAAGCAATAGAAATTTATTCTGGTTGACATCTATTAACAAAGTTGAGAAATTTAAAAAAACATACATTTACTCTCTAATTTTAATAATTACAAAAATGAATGTGATGGAGTACATTTCCAAAATAGTGGCGATTGTGTTACCATTAAAGTTTTCAAGAAAGTGGTTAAGAAACTGAAAATGATAGTCTGTCATTATGAAAACATTTAATGCCACTGTATAGAGATATTAAGTTTTTCAAAAGATATCATATGCATAATTCTTAAAAACATTAAAAAATGAAGTCTGTAGTAAGATCACACTAATGTCTAACAAGAATATAATACAAAATTATTCCATTAACCGAAGGTAAAATTCTAGGAACTCAGTTTGACTCATTATGCTCCTGAAAATTGATATCACATTAATGATGGAGATTGAATCTTCACTTACACAAAGTCAATCTGCCATATAAATTCCAACTCAATTTAACTTCTATAACTTTGAGTCATTCAATCTGCCTAATAAATTTCAACTTCTAATTTTTTCTAAAGTTCAAACTACTTAATAATGTTCGGCCTCTTCCCTCTTGTGACTTCTACGCCATGTGAGAACAATTCTTCCAGTTATGTTTAATGTAAGTGCATTCTGTAAAATAGTGTTGGAATACACATTTGATTTACAGACCAATGTGTGTCAAATTTTTAACCACTCTGCGTGAAAAATTATAAACATCTAAGAAACAGGGAACAGAGAAATGGCTTTAATGCCTCTCAAATGTAATGACCTAATGTATGACCTCCAGCCCTTTGCAAGAAGATACTATCCACTGATCATGTAAAAGACTCCAAGCACTCAAGCTGCTATTGCTAACTAAATCAATGGGAAACAGAGGGCAGAAATAACTCCCTGCCATCTATACCACAACTTGGTGCAAAGTATTGAGCATCTATTTCAGCAAGAAGAGAAGTGTCATTTTTGGACTGTTGCTGCATCTATGTACTATTACCTTTTGTCTCACCAGTTAAATAAGTAAACAGAGACCTCAGTGATATGTCTATGCAAATATATATATTAAAGATATAAATTGCACATATTTAAATGTGTGTGTTTGTAATAATTTATAAATTTACATATAAATTTATAAGACACACATATATATAAACAGAATAAGCATATAAGATTCTCAAAGAAGGTATCTGTAAGTTGAAAAAATGCAGTCATTTTTCCTTCTCTCTGATGTAGTGATATCTTTCAGAAAAAAAGTCATGGATATTGAGTTAATAGTTTAGGAAACATGACTATCAGCTATTATACCCATCTGCTTCTATGTGAAGAAAAAATATTCATTATGTTAGATTGTAGGTATTCCAGCAACAACTTCAGGATTTTTCTGTCACTGATTGAGAAAGGACAGTGTTTTTAATGTTCTTGCAATATTTTAATGACAATACCTGTGATTTTTGCACAAACAAAAATAATCTAAAATATAGAGACCTTAAAAATGTAAATGACAACTAACACATATTTATGAGTAAACAATACATTTCGAAAAATATATATAATTGTTAAATGTAGCTTATATGATAGAAAATGAAGTAATTTATTTTCAATATGAATTTGTTGCTATTAACAAATCATGGAGGTTTTTTGTTTGTTTTTTTAGAGTAGAGATCTCACTCTGTTAATGGGGCTGGAGTACATATCATAGCTCACTGCAGCCTCCAACTCCTGGGCTCAAGTGATCCTCCCACCTCAGCCTCCTGAGTAGCAATGATTACAGGCACATGTGCCACCACACCTGGTTAATCTTTTAAATTTTTTGTAGAGATAGGGTCTTGCTTGTTGCCCAGGCTGGTCTGGAATTCCTGGTCTCAAGCAATCCTCCTATCGCAGCTTCCCAAAGTGCTGGGATTACAGGCATGAACCACTGTGCCAGTCAGATCATGTATTAATTCTGTAATTGATCAAACAAGTATGTAGATGTAAGATCTCATAAAGATTGTTGCCTAGGAAAATAATAAGTCATGCAAAAACTGGAGTACAACTATGGTGGAAGTAGCTGGAAGACAAACTGCTTTAAGTACAGAATACTGATAAATTCATTATAACTAATGGAAATTAGGTAGGCTTCAAGAATAATTAATGCAGTTGGTGAAAACTGAAGTGTAGCAGAACATCGGCTGTGGAAATTTTGTGAAAGAGCATTCTGAGCAAGAAAACTAGAGCAGCATAAACAAAATAAAGAGGTATAAGAAGAAAAAATTGAATTGTCCTAATGAAGAGTAAGGTATTGGTGAAATACAAGGCTGCAAAAATAATTGTGACTGAACTGTTACCATTGTTCATTTATTTAGCAAATCGTAACTGAGCATCCTTTAATACAATCGTAGGCTAAGTTAGACACACAGTCGTGAACAAAACAAATTGGCACTGTTGCAAAACAAATTATAAGAAAATTAATTCATTGCCTCTGTGATTTCACTGCAAGGTGCAGAGTGTTATGTGGTGACCTCAAAGGGAACCTTTAACCTTACGGCAAAATGACCATCTTGTCCTAGTTTATTTTCTTCCCCACTCCTTAAGATGCACATTGTATATCTTCCTTTCTTTTCATCCCTCCAACAACTTACAAGCTTACACTTGATGAATGACCTACATGTTTATTTCACCGAGAAGTCTCAAAGATGTGTAAAGCCTTTGAGGCTGGAAGGAGCTTGATGCTTTCAAGGATCTGAGAAGGCTCTAAGACTAGAGTGTGTAGAGCAAAGGGTGACTGGTGTATGATGGACGACCTTGTAGCAAGGGGCCAGGGGCAGATCGTGCAGGGGTTTTCATTCATGTATTATTCAACGCATGCTTACTGATCATCTACAATAGACCATGCACGGTTCTGATGCTGGGGACATAATGGTGAGAAAGATGGGAGAGATTCCTGCTGATGTGGGTCTTAAATTTTAGTTGCAGAGTAAGAAAGTAAATGAATACACTTCTTAAAAATGAAATGAAATGCATGAAGATAATTTAATAGTGCTATAATCGCTAATGGAAAAAAAATGGAAAATGTGTTAGCAAGTGACCAAATTAGGGTGCGGAATAGGAAATAGCTGTTAACTGGGGAGAAGTGTGAAGGCTTCTCTGTGGCGATATCACTTAGAATTTAAGTGATGATAAAAATCATGTGGTTAAGAAAAACACATCAGAAAGAGTAGTAAAAACAATTTCCTTTTCTATAGTAACATTGGCATATTTAAAAGAGAGAGAAAAGTAAAATGTGCCTGAGTTATTGTGAACCCTGAAGAGTTAGGTAAGAGACAGAGCAAGTAAGAGCCACATGATAATTATATGTGGGAAAGAGTTGAAAAAGTTCAAAGAAGAGTCACAGGATGATTGTCTGTATTAAATGATGCTTAATTACCATTTGCTAAATAAACAAACAAATGGAAATTGCTCAGACACAATTATTTTTGCAACCTTGTATCTTACCAATACTTTGATACTTCATTAGAGGGTTTTCTATTCTGATCATAGTTTTAAAAAGACCACTTGGAAAGTTTTTATGGTACCCTTGGCAAGAACAGATATTGGATTATATTATGGAGGTAGGAATACTGATAGAAGAAATGGTTTGTTTGGAATGTATTTTTGGTTACAGCTAAATGATGTTGTTTATAAAAAAAAAAAGAAAGTAGGAACTGAAAAAAAGAGAAAAATCCAGCATGGAGGGCTGTTTTGCAGAGAAAGATGGGCATGATCTTAAATGAGTTGAACTTAGGAGATATTTTGCTTTTTATTTTATTTATTTACTTTTTGTGATAGGGTATCACTCTGTTGCCCAGGCTATGGTGCAATCTCCCCTCACTGCAGCCTCAAGCAATCCTGGGCTCAAGCAATCCTCCTGCCTCAGCCTCCCAAGTAGTTGGGACCACAACTGTGCACCAACAAACCTGGATAATTTTTGTATCTTTTGTAGAGATGAATTTTCACTATGTTGCCCAGGCCGGTCTCAAACTCCCAGCTTGAGCGATCCTGCCACCTCAGGCTTTGTGTTGGGATTCCAGGCTTTAGCCACTGTGCCTGACCATGAGATATTTTAGATTTGCAAGTGAGGAACAGAGTTGGCATTCAGAGTATAAAAGTCTAATTTAAAGTCTAGGTCAAATTTCAGTGATGTGAAATTATTGTTGGTATATAAATCCATGGCATTCTGTTAAGAAGAAGCACAGTAAAATCACTGGCAAGAGAATTAAGCCTAGCTTAAAGCCTAGTGGCTTTCTTTCCAACATCAGTTATTTCTTGTGAGCTATTTTGTAAACTTCTCTTTTAATGCTGAAGGAGACCTGCAGGTACCACACTACACTTGTCAGTTCCCTCCAGAAAAACAGAACCAATCAGAGATTTGTGAGAAGGGACTTACGGGGATTGGTTCATTTGATTATGGAGGCCTAGCAGTCCCAAGATTTACCATTTGCAAACTGAAGAATCAGGGAAGATGGTATCTTGACTCAGTTGAAGACTTGAGAGACCAGGGAAGCCAATGGTGTAACTCTCAGTTAGAGGCCAAAGACCTGAGATCCTGGGGAACCACTAGTGCAAGTCCCAGAGTTCAAAGACTGGAGAACAAGGAGTTTTGCTCTCCACGGGCAAGACAAGACAAGCGAGCCAGAGAGAACAAATTGCCCTTTAATCTTTTTGTTCTACTGGGGCCCTCTGCTGATTGGATGGTGCCCACAAGGGTGAGTGGGTATCTTCCTGAGTGAATTCACTAATTCAAATGCTAATATTCTCCTGAAACCCTCTCACAGACATATCCAGAAATAACGCTTTATCAGCTAACTATCCCTTAATCCAGTAAAGTTGATACCTAAAATTCACCATCACACCATTTAATTGTTAAGCAGGTTTGAAATGATTTTGCTCAGGTATTAAACTAATCCCTTGTTTAGCTTTATTTAAAAAGAGATTGTATGGTGTCTAAATGGAGACACAGAGACAGTCTGCGAAGTAAATGAATGTGGCTCTGACTAAGGTTATAGGAAATTGGTAGTGATAGAATCAGATTGTAGATGTGTTTTTCAGGTAAAGTCTACTTAACTCTAATAAGTTTAAGTTGACTGATTATAGGTAGGTAAGATGTGGAAGAAATAAAACAGATAAGCATGATTCCAGTTTTTGCATCTGACAAATTAGGAAGATACAATTGCCATCAACTGAGATGGAGAATACTGTAAGTGGATTAAGTGTGTTAAACTTGAGATGCCTCATAGAACTTCAAGTACAAGTAGGTATTTGGTATTATAAGTCAATTCTGCAGTTCATGAAAGAGGTGTAGGTGTGAAATATAAGCAACTATATGGTGCTTTAAGTAAAGGCAAATAGATTACCAGGAAAACAGAAATAGATAGGGAATATAAGGGGACTGAGGACTGAGTCTGAGGACTACAGTATAAAACAATCTGACAGAAGTGGAGGAGCAAGTAAAGGTCATTGAAAGAAGGAGCATGGTTTCTTGACACTCATTTTAAGTTAGTAAGTCACCAAAAAATGGAATTATCTACTGGATCAAATGCTTCTTATAAGTTGATGAGAACAACAAAATGAGTTTTGGATTTTCCCATGGAACAGCTCTTCGTAACAAAAGAACAGCTTCTGAGATATATTGAAGAATAAAGTAGTATTCGAATGATCTTAAGAGGGAATGAGGGTGAGAAATTGAAGGCCAAATCGTAACTCTTTTGAAAAATTTCACTGCAATGAAGAGATAAAAATGCTGCAGCAGTTGGTCTGGAAAATGAAGTGAAAATAATTTTAATGGGAAAATAATAGGACGTTATGTGCTGTTGGGAATGATCTTCAAAAGAGGAATAATTTGATGATGCAAGACAACAAAAGATGACAAAATCATTGTTCTTTAGTGTGAGATTAGACATCAGATAATAAGTGAGGGCTAAGTATAAAAATCTGGGTGACCTCAGATATTAAAGGTAAACATTGTAAGGGCATTTGGGAGGTTCCATTTGAGTTTTGTCAGATTAAATTCAAATTTATAACAATAAATTCATTTCAACAGGTACGTCAACCACTGTTTAGTTAGTTGTCTATTGATACAGACTGATAAAATATTTAAGATTACCAGTTATAGGATTTACCAGTTGAAGAAGAGAGGGGTAACAGAATCTACAACATGTGAAACTGAATGATTAAGTTGTTGGAATATGGATTCCTACCTAAAAAGGAGGCTGGAAGGACATGAATGGGTTGGTGGACTTTGAAAAATCAGGAAAATCACTGTATTGGAAGTTTCAATCAGAATATTTGAATTAAATGACTAGAGAAATTAGCCCAAGAAGGAGCCAGTGGTCATATTAGGATGTCTGAAACAGATTTTTGGAGATGTTGCAGCTACAATAGTCCCCCTTTATCTACAGTTTTGCTTTACATAGTTTCAGTTACCTGTGGTCAACCAAAATCTCAAAATACTACATATGATAAGGTATTGTAAGAAAGAGACACCACATTCACATATCTTTTATTGCAGTATATTTTTTATAACTGTCCTATTTTATTATTAGTTTTTTTTTAAATCTCTTTCTGTACCTAGTTTATGAGTTAAACTTTATCACAGGTATGTCTCTATAGGGGAAAAAAAAAACCCACGCACACAATATACATAGGGTTTTCCAAGGTTTCTGGCATCTACTGTGGGTCTTGGAATATACCCTTATGCAGATTAAGTCATGCTGTTACCATTGTATTGGTAATAGTATTTAATTACTCTGAGTAATTATAATTGATGGGAAGAAAGGTCATTGGAGATAAGAAAGTTAAACAGAAAGAGTTCATGGTATTAGGTAAACCTCACTTGTGAACTGATGGTCAGAATAATTGTGAAGAGGGTGACAATAAACTGAGTGCCAGAATTTATTTATTTTTTAAAGACAAGTATCCAGAAAGGTGGTTGATGGTAACAATATGGAAAGAAAGGGTAGCAGTGGGTGGTGGAATGAATTTTACATTATTGTAGTTTTATAAATTAGGAGTAAGAGAAAACAAAACAAAACAAAAAGAAACAGCAATAGCAAACAAGTAATATGCCTATACCTTCTTCAGGCCCTGAAATATGTGAAGTGTTGTAGAAAAAGAATATAATTTGCTTATGAGGGCTATAGGAAGGGGAAAAAGTGTCATCAAGTCTATCTGAAACGGGAAAAGTTCCCTTGTCCACCTGGCAGGGCATGTGACGGGGGTGCGGCTCGCTTATTCAGTGCCTGGCTGCTTAAAACCCCTAAGAGGAGCACCTAGATGAACAGGTTGTTGGGAGGGTGGGCTCTGACCCCACAGAAGCATCTAGGAGTGAATGTTTACAGCTCCTGAAGCCACGTGGGCATGTTACAGTCTGCCCTTTTAGTTGTATCATCTGCAGGCAGCTTGTGTCTTGAAGAATGAGTGCAAGGTTTCATTCAATGGTGGAAGTAGCCCTCAACAGATAGATGGGGAGCCAGACAGGGTATGGAGTGGGAGGTGGTTTTTTCTGGGAGTCCCGCTGCTCAGCGGCCAGACTCTCCTCCGACCACTCCAGCCAAATTCCCCTTGGCGTCCGTGTTGTTCTGCCTGTTGATGGCCTGCTGGCTTCTGCCAGTGCCTATCAGTGTCCTCTACAGCTCCTCTGGACATGCAGCTGCCTGTGTGCTCTTTTGCCAGTGTGTCCCTCATGACACTCAGCCACTTGTGTCTGTGCCCTCTAGGGTCTCGGAGGTTTTATAGGCACAGGTTGGGAGTGTAGCGTCCCAGGGTGGACTTGGAAAATGCAATATTTGGGTGCAAAGATAGGAGGGCCTGTCCTCACCGAGGTCTGTGGGCACAGACTTGATAGTGAACCCCTCGCCAGGAACGCGCCCTTCTCCTCCCAGCACTTACCTGCTCCCTCCCATACCATAACCAGGGGTTCAATTAAAGCAATAAGGAAAAAAGAATTAGAGAAGTAAGTGAGGCTATATGTAAAAGACCAGGCTTTAATGATATATTTTGGGAATCACATTAGATTTACAGAATAAAATGAGGGTAATTGTCAGAGTGAGAAGGTTTAATGTTTTTTCAGTAACTGAGTTAAAAAGGAAAGAGATATATGAAGGGATTGGTCCAGAATGTTTCCTAATAGTTCAAAAAAATTGACCAGTGTAATTTAAGTCAAATTTTATTACATTTTAAACCGGACATCTCAAAATCTGAGGGTAGAAGCCAAAGTCTCCAATTCCTTTGCGCATCCTCTTGAGGAAAACAGAAACTTTCTAAGGGGAATACAGAGTTTTAAGGAAATAAGTTTCCAGACATTGAACTTCTTCATAACATGAATTATATTTGAGAACGGCTTTGGTTAAAGTATCATAATGTTTCTTCCTTTCCATTTCTTTCTTTCTTTTTCTTTTTTTTTTTTTTTTTTTTGAGACAGAGTTTTGCTCTGACTCCCGGCTGGCATGCAGTGGTACAATCTTGACTCACTGCAACCTCTGCCTCCCGGGTTCAAGCAATTCTCCTGCCTCAGTCTCTTTAGTAGCTGGGATAACAGACATACACCAACACACCTGGCTAATTTTTGTATTTTCAGTAGAGACAAGCTTTCACCATGTTGGCCAGGGTGGTCTTGAACTCCTAGCATCATGTGATCTGCCCACTTCCCTCAGTGCTGGGATTACAGGTGTGACCCATCACGGCCAGCCACTCCCTTCCCATGTCTTATCAAAATCACATCGCTCCCACTTTACAAAAACAAACAAACAAGAAACCTATCTTTCCTTTATTTCCAAAACATTTTTGTATGCCAAACAAACAAAAAATACAAACTCATGGTATAGCTAAACCCTCTTTTAATAAAAAACCATGATCCGTAATAGAGTTTATATCTTTCCCTGATGCATACATTAAGAGCTAAGAGTTATGTTTTAATAAGGCATCTCAGCATAAGTCGGAATGTTATGAATTCAGATACATTGGCAATTTGGGCAGTACAAGGGTTGATAATTTTCATGTGAGGAACTCATTGTTTCCATTCTCAACTATTGTCAAAATTTATTGTTCTTTATGGAGAGACCATTGAAGTAAAGCAAAGAGATTGTTAGGAAGAAGTACTGAAAATTCCAACATGTTTTTGTTTTTACTTTTAATTTACAAACCCATAGTAAGGCTCTATATTTCTCTCTGTCTCTCTCTGACTTAAAAGTGGAATATTCGGCCGGGCGCGGTGGCTCAAGCCTGTAATCCCAGCACTTTGGGAGGCCGAGACGGGTGGATCACGAGGTCAGGAGATCGAGACCATCCTGGCTAACACAGTGAAACCCCGTCTCTACTAAAAAATACAAAAAAACTAGCCGGGCGAGGTGGCGGGCGCCTGTAGTCCCAGCTTCTCGGGAGGCTGAGGCAGGAGAATGGCATAAACCCGGGAGGCGGAGCTTGCAGTGAGCTGAGATCCGGCCACTGCACTCCAGCCCGGGCGACAGAGCAAGACTCCATCTCAAAAAAAAAAAAAAAGTGGAATATTCAATCTTTGTAAAAAGATTTATAAAATATATTTTTACAGCATGCTGGGAGATATTAATGGAATATTGAAGAGCATGCTCTCTGCATTTTTTTTTTTTTTTTTTAATTTTCTGAGACAGTCTTGCTCTGTCGCCCAGGCTGGAGTGCAGTGGCAGGATCGCGGCTCACCGCAAGCTCCGCCTCCCAGGTTCACGCTATTCTCCTGCCTCAGCCTCCCAAGTAGCTGGAACTACAGGCGCTCGCCACCTCGCCCGGCTAATTTTTTGTATTTTTAGTAGAGACGGGGTTTCACCGTGTTATCCAGGATGGTCTCCATCGCCTGACCTCGTGATCCGCCTGCCTCGGCCTCCCAAAGTGCTGGGATTACAGGCGTCAGCCACCGTGCCTGGCCTGCATTTTTATCTATGTCAGCCATTTCTAAAGGGCTTAGTAATCGAATTCACCCACTGTACTATAGCCTGAATGTTTGTGTTCCCCCCAAATTTATATTCTAAACTCTAAGCCCCAATATGACAGTATGAAGAGGTGGGGCTTTGGATGGTGATTAGGTCATGAAGGGTGAGGCCTTATTAATGGAATGAGTGCATGTGAGGACATAGCTTCAAAGCATCATCAGTGAATCAGAGAGAGGGTCCTCACCAGACATGGAATCTGCTGGTGCTTTGATCAAGGACTCCCCAGCTTCCAGAACTGTGAGTAATAACTTTCTGTTGTTCATAAGCCATCCAGTCTATAGTAGTTTGTTGCAGCAGCCCAAATGGACTAAGGTACATATTATATTCTGTTGTATACATTGCATAATTTTAAGGATGAAGTAGGTGAAAATGTCTTTACATCTGACCAATTAACTTTATATTTTTAATAAAATAGCACATTAGAGGCATTATTTCATTTTTTTTTAACAATAAGTCAAACCCATAATACTTTTGTTAACATTTGTTTAGATATTTCTATATTGGAAATGAATATATATATTTTTCTTTGTTACCAGTCTACTGATTATCATTAGTGGCAAACCACATTTCTGCTGGCTAATTTACTCATGTGATTCACTAACTGCAGTTTGTAGATTCTGTCAAAAATGCACTAAAATAATTAATATGTGCTTTTTGAACACTGTATTTTCCAGTGTCCCTCTAAATGACTCTTTTTGTTGTTGATAATGTTTGGATGTGATTTTCCACAAAAGGTTTCATACAACAATCTCAAGTGATAAAAAAAAAAAAAAAAAGGACATTTATGTAACGGTGAAGGGCAAACTGCAACCTTAGGTTTAATGCTCTGTACTTCAAAAAACCAGCTGCATTTAATTAAGATTAATTCTACTCTCTCAGATGTTGCTGTCTTTTACTGGTCCACGAAAATGCATAATTAAAATATTAATTATTTTCAACTATTAAATAATGATACATCTTGAAATTACCCAATATATACATAAATCTTTATTCACAGCCAATGGCTAAAAGCTTAAAATATAAATGCCCAATTTTTATCAGGTTTTGTTTTCAGTCCAGATTTACATAAGATATATTTAAGAAATAAATTAAAATACATGATAGAAGTCATTTTGTAAGTATTGGCAAATCCTTCTTGATATACTGCTGAGAAATCAAGAAAGTGAACTATTCTAATGAATAGATAATAAGTCCTTTGCAATTTTGTTTAATGGTAGCTAACATAAGTCAGCACTTGATGAGCCAAGAAAATGAAATATTAACCCACAGATACATGGACAGACTGAAAATCAAAATCTGCATCCACTCTACTTTAGATACATTTCCAATGAACTGATCACAGAAAACTATTCAATAAACTTTAATTTTATTTTATACATACTATTTTGAGGTGTATATGGTACAGTGATCAATATAAGACTTGCAAACATTCAAATAATATCACATTAGGATTACAGTCTGCAAGAAAATTGGAATGGAAATATGATTTAAAATATAAAATGTGACTATGTAAAATCTTTACTATTTTAGATGTGTTTGTTCAGATACTTTTTAAGGAATGTTATAGCATGTGTAGGTACCATGTTATTTAACATTTGAATTCTAATTTAAAAATAACATTATAGATTAGTTTTACACATTTAGTAGTACATTTGTAGGTAAAGTTGTGTAATTTCATTTTCTAGTAAGTAAACATAAACATTTAAAATATTGGAATGCAGCTGAAAAATGTGGAAGAATCATTGTCAATTTTAAAAATTAGGAAATTTGTTACTAAAATTTTTTGCACACTAAAAGCAACTGTAAAGATTCTGGGCTCATAATTAAAGCAGTTGAACATTTTGCAAGGGTACGAATAGAAGAGTCATGATCACTGTCATTTAATAAATGTTGTGCAAATGAACTCATTTTAATCTCATATGCACCAAAAAGATATGATAAAATATGTGCTTTAAGTAATTTGATTTTGGAAATTATGTTTTAGTCAACTTATAACTACAACCATGCAAACTACGTGATATGATTCAAAGAAAACAGCATACTTTTTGAATAGTTAAAGCAAGGTTTTGTGATGTGAATATGTGTACATGTGTGTATCTATTTTATTTTTTATTTTAAGAGACATAATTTACATGCTTATAGAGATATTATAGATATAGATATATGTCTAAATATAGAGATATTATTACAGAGATAGCAGTATAAATTAATCCAATGAGTATAAAACAAAAATACAATTTCATCTATAACCCCACCTGTGAATCTTATTCAAGTTACCTATATTCCAAAGCTCAAGGTTAACTTAAGGTTAAAATCACCAGAAAAATCCAGAAAGAATAGAAGTCTGAACCTAGTTTCAGAAGATCAAGCATCAGCAAAAACCTCAGAGGCATAACTTGATTACACTGTAGCATAGATGTTCATAATAATAACCTCCAGTCATCATATAAAGCTTAAATTATGTTCCTTGTTCTCTTTTGAAGATGGCAATTCATTATAAAATATGCTGTGAAAAAATAATCAAAAGGATTGTTTTTAAATCTTCCTTGCTGAAAGTCTTAAATTTACATTTGCTTAAAAAGTTGCTATTTTGATATACTGCACTGTCCAACAATATCAAACAAAGCAGTCATTACTAGTTCCAGGCTACATGAAGCTCATTACACCTTAAAATATTTGAATGGACATTTTAATTTCAAATTCATTTAAAGAAAATCACAAGTTTCAGGAGTTTTCTAGAATTGCCTGGCAAGTATTTGACATTTATAGCATAAGATAATTTTACTGCATAAAGATGCTCATTTTCTGATGTTACCAAGATTGTACATTTTCTAAATTAACCAATCCATTTGATGTGAGGTAAAGAATAACGTACACATATATTAGATATTTAATGGTATACAGCTAAAATAACTGCGTTATTAGATTGTTTGGGCTGTTACAATCACTAATGGGTAATTTTCTTTCTGTCATTTTATAGATATCATTTATATATTTTTTATTTCTCAGAATGTAACATCAAAGCATTCTACGTTTGTATCGTAATACAACAAAAAAGACCTCTTACATTTTTTATTAATCAATTGTATCTGATATATGTTGAGGCAACCTCCTGAATCACAACAATTTAACCAATAAACTATATTACAACTTGATAAATTGATAATTATACAAAAATAAATGTAAAAATGATTATATTGGGCATGAAATGGAATATACATCAGACATTTTCCAATTTGTCATTGTTACCTTACTTAATATTAAAAGTAGATTCGCTTTTCGATAATCTCTATGGAGATTAAAGAACAAACTTGAAGTCTTATTTTTATTATATTTAAAGAAAATTTAATCTAAAGGAAATAATAACTATCTTGACCTTAATTATGCAAAGTATTTTAAATGGCTTAGTGTACACTGTCTAGAAGTAGCTACACATTTTGTAAAGTGGTTTATAAGACACAAAACAAAATGAGAAACAGAAACAAAAGTTTCCATTAAATAAACATTCAGTTCCTCAAGTGACACTCTTTTCTGAAAAGAGACATCAGAAAAATCTGACCCATCAATCACTATAAAATCTTATGGAAATGTGTCTTTACCAACATATTTAATATAAAAATAGTAACAATTTTGGTATGGCTATTGCCCATAATGTCTTTCATTGAAAGCCAATGGCATAACCAATTTTGTCAAAGCAATTCTTAAAACAGTCCAAACAGGGTAACACTACTGTCAGAGTACCTGAACATCATAGGGCATTATGTAAGTAATCTAGAGTAATAGTTTACACTGCACACCCTTCAAAAATCCCTTCAAAATGACTGGTTCTTGCAATAAAACTTTAGATAAGAATTAGGCAGCACAGACTTAAGGGTTATGTTATCTGATAACAATCTGGACTACGAATGTGTTGCAGACTGATGCTAGGTTCATATGCTCCAATTAATGAAGCGGAGTGTATAAAAATGTCAGTGCATAAACAGAGCACAAGGTGGGCCAAACAAAGATTTGTGGATGGGGCTAAGACATTCTTGAAGAACGGAGTCCTTCGAGTTCTATGCCATAAATCAAGACAACAATAAACACAGCATATCAAAGCAGGTGTTCCTATTTATAAAGAAAATGTTATAAATTATTTGCCATGGCAGTAGCCAATCTCATTAAGCCTCTTATAACAAATTCATTTGAAGTACATTAATTTCCTTTTAAGTTTTTAATAATTGGCAAATATATAGCTAAAGAAACAGATGAGTTTTTTCTTATGAAAAAAGTTAGCTGTAAGAATGTTAATTGTTGGAGAACATCTGCCAAAAATGTAAATGATTTTTGTTTGAGAATAATAATCCCAAATGCATTCTTTCAGTAATTTCCTAGTAGGATTACCTGATTTTTGAAATCACTCCCAAATTGAAACAATAAAGTGATGGGTTAGAATGTTGCCTATTCTCTATTCCTGCAGAGAATAAGCCAGGTTATTCTGGATGTTATGAAATAATGTACAAACAAAGAAAGGAGACTCAGATTTGTTTCAACTTTATACCTAAAGAATTTTTTCAGAATGTGTATTCTGCCAAAATCATAGGTGTTTGTATGAGTTCGGTTTAATTTTTTAGGACCACTAACCAGGGTCCAAATATGAGGAAAAATACAAGCTGATTCATTTCCAGTTCTTAATTGCAAAAGTGAAGTTCAAGAAAATATCAATTAAAACTTAAAGTGTAAAATTATATATAGATCTCCAGTATTATCTATACATGGTGTACCAGCAAAATATTAATGGTAATTAGAACCTAGAATTCACCGGTCCTTGTGTAGAACATTTACCTTACAAACAGAATTACAGTTTTACAGAGAAAACATGTTTTATCTAGTGACTATTAACATATGGCTTATAGTAACTTGTCATTTAAAAAATAAGGTGAAATTCATTATGTGTCAAGTTGAACATATCATCAACCTTGTATTCATAAAAACTTTTAGAAGTGATTTTTTTGCTCATATTTAGACAAAAGAGCCAAAAATTATTTTAAAATTTATTTTGAGCTTTGTCATCAACAATAATATATGAGAAATATTTTCTAGATCCTAGACAAATTAAATATTGGAATTTAAAACATTTAGATCATGTGACTTTCATACATAAGGCAGAAAATAATAAGTCCTCCAGGAATCAATCCGCTTTTTGGCTTCTATGAGCTCCTTAACAAAACACAAGTCACAGAAAAGATCCCTATATTTCCTCATAAATTATTACTGCCAGCAAATATCATAAAGACTCATCCTTAACTTGACCTGGAAATGAGAATTTTCTAATAAAATTAAATTTGGTTTTGAAAATCCAAGTAGTTATTCTTTAACTAAATTTTATTTTTGTATCTTGGATATTTTTTCTCTAATATAAAGGGGTGTGTGTGTGTGTGTGTGTGTGTGTGTGTGTGTGTGTGTGTACAGGTTTTTCTGAAACTACTGCAAAATTCCTGTCAACACAGGTACAAGAAAAATGAGCCCAAGGTTTTCACAGACACAGATGTGATGAAATTAGCCACTTTATCAACAATGTGTTGATAAGAGTAGCAAGGCAGATATCATCCCTAAGGCATTCAAAATACTCTTTTAAGCCTACCCCATTATGCATTCATTACATTTTTGTAGAAGGATGTTTACGCCATTAAAAAAATGATATAATAGAAAGTGAAAAAACCATCTCACAAACCAGTTTATCCCTGATGATTATCATTTCAAAATGGTTATTTCTAAACAGTATCTGGAAGGTGATAAACTGAAATTATAAAAGTGATTATTTCTGGTTGGTTAAATAACAAGTGTTTTTTTCTCTTTTATTTAATATTCTGTATTTTCTAAACTATATCTAATAAAAATTTACTAATTATAGTGAAAAAGGAAATAAATCAATGTAAAGATTTTAAACATCATCAGTAGTTAAAATTTATTTTACTTTATATATCCTGCATCTCATGTGCATATTGAGAAGTATAAATATCCACTAAGATATCTCTCAGGAGGCCAGGTGTGGTGGCTCACACCTGTAATTCCAGCACTCTGGGAGGCCGAGGCGGGCTGATCATTTGAGGTCAGAAGTTCGAGACCAGCCTGGCCAACATGGTGAAACCAGTCTCTACTAAAAATACAAAAATTAACAGGGCGTGCTGGTGGGTGCCTGTAATCCCAGCTGCTCAAGAGGCTGAGGAGAATAGCTTGAACCCTGGAGGCGGAGGTTGCAGTGAGCCAAGATTGTACCACTACACTCCAGCCTAGGCAACAAAGTGAGCTCCGTCTCAAAAAATAATAATAATAAAGATATCTCTCAGGGATGGCTGGGTGTAGTGGCTCATGCCTATAATTCCAGCACTTTGGGAGGCCAAGACAGGAGGATCACTTGACCCAGGGGTTTGAGGCTGCAGTGAGCCATGATTGTACCTCTGCACTCCAGCCTAAGCAACAGAGTGAGACCTTGTCTATATACATAACAAATGGAAATGGGTAATTGTAATTTAGGCTATGAATCTGCAAGATAGAAACAAGAATATAATGTAGTCCAGTTTTGTACCACATGGTGCAACTCTTCATTATAAGATTCTGTGTATAAATAAATATGGTGAAATTCAATCTCATTTAGATTAAGACTAAAGAATGTGGAGTCTCCTGACTCATCTTGAATCCAAATTCTGCCTTTTACAACATTTGTGATCCTGGTAAACCACTTAACATCTCATCTTCACACCTCCATTTGTCATTTATAAAATGGGAAGAATGACAAGGTTGTCACAAGGATTATGTGAGTGAATAAAAGGAAATCCATCAGGACAGTGACTGGCAGGATTGTGCGTACACAATTTACATTAGTTACTAGGTTTTATTTTTTGTTGTTGCTGTTGCTTTTATTATTCATTCCTAGTAGAATTAATCAAGGAAAGATACTTTTTTCTTTTCTTGAGTATTTGAGTATTCCAGGTGAAGATTCTTTCCAATTAAGACGTTCAAATTAGCAAATTAATAAATTATGGTATGAGGGTAACAAGAAGAATTAAATCAAGTAATGCTATTATGAGATTAATTATTCACCCAATAAGATAGTATTGCTCTACATTCAAAGGGAATAATAAATACAGGTACATTTTGGATAAGTTTATGTTTAATTCATTTACGTGAGAATTAGATCAATATCTGCAAAAAATCCTTTTATTACAGTTGGAGACTGAAGCAAATTGTATCCTGGGTTTTTAAAACTTGTCATCGGAAATCACATATATCTGAAAAACACTGTATAACAAAAATCCCAAATATATTTTCTTCCTAAAAAGCAGATATGCTACCAGTAAAATAAATTAGTATAAAATATAGAAGATAACTTTGATGATCTGTCCCTTAAAAATAGGATTTTATTACAAGGTAATTACTTCAGTCATTAGAATGCTAGGTTTCCTGCTACGAGGTGGGATGAGGTAAGATAGTTACAAGACACAACATATTGATTCATTTGTCTTTCATTAGATTCCCAACATCTTCCTAAAAATGGAAGACCTGTATGGGGTCACAGTGGTACCGAAACACCAAAGATTTGGTCTAGGTTCTGCTGCTTGCTCCACAGAAAACCAATCACTGAGACAACGATTATTGCCGAGGAAGAAGGCTTTAATCAGGGACTGCAGCCAAGGAGATGGAAGACCAGTCTCAAATCCATCTCCCTGATAGACTAAAATTAGGGGTTTATATAGCAGGGAAAAAATGTAACAATGTATAGGAAAATAGGAGCTCCTGATGACTAAGGAAGCAATCATAATGAATGAGGGGACTAGGGTCTCACTGTCTGTAGGTGGTGACCTGGTGAGTTTCTTTGATACTTTTTGAGAGGCCTGGGGGTCCTTTACTGAGATAAATGTAATTAAATAGATAAATTTAATTTTATCTATTAATTAATCAGATAAAACAAATTTAATCTTCGAGCTTTAAGACCAGAAGGGTCAGTTTCTGTGTGTATACAAGACTGTACACAGACACACAGACACACACACACAATTACACCCCAAGCAAACAAAACACGAAAATCCACTAGACTGATTGGAGTCAACTTAAGTATTCTTCACAAGCGGAATAAAATAAATCATTGGACATGCATTCTATGTAGTTACTCTGAAATAGTTAAAGGATAAAGTCTGTATATATGACATAAATATATGTGATATATCATTGATTAAAATAGCATATTACTGAAAATATGTGTAAAATAAATTTAACTTGGTCAGGCACCATGGCTCATGCCTGTAATCCCAGCACTTTGAGAGGCTGAGGTGGACAGATCACAAGGTCAGGAGTTTAAGACCAGCCTGAACAACATGGTGAAATCCCGTCTCTACTAAAAATACAAAAATTAGCTGTGCATGGTGGTGCGCCTCTGTAATCCCAGCTACTCAGGAGGCTGAGGCAGGAGAATCACTTGAACCTGGGAGGTGGAGGTTGCAGTGAGCCGAGGTTGCTTCACTGCACTCCAGCATGAGTGACAGAGTGAGACTCCGTCTCAAAAAAAAATAAATAAATAAAAAAAAAACATATACACACCAAAATTATCTAGAAGAATACAAGTTGCTAAGCTTGGTAATGAGCTTAGGGTATATTTTATATAGGAAAGGGTAAGAGAAAGGGTGGTAAAGATTGGACTTTCTTTTTATATTTACAAAGAACATGCATTACGAAGAACTTTAAAGGATGTCATTTTATTATCATGTTATATTATTATATTTACTCATATTGTGAAGGCATACACTTCTATATGGCTTTGCTCAGATAATCAACAGAGGATCAAAATTGAAAAGAACCATCTGTAATTCAACTCCATTAATACTTTCAAGTTGCCAGGTAGCCTCATCAAAGTGAACAAGAAGTGGTATAAGCTATGTCAGACTGGTTATAAAAGTGTGAAGTACTCACCACTCCTTTACAGTAGTAGCCATGTCTGAGAGCAAAGCCAAGATTGTATTTTAGATTAGCAACAGTCAAATGATGGGATAAAGGTACAACAATGTTTAGATGTTTGTTTATGGAACAAAAAACTCTCGAAGGACTTAATTGTGTTTATATGTATTATTTAGTATTCTTCTGTTGACATTTTTTGGGAGGTAAGGTAACAATGTGATATTACTAACTTACTTGTAAGAAAGCTCTTTATCCTCTTTCCATATATATATATATATATATATATATATAGACAGAGTTTCGCTTTTGTTGCCTAGGCTGGAGTGCAATGGTGCAATCTCGGCTCGCTGCAACTTCCGCCTCCGGGGTTCAAGAGATTCTCCTTTCTCAGCCTCCTGAGTAGCTGGGATTACAGGCACCGGCCACTATGCCCAGCTAAGTTTTGATATTTTTAGTAGAGACTGGGTTTCACCATGTTGGCCAGGCTGGTCTTGAACTCCTAACCTCAGGTAATCCACCTGCCTTGGCCTCCCAAAATGCTGGGATTACAGGCGTGAGTCACTGCGTCTGGCCCTTTCCATATGTTTTATAACAGCTTCAAATTCATGAGATGTTGGGCAATCTCAGGACCTGTAATCCTGTTTTTTTCAGTAGTTTAGATTTTTATTATGGAGGTAATAAATTCATTAGTGTGAAAATAAAGAGAAGAGGTTTAACTTAAAGTTGTTGTTGTTTCCCAGATGCTGTATAAAGCGACTATCAAGCATTTTCCAGCATAACAAGGTTGAATAACTATTTTCATCATAGCCATTTTCCTCAGGTCACCTAACACATCGTGGAACAAATGAATATCCCCATTCAATTTCATTTTCATTTTCACACAAGCCAAATGCATACACAAATGCATATATTTCAATTTAGTGAAAACCAAATAATAGTGGTTACCTAATATTTTATATCCTTATTCAGAAAAGTAATCATACTATTTATTTGCCACTATGTTTCCTTGCAAGGAACTTCCATGAATGCTTTACCAGTTTGGTTTTCCTTTATGACATAATTTTCAGTGAAATAGTAAATAATTTTTGGGTATTCAAACATCTAATTGTTTCCAATTTAATGCTGTTTTTGTTTGTTGGCTTCTTTGTTTTGAACCTCAAAATTTGAGTTAATACTTAGAAAAAAATATTTATCAAATGACTTACTAAATATATGATTTTAAGAAAACAGATACACAGGTTGTATTATGACACATGTTGCATCATGTCTATCAGAATACATACGATACAAAACCTACATTAATTTTTAAAGGCATACATACCCAAAGTGTTTGTGACATACTTTCAATCTCTATTTTTAATTTCAATTGTCTATTCAGTGTTGTTAATGTCAGAGAGTTTTTTTCATATAGCAAAATGTTGCTAAAATTGCTTGATTTATAAATATTTGTTTTAATTACATTTGAAATTTATAAACCTTACTTATTACTCAATTTTAACTTAAATATCTTATAGAAAAGCTTATATTTTTGTAATCACCAAATAATGCTGTTTGTTGTCCAATTGTAATTTTCAGACTAATAGTATTAAAAAGAAATTCAAACTGCTCGTTCCTCCAAAGTTGCTAAACTCAATAACATTATATTCCCTTAAGCAATAAATAAGAAGTATACATTACATGTAACATTTATAAGCATAGAAGTAATAGAATAGTTATTTTTAAATCAATTCTGCATGGAATATTGACACACAATTTAGCTTTTTTTTCACCAAAATCTGAAGTAACGAAACGTTTTGACATTGAAACCACTAAGCTAAGCTTGCTCATCATAATATCCAAAATGCAAGATCTTCATGTAATTACAGGCAATTTACATAATAAACATATTATCCAAAGGATTATTAAGCTTTGCCTAAAGTGATCATTTACTAAATTAATTAATTAAACATAAAGATTAAATACTTGTGATGGAAAACATTGAGTGTCAACTGGATTGGATTGAAGGATGCAAAGTATTGTGTCTGGGTGTGTCTGTGATGATGTTGCCAAAAGAGATCAACATTTGAGTCAGCAGACTGGGAGGGGCAGACCCGCCCTCAGTCTGGGTGGGCACTATCTAATCAGCTGCCAGCACAGCTAGAATAAAGCAGGCGAGGGAAGATGGAAGAGCAGACCTGCTGAGTCTTCTGGCCTTCATCTTTCTCCTGTGCTGGATGCTTCCTGCCATCGAATATCTGACTCCAAGTTCTTCAGTTTTTGGACTCTTGCACTTAAACTAGAGATTTGCCAGGGGCTCTTGGGCCTTTGGCCACAGACTGAAGGCCACACTATTGGCTTCCCTGCTTTTGAAGTTTTGGGACTTAATGGCTTCCTTGCTCCTCAGCTTGCAGATGGCCTATCGTGGGACTTTACCTTGTAATCGTATGAGTCCATTCTCCTAATAAACTCCCCTTCATATATACATATATCCTATTAGTTCTGTGCCTCTAGAGAACATTGACTAATACAATACTTAATCAAATACTTATTGGATCGGTTAATTGTATGCATCAACTTGGATAGGTAATGGTGCCCAGTTGTTTGGTCAAACACCAGTCTGATGTTTCTGCGATGGTATTTTTTAATGTGATTACCATTTAAATCAATAGACTAAGTAAAGCAGCTCACTCTTCATCATGTGTTTGAACCTTAGTTCATCAGTCGAAGGCCTCAAGAGCCAAGGCTATGTATGGTTTCCCATAGTGGAAGCAATTATGTCTCAAGACTATAACACAGTCACCCTGCCTGAGTTTCCGGCCCTCAGATTTCAGATTCAAGATTGCATCACTATTTCTTCCTTCAATTTCCAGCCTGCTAGCCTTCTCTCGAGATCACAAACTTGTCATCCACCATAATTGTGTGAACTAATTCCTGACAGTCTTTTTCATCTATTTCTCTTTCATGATACATATATTTAAATGCCTTTCCTTCTTAGAATAAAAGTTGAAGTATTTACTGCGGCGTATCAAGACATAGGATCTCCATTCAAACTCAATTGTATATATACAATAAGGATGAAGTGAATATATACACACACACACATATATATGTATCCATGTGTGTGTATACATATATATGTGTGTATATATGTTTTTTACATAATTAGTTCTGTTTCTTTGGAGAATCCTCATTGACTGGCTGACTGACTTCCATGTGCCAGGCACTGAGCATGGAATAGTGAATATGATAAAAATACCTTTCCTTGTGAATTTAGTGGGGGCAAATGACAATAAGCATTGCATGTCATGGTAAGTCCTGTAACTTTTAAGAAAGTAAGGGGTAAGAGAATAAAAGTAAATTGGAGGTGAACCTTGACATGTGATGGTTAGATAAATCTTGTCTGAAGTAATGACAGAAATATGGATAAGGTGAAAAATACAAATAATATGTAGATTTGGAAGAAGAGTTTTGTGCACCGAAGCAAGAGAAACAGCGGTACAAAAATTGGAGCATTCTTACTGAGGAACTATAAGAAGGATGATGTGGCTGAAGAAATTACTTAAGAGAAAGACTCTGAGATACAGTTTCAGAGAGACATCCAGAGGCCAAATAGGCCCATAGCCATATGTTATGGTCGAAATGTTTGTGTCCCCTAAAATTTATATGTTGAAACCTCATCACCTTTGTGGTTGTGTTAGGTGGTAGGGTGTCATTAGTTCATCAAGGTACAGCCCTCACGAATGAGGTTAATGTCCTTATTTTAAAGGCCCCAAACAATTGCCTTCCTCTTTTCATCCTTTGAGAACACAGCAAGAAGGCACCATCTATGAACCAGAACAGTGGAGCCCTCACCAGACATAAAATCTGCTGGCACCTTGATCTTGGATTTCTCAGCTTCCCAAACTAGGAGAAATCAAGTTAGTTCTGTTGTTTATAAGCTATTCAACTTGTAGTATTTTGTTCTAGCAATTCGATAGACTAACTCACCATCTCACTATTGCACCACTGTTAGAAGTTTGTTGTCGTTGTTGTTTTTAGTCTTGTCTTTTGGATTCTGTTGAATACAGAAATTATTTGATCTAAAAAACACCAATTAATTATCTCAGTGTAGAAAAATCCCAGTGTGCCAGTTATGTACAAATTCACATAGCAACTAATTAGCCCACTACGTGATAAAACTGATAGTGTGGTGAGTGGTGGTAAATAGAAAGGAGGATGAAATAATATCTATGCAAAACAATGACTCCATCATAAAGAGAGGGCATTCCACTGCCTTTACCTTATCTCAGAACTTCAAGCTAGTGAATACTGCCAGACCTGGTAAATTTATTTAGCAGAAGTCCAAACTCAAAATATTGGTTACCTATCAATATTCAGATGGTACTTTATGAGACCACTCATGTCTTTTTAATAAACACACACACAAAAAGGAATACTATAAGCTTAATTTACTTATGAATAGACAGTACAATGGGGCCATTTTTGCAGGTAAAAATCTGTGCTACTCCAGTCTGTTCCAACAGATATGTCAGAATGTACACATTTTCTTTACTGCTTCATTTAGGCTAATGAGCACAAGAATTTTACTTACTTTTCTGCTTTGACTGTTGTTTCTGCTACTGATTAAGATTTTGTCTCCTCTCTATTCCATCTCCTAAGCTCCATATCATTGAAGGAAAATCTGTTTTCACCTTTTTCTAAGACTTATCTGAGTAATAACTCTAAAGTAATGGCATGCATTACAATAAAGAGAGATAAATGGGAAAAATATAAAATTAAATTTCCTTTACTATGCTATCTCCTGTCAACACTTGGTCTTGCCCATGGATTTCTTCTTTCTGCTCTTTCTGCTCTTCTGCTACTCCTCTGAATAATCCATTTTGTTGTCCACCTCAGAATCTTAATGCAATATCAATGGTACATGCCCAAGAGCCATCATTTTTAAATAAGGGAAAAAATGGAAGGTTTGAATAGTTTTATGAAATACAGATGATTCTGTGATCTAAAAGACCAAAACAGACACCACTGTATCAACTAAGATGGACCCTAAGGCTAAGGAAACAAAGTTTTCTACAGGTCCAGGGTTCAGGGCTCTGCTGGCAAATTTCTAAATTCTTATTGATCTAAATTCCTTAACTATAGGAGCTATTAGAGCTCTCCTAAATCCGTTTAACAACCCAGACCACTACAACTCTGACTGGACAGAGGACCAGCCTTACAAACTTTCTTACCTAATAAGCTACTGCAGATCGTCAGTTTCATCCAGTTTATAGAGACTGTGCACAAACTGTCTTTCTGTTCTGTAGTTCACCTTTTGATGTAAAGAGCCAAATTCCACTTCATTGTATTGCTAAAACCTCACCCCAAAGGGAACACACAATGGATAGATGTTATATGCAGGTTTACCCATTGTGTATGTGCTCAGCTTCCTTCATACATATGTATAGCTTTTCCCTCAAATCTGATGAATATGTATGACTCTGTTGTAAGGTGTAACTTACAACGTGACTTAACGCTGTAAGGTATAAACATGACCTGTCCCTCCCCTCCCCAAATGGGAGACTTTCTTTTCCTGACTTGCAAACTGCTATCACCAGTAAAGCTCTCTTCTACCTTATTCATCCTAAATTAGCCATCCTTGTGGTCTTTTGTACAGTAATTCTTAATTTAGTTCTTTACATATAAAAATACCAGTTATGTTTATCTGCACAGTATTTTAGAGGTACTGGGTCTACTTGGCTGTCTCAGGTTAGGTTCTACCAGCAACTGACACAGAGATAAGATTATTAGGAAGTGCTTCTGCAGAAGTTTAATTAGGAAGGACCCTGGGCATCAACACCTATGGCAGGGAGGGAAGAGAAGCAGGCTTGGGTAGAGGTCTGAGAAGTTCAGATGTGATGCAATTCCAGCCACAACCTTGGCTGACCTCTTAGGGGTCTCTGGAAAGGAGTGACCCTTCAGAGTTATGATTTCCATCTGGATGGCCTAGCCTTTATATGCACATTGGTCAGTCATTGGTTTTGGGCTACTCTGGGAAGGGGGACTTGGGAGACGCCTCTTTTTAGCTGAGGCATTTCGAGGAGAACTGGAAACTAACGATAACTTACTGATAACATTTTCAGCAGTTGAGGCAAAACATTCTTCATTCCTGAAGAGAAATCTAAGCATTGCATCATGGCATCCAACACAGAGAGGGGAAAAGACACCAATAATAAGGTGCAGGGTTACCTATCCAGCGCAATAATGGCCCAGAATCCTGGGAAGAAAAATAGTTTAAGGGGCACTGAATGAATAATGATGTGACAGAAACAGTATTCATTGAACTTAAATGAAATCAAAGGCAGTTTTTATTATGCGACTGAAAAAAAATTATTCTTTTTTGTTGTTGTTCTCACTTCCCGGCCTTCTCCCAAATAATTGGCTCTAACAGACAAACACACAAAAACCACAGAAGGACTGCATGCTTGCCTTAGGGATGGGTGAGCAAAGAGGAAAGTATGGAATGTTATTTTGTGTGTGTGTGCTTGGACCTGGAGGGAAGGAAGACTGATGGCAGGAAAGGAGATGAAAGGGAATTAATTCCCCAGGTTCAGAAGAAAAGTCAGTGAATTGCTGTGAAACCTCTCTGAACACATACAATATCCCCAGGAGGTCTGCATTGTCAGAATGTGAAGTTTTATACATTCCCATTACCAGAGTTTCTGTTTCTTCTCCAATCTGGTCAACTGAAAATGTGCAGGAATGATAGATTTTATCTATCTATCTATCTATCTATCTTATCTATGTATATCTGAAGCCTCACCTGCCTAATTAATGATTTGGGGACAGCATCCACTGTCCTGACAGATATTTTTCACATCCTAAATCAAAACTATGGGAGAAAAAAAAGCAACTTTTATAGCAGAAACTATTAGTGTTTTAGAATTACAGAGTACAAAGAAAGAAATCAGAGATCCTGAAAAGTCAATGTAGAAAAGACACAAGCTGTCGAAAGGTGTTAAAACATAATTAACACAACTGTTAAAAAGGTCAAATTATGAAGCTCACATTAATTGGATGTATATTGCATATTTTAACACATTGAGAACACAGCATAATGTTATTGCTGGTTCAAAGAGCATTCAAGAAGCTAAAATACTTGTAAGAAGAAAAAATTTCTGGGTTTTCTAAAAAGCAACTGCCTAATGTCTAATGGAACTATAAACTATCTCCATAGTCACTTGCTCAACTAGGTGCAAATTATTTGCATCTCTACTAGACACAAATCTACACGTTAGCCTGTGACTTCTCTGAGTCATTTAATCAATAGTGAATAGCAAACTGGAAGAAAGAATAACTTGAGTATTAACTCGTATTTTACTTCCTTTTCACACATTCAATTCTACCCCTTTATTCAGCTATCCCCTCATATCATTTCTCCAGCAAAAATTCTTTACAGGACATGTCATCCAAGAATAATTTTTATATTTCATAAAGAAATAGATGAAGTAACTGGTTTTGCCTTTCATCATCCATTCAATTATTGAAACTGATATGTTTAATTATTGTTTTAAGCTAATTCCCACCATCCTAAAATATATTTCAAGCCCCTAGAGTTAAGGAATCATGTAGTTTTCCATGTATTTTGAGACACGAACAAAATTTAGATAAACAATTGTTGTTTAAATATTTTTTTATGTCACTAATGTAGCTCCAATAAGAGAGAGAGTGCCTGAGTGTAAATTGTAGAGAAGAATTGGAATAGAACAGGGAAATAAGGCCAGAATCTTCATGTAGGGACAAGATAATTCCAAACTAAAAACTCACAAAAAAAAAAAAAAAAAATCAGCAATACTGATCCCTAAATTGCATTGCTTATTTTTACTTATGCTTTATTTTGAATCTGACTCTCTTGTTTTCCAAAAAAAGTAATAATATGATATACTTTTAAAATCAGCAAATAGTCACTTGCACAAATGTTGCTCTTTTCCTCTTAAGGGACAAAATATTCAGTACTGTATCAAGGATTATTTCAAGTGAACTGGCAAGATGAATAAAAACGATTCAAAATTTTCCAACATTTATACTATGAAAAAGAAAAAAAATCTGATCTAAATAATCTAATTTTAAAATTATAAGACGCTTTACAAACTGGAGACAGTAGCAAATTAAAACATTCCATTTTCAGTGTACTCTGTATTTTCTGACCACATAACATTCCTTTTTCACAAATTTTTACTGACTTGTCTGAAAATAAACTTCATTATTTTTAAAGGAAGATTCTAAACCAACTTTTCCTAGTGTCTAGCTTTTTTGTCTTTAGACAAAGCTTATTCATGTAGATTTAGATTTTTACCATTTCAACTCTACTAATAATAGATTTTACTTTTGAGTGCATTTGATGTAATAAAAGATAATAGCTTTTTGTGTTTTTTACATTTGCCTTGCAATAACCACATGAAAAAATGTTTAATAAATTCTGTTTTACAGATACCTTCATAGAAACAAGAACCAACACAAGTACCTTCATAGAACCACCATTCACCTAGTTACTTAGGACAAAAATCATTTTTGAATCTTCCCTTTTATTTAGACCTCATCTGCTCTTAAACCTCATTTGTTGCTTTAATGACAAAACAGTACCCCAAATTTATCCTATTAATATTTACTTCTCCCTGGGACCCCTTCCTTCTTTACATGGGCGTCCAGGTCAGCATTATGATTTATTCTTGATCATGGAAATGGATTCCTCAAGTCCTTTATTTAAACTCTGACTTCTCTGCACAGTCTACTGTGGCAACCAGATTGGGCTCTTTGTAAAACAAATTGTATCGTGCATTCCATTGAGCAGAACACAACAGCTTTCTTTACAATTAGAATAATACCAGCTCCTTCCCATGGACTACAAAGACCTACATGATCTGCTCTCTGGTTAATTCTTCATATATATATATATATTATTTATACTTCATATATATTATATGTGTGTGTGTGTGTGTGTCATTTCATGCCAAATCAGTTTCTTGTATATGCTAATTTTTACCTCAGAGATTTGAATATAGTTTACTTTGACTAGAATATTCTTTCTCCAACTTTCTCATAGTATTTTTTCACAAGCATTTTCATGATTCTGGTTAAATGTCTCATTCTGAAAGAGTATAGCCTGAATACTTGTCTAAAGCAGTCCTCCAAAAATCCACCGCAAAATTCCTCTTCCCTTGTCATAATCTGATGCTATGTAATTTTTTTCCCTGAAAATGTATTATTTCCAGAAATATGCATATATATATGTACCCCCCAAAACAGATTGACTAAAAAATCTAATCCAGAGGTTTTCCGCTGAAGCTATCACTTGGTGGGCTTCTGCAAATTCCAGGACCATCAAATCAAAAGAATTTTGCATATATACGTGGTGGGGGGCAGGAAAGGGACAGAGGATCAAAATGCTTTTTATACAGATGAGAATAATAAAGGAAAGCTTGTTAACTTTTGTAATACCTACAACGATGTTTCCAGCCTGGCCTAATGGTACTGTGCTGTAAACATTTTACGGTTTATGACAGCATATTATCAGTCCACGGACAGTTCTGTAAGCCACTAATAATATCGGAGATCCTTACATTTATCTATAACAAACCCTAATTTCCCTTATGTTGATTTCTCAGTGTGTCAACATATTTTCCTTTAATTACAAGCACTAAATAAATTCTTGAATTTGGCAAGCAACTTAGGAAATCACTAACAATCACTTAACATATTTAAAATAAGCCTATGTAGATTAAAGTGCTTGAGAGTCTGCCTACATTTAAAAGTATCATTTGCAACCTAAATTGTCTATCAGTCTGTATAATCAATGGTAAAATAAAACTCTGGTATAGTGTTGCTTTAAAAAACTTCTGAGGATTCTACATTATTTAAAATTTTTTTCTCATAAAATATCCATTCATTGATTTAAATAACATTAAACATAATATAAACTGTTCTTTTCTCTCCTTAATTATGCATATTATATCTATATCTCCTTATTTTTCCTTAGATTTTAGTTTAAAACAAACATAAAATGAGAAGATTTTTAAACTAAACCCACAAAAAATTGATAAAGTTTAGAAAAAAATTAAGGTCTTTTTTTAAACTCTTTTTCCTCTCAGGCTACATTTTTGGGAGAAGAAGGGGCTAATTGATTTCTATTATCTCCTTCATTTGGAAAACAAATTTTATTTTGGTAGTATAAAGAAAAACAGTACCAGAATATTAGTAAACGTATATCAAATTATTGGTAAGAGTAAGATGTGTCAATAACATCTATTACATTATCTCTCCCTCTCTCTTAATCTTTCGCTATCTCTCTTTATCAAAATAGATGTAGGGTGATTACAAAAGTCAGTGGCTGATTGTATTAATTTTGTTGTTGTTGATGACGATTTATTTTTTCCAGGTGAAACAAGACACCTTGTTTCCTCATTAATTTATCGCATGACTTTGAAAAGCCTTCTTTTCTATGCATTTCATACATACTAAAAGTAGAATAGCAATTCAGGATTTTTAATGTACTTAATATTATTTACATAAAAAGTTAAATCTTAAAAGCTTAACTGAGTTTGAAAAAGAGAGTAATACATAATAATTTACAATCACTTAATTATTCTAGTCAAACATACATATTAAGAATTAAAAATCAGACTGATAATACTAATAATACATAATTATTTCATATTTTATAATTGTTAAATGAACAAAAGAGACAAATTGAGGAAAACTTTTGGCTAAAATCAAAAGTTGTTATACTATTATAAAATTCACAAATAATATAAGTAACATTTTGTTATTACTACCAATTTTTAATGTTGCAGAAAATAAATGATAATATATGTGGTCGAAAAGAAACTTTATTCTAGTTTAAACATGTTCAGTGATCTTTAAAAATACATTAACTTGACCCAAAGCACTCATTAACTATTAGTGATTGTCAAAGAAGCATCAGTGTATTCCCAGATGTCAGAATGCTGAATCATTGTTACATGGCATAATATATAAGAAATCAAGTAAAATAAATAATTTAAAAGAACAGGCAAAATGACTAAATATAATTAAATAGCCAGGAGAATTCTAAATATGGAAGTTTTTATGAAGGGACCAGCAATCTGAAACCCAGATGTTAAGACAGGTAATTCAAGTTTATTGAATGCCTGAAAGAATGTGCTGAGGACATTTTATTTTATCGTTTAATCGGTCTACCATTATCAGAGGTCATTACTCTCATTTACAGAGTAGTTAACCAAGAATGTGGAAAATGGAAGTCAACCTTCTCTGACCAGTGGGAAGAGCCAGGCTCAAACCTGGCTCTAAGATTTGAGTCCTTAATTTATTATTAAGCACTAAATTGTTTCCCTGAGAGCTCGTCTGTCCACACTTGATGGTTCACACACCCATGGACATGCCTTATACACATTTACATAGTTTTAACATTTGCTGAGGTAGTCATGCGTTACTTAATGGGAATGGAGGGTGTGTCGGGGTTGTAGGGGGACACATTCTGGGAAATGCGTCATTAGGCAATTTCTTTGCTGTTGGAACATCATAGTATGTACTTTCACAAACCTCCATGGTATTGCCTCCTACATACGTAGGCTATATGGTATAGCCTATAACTTCTAGGCTGCAAACCTGTATAACATGTTACTATACTGAATACTGTAGGCAATTAAAACATTGTGGTATTTGTGTATGTAAACTTATCTAAACATAGAAAAGATACAGTAAAAATATGGCATAAAAGATAAAAAAATACAACTATGTAGTGTACATACCATAAATGAAGCCTGTAGGACTGGAAGTTGCTCTGGGTGAGTGAGTGAGTGAGTGGTGAGTGAACGTGAATGCCTAGGGCATAATAAATTAACCGTAACTTATTGTAACTTTTTTCTTTATGAATTTGTTTAACTTTTGGCTCTGGTGGTAAGAACACATTAATAGTTTAAACCACAAACATATTGTATAGCTGTACAAAAATATTTTCTTTCTTTATATTCTTATTCTATAAGCTTTTTTTCTATTTTTAAGTTTTCCTTATTTTAATCTTTTTTTTTTTTCTGTTTTTTTCTTTTCAAAGGATACATGTGTAAGTTTGTTACATGGATATATTATGTGATGCTGAGGCTTGGAGTACCAAATTGATCCTGTCACCCAGGAAGTGAGCATGGTACCCAATAGGTCGTTTTTCAGCCCTTACTCCCTCCCACCCTCTCCCCTCCAGTAGTCCTCAGGGTCAATTGTTCCCATCTTTATGTTTATACATACACAGTGTTTTGCTTCCACTAACAAGTTAGAACATGTGGTATTTGCATTACAGGAATTTTTCTTAGTTCAGCTAAAGATGGGGTCCTTGTCCAAAACAGCCGTGAAAATTTAGGCTGGCAGATGGTTGCAGAGGGTGAGTAAAGCAGGGTTTTATTGGGTGAAAAAGAAGAAAAATGAGAAACAGGAACTGTCTGCAAGTCCAGGGTTGCCCACTAGAGTGTTTCCTGCCCACGGTTTAAATCCCAGGTTCCACATAGGAAGAGGCGGGGCCAGGTTCCTCCCCTCTGCAAAGGGCTTGAACTTCTGTGCCTCCACCCCAGTGCGCATTCCCAGTAAGCAAGTCAGTGTGAGTATTTCTGGGGATCCCCTCCCACCTGGTCGTCTCATTTGGTTTTCTCTTTCTGCGTTAATTTGCTTAGAGTAGTGGCCTCCAGCTACATTCATGCTGCTGAAAAGGAAATAATTTTGTTTTTTTGATGGCTGCATAGTATTCCATGGTGTATATGTACCACATTTTCTTTATCTGGTCCACTGTTGGGGAGCATCTCGACTGATTCCATGTCTTTGCTATTGTGTATAGTGCTGCGATGAACATACGAGTATGTGTCTTTTTGGTAGGATGATTCATTTTTCTCTGGGATATTTTATTAGTCCATTCTCACACTGCTAATAAATACATACCCTGGACTGGGTAATTTTTAAAGGAAAGAAGTTTAACTGACTCACAGTTCAGCATGGTTGGGGAGGGCTAAGGAGACTTACAATCAGGGCAGAAGGGGAAGCAAACACGTCCTTCATGGGGCAGCAGGAAGAAGTGCCAAACAAAAGGGGGAAAAGACCTTTATAAAACCATCAGCTCTCATGAGAACTCACTTACTATTCTGAGAAAAGCATGAGCATAACCACCCCCATGATTAAATTACCTCCCACTGGTCACTGCCATGAACATAAGGATTATGGGAACTATAATTCAAGATGAGATTTGGGTGGGGACACAGCTAAACCATGTCAGTTACATACCCAGGAATGGGATTGCGTGGTTGAATGACAGTTCTAAATTATTTGAGAAACCTCCAAACTGCCTTCTGCTGTGGCTGAACTAATTTGCATTCCTATCAACAATGTATAAGCATTTCATTGTCTCCACAACCTCACAAAGATTTGGTATTGTTTGACATTCTAATAATAACCATTTTGACTGGTGGTGAGATGGTTATCTCCTTGCAGTTTTGATTAGCATTTCTCTAACGATTAGTGATGTTGAGCATTTTTTCATGTTTGTTGGCTACTGGTATGTCTTCCAAGTGTCTGTTTATGCCCCTCGCTCACTTTTTAATATGGTTGTTTTTTGCTTGTTGAGTTGTCTAAGTTCTTCATAGATTCTGAATATTAGACCTCTGTCAGATGCAAAGTTGGCAAATATTTTCTTCCATTCTATAGGTTATCTCTTTATGCTGCTGGTAGGTTTTTTGTTTTTTGTTGTTTGTTTGTTTCTGGCTGTGCAGAAGCTCTCTAGTTTAATTGGGTAACACTTGTTAATTTTTGTTTTTGTTGCAATTGCTTTTGAGGACTTAGTCATAAATTCTTTCCCAAGGGCAATGTCCAGAATGATATTTCCTAGGCTTTCTTCTGGGATTTTTATAGTTTTAGGTATTACATTTTAAGTCTTTAATCCATCTTAATTTTTGTATATGGTGAATGGTAGGGACCCAGTTTTGTTCTTCTGCATATGGCTAGCCAATTATCCCAGCACTGTTTTATGAATACAGAGACCTTTCTCCGTTGTTTGTTTTCGTTGACTTTGTCAAAGCTCAGATGTTTGTAGGTATGAGGCTTTATTTCTGCGATCTCTATTCTGTTCCATTGTTCTACGTGTCTGTTTTTATACTAGCACCGTGCTAGCACTACAGCCTTGTACCATAGTTAAAGTCAGGTAATGTGATGCCTCCAGCTTTGTTTCTTTTGCTTAGGACTACTTTGGATATTCCAGCACTTCTAAAATTCTATATGAATTTTAAAAGAGTTTTTTGGTCTATTTCTGTGAAAAATTACATTGTAGTTTGACAGGGATATTGTTGAATCTGTACATGATTTTGCAAAACATGGCCATTTTAAGAATACTGATTCTTCCAATCTGAGTATGGAATGTTTTTCCATCATTTCTTTCCTATGATTTCTTTCAGCAGTACTTTTAAAACTTTTTTGTAAAAAACTAGGACACAAAGTAGGTCTGCACAGAGTCAAGATCAACAATGTCGCTGTCTTCTACCTGCACATTTTGTCCCACAGGAAGGCATTCTGGGGCAGTAACAGGCATGGAGTTATCTTCTTTTAGAATAACAATGCCTTCTCCTGGAATATCTCCATAAAGGTCTCGTCTGAAACTGCTTCACAGTTAACTTTTTTTTTTATGTAAGTAGAAGAAGGACACTAAAATAATGGCAAAAATATGTAATATAGTAAATATATAAACCAGTAACATAGTGACTTATTATTGTTATCAAGCATTATGTACTGTATATAATTATTTGTGCTATACTTTTTTATAATTGGCAGCCACAGTAAGTTGGTTTATACCAGCATACCACAAACAAGAGTTATGCATTGTGCTGGTGCTTTACAATGGCTATAAAGTCATTAGGCCAATAGCAATTTTTCAGCTCCACCATAATCTTACAGGTCCAACATCTTATATGCGGACATAGTTGACCAAAACATCATTATGTGGTACATGACTTTATTCCAAAAAGACTCATAGTGGAGGTAGGTCAGTTTCTTTGGTATTTGTGGGGGAAAGATAAACAAGTTAAAACAACAGCAATAAAACAATTTGTGGAGAAGGACCCTGCTTCTCCACAAATGTCTTTTGCTTTATTACATGAAATCATTAATTTTTGTATTCTGACTTCATTGGAAACAGATTAATTAGGATTCCTAATTTAAAAAATAAAGGTAAAAATAACAAAATAATCTCAAGTCTTTATAAATTTTTTATTCTGAATCAGGAAGAAACTGAAAGCCGATGTGCCTCAGCGCACTGTCAATTAACAATCAAAAAGATAAAAGGATCTGAAAAAGTAACAGCATAACGATTAGGTACTGAGCAATTAGTTGTGTCTAAAAAAATTATGGACAGCAAAATAAAATATTATTCAAAACAAACCACCCAGGAATCCTGGCTAAAATAATTGCATGAATTTGTTATGGATAGTTTTATTACTGATATGAGTATCCACATAAGGCAGTGATCAGTAATAACAATCTGTTTGTGATAAATAATAGGGGTTAGAGATTGATATTCCATAAATATTTGAACCTTGAAATTTAAGTTCTCCCTGTGATTCTGTTAATATGTTAAACATTTACCATATTACAACTAGAAGTTTACACAATGAATCCAAAATGCTTTTTTGTCAGAGTACCTATAATTCACTTTCATCTCAAACTAATTACTTTGCATTAAATGTGACTGTGGAAATACACTTGGCATATTTTTCTTATCTCTGGACAAGTCATGAATTAATTTGCAAGGGAAAAAATCCATTCTATTCTCGTTATTTTAGCTATCAAATGTCAACAATATATTATCTAAAATATCAAGATGCCAATGAAAAATTAATGCAAGGGTGATTTCGGGCAGATTTTGATGGGTATTGCTTAATTTCACATGTTTTATCTTATTTTTATGTTTTCTAAAATAACCATAAATATATCCATTATATTTTATATTTATCCAATAAAACTATATCTAAGTTACTTATTACAGTGTGCCAAGAAAAGCCAACTTCTATGTAGCACAAACCCATACAAACTGCACTATTTTCTCAAGTGTTGTAGCCTTCTCTAATGGCTTAGTTCATTCAGGCTGCTATAACAAAATATCATAGACTGAGTGACTTATATAAAAACAGCAATTTATGTCTCATAGTTCTGGAGGATGGGAAGTCCAAGATCAAGGATTCTGCAGACAAAGTGTCTGATGAAGACCTGCTTCCAGGTTCACGGACAACTGTCTTCTTCCTGTGTCCTCACATGGTGGAGGGATAAAGCAGTTCTCTGGGCCACTTTTATAAGGGCAATAATTACACTCATGAGGACTGCACCCTTGTGACCTGATCACCTCACTAAAGCCCCATGTCCTAATGTCAGCACATTTGGATTTAGGATTTCAACATATAAATTTTTGGGAAATACATTGAGTATATAGCACTTAATTAGACAGAAATTGCAATACTGGGAGGTTAGCTGTCACAAATCTTTGGAAGAAATTATTTTCAATGTTTACCATCATTAAGTCTGATAAAACAAACAAATAAACAATCAAAAACCATGGCATGTATTCATGTTTTTCAACATATGTAGGGTTTAAAGAAATAATCCTGGAGACAAAAAATGGAAAGAATAAAAATTTGATTTGCTATTTGAATTCTGCTATAGAAACAAATAACATTTTTAGAGACATAATTGTAGACACATAAGTTCATTTTAGAACACGTAAGTTAGTTTTAGAGACACATAAGTTAGTTTTAGAGACTAAAGTTAGTTTTAGAGACACATGAGTTACACAAATGTAACTTTTTTATTAACTGTCTTTCAGTATTTGGAATATATAAACTAAACATAGAGTGTGGGCCATTGTACTCTAATTGTATTCTATTTTTATCTCTAGGACCAATAAGCACATGGGCAATTTTTATGAGAAATAAAAATCTGAAATCTCAAAACTAAAGGCCCAGGAAAAGATTTCTCCAAGTCTTGGAAAGGTGGTGCTTTTCCAAAGCCATTCTAGCCTAGAAGAAGGAGGGAAGAAAATTGGTTTGGAGATTGTAGTACCTGCTTCTAAATCTCAGCAGCACTTCCTGACTTGCAAGTCTAAGCCTTGCAAGCATTTTAGAATACAAGGCATTTATTTTTCAACAAGTCAGCAGTTCCTAACAAACATCCACCTATGCACGCAGCCTTTAGGCTGCATCTAAAGTATTCATGAGTTTCCTAACTTGCTGATAGCAAAGCTTCTCTGGTCCCAGGTTTCCAGTATGCAAACATTCAACTGCTCCTTCTTGAGAGTGAAAGTCTTTTTAATTGCCTCCAATACTTCATCAATAGATAATTTTTTTCAAAAGCCAGGAAAAAAAAAAAAGAAAGAAAATAACTTCACACAATCTTTGTGAGAAGTATAACAAAGCCTGATTTATTTATTTTTTCTAAACAAGATACAGAGCTGGTTACAAATTTCATTTCTGGGCCGGGCGCGGTGGCTCAAGCCTGTAATCCCAGCACTTTGGGAGGCCGAGACGGGCGGATCACGAGGTCAGGAGATCGAGACCATCCTGGCTAACACGGTGAAACCCCGTCTCTACTAAAAAATACAAAAAACTAGCCGGGTGAGGTGGCGGGCGCCTGTGGTCCCAGCTACTCGGGAGGCTGAGGCAGGAGAATGGCGTGAACCCGGGAGGCGGAGCTTGCAGTGAGCTGAGATCCGGCCACTGCACTCCAGCCCGGGCGACAGAGCGAGACTCCGTCTCAAAAAAAAAAAAAAAAAAAAAAAAAAAAAAAAAAAAACAAATTTCATTTCTGGGTATAAAATTTTAGAAATAATCATTTGAAAATAACAATAAAATTATATACTTTAAAGTGATACAGTGCAAGTTTTACACAGACTGGGCAACAGATCTCATTTTGGAGAATCATAATAATTAATATTTTCTTAAATATACTGTCTTAATAAAGGAAATTATGTTATTCTAGTGTTCTAGATGCAGTACTGATATTATTTGGTCACGCAGCCAATTAGTTATAGCCATATGACCAATTACTACAAACCCAGTGATTTTTGACAGGTTTTTAAATATATAATATGCCAAAAACAAAAGGGTTAGACGATAGACTGTCCCAAATTATCACATTATTGTGTATCAGTCCAGGAGTGGAGGAAACAGAAAAAAAAATCATTTCCTAGATATCTCTTGCATTTTCTTTGCTGTGAGGCTTCTCAAGTTTCACATTATAGACCATTTCAGTCTCATCATTATTTACTGTGTTGAACTATCCTATGTTTCACTGGTTGTTTCACCTCAACTCGTGGCCTCAATTCATCAGAGACTAGCATCACTCTTCCCAGATGATGATAACCAAAAACGTCTCAAATATTTCCAGAGGGTGCCAGATGTTACCAGATAAGAGTAGAGGAGTCAAAATCCTCCCAAATTGAGAAACACTGTTCTAGTGAGTAGAAACCTAAGGGCCAAAGTAGATCAAAGTAGGAAAAAACCATAGTCCTGTTTACTTAAATTGAAGAGCATATTGATTCTGCAATCTACTGAATAACAAACTAGTACTTGAAATTATTTTTAGAGTCAAGGTATATAATATACATAATGAAATTAAAACCAATTACAGATCTTTGTGCCAATTCTCAATTAAGCAGGAATCATATGTGGAGATGAACTACAAAAATTATCTCTTAATTTTATTTTTGTAATTTTAGATCAATTACTGCCCAATCATTAGAATTGGATCTCCTTATATTTCCTAGTTCACTTTCTTACTCAGATGCTTATGAATGTCACAGTGCCAAGAAGACTAAATAGGAAAAGCCAGGGCAAATCTTAGAGTGAGTCCTTAGTCAACCAATAGCGGGAAGCTGCTTGTGCTTTGGTAAATTTCCATGAATTACATATACATATCCTTGAGTAAATGCAGATCAAAAATCCATTTAACTGGTTGCTTAATTAATACAGGTTGAATTTATATATTGATAATTAAGAAGATAAATTTTCTCTAACCTACTCATTTTTAGAAGATAATAAAACTTCTCTAACAATATCTAAATACAGTATTCTTAAAATGTATTCCATGATCCCATAGACAACTATAGCAGGGCATAAAGAAATCTGAATTTACGTGAGTCAGTAGGTTACATAAATGGTTTGTGGGTTTATGCACTTATATGTGCTGAGGATACAGAATGGAAAAAGCTCTTTTTGTTAGAGTCTCTAAGAAATATGTCATCCCTAAATTCATCAACCCCTACCACCGTGCTAATTATGTTTCTAACATAAGATCAAAACAAATATGGTAATGTAGCAGAGCAGTGCAGAAACATATCAGTCTGTCGTTTTGGTTTTATGTCATTAAAAACATCAAAATTATAAAAAGAAAAATATAAAGTTAATAATTTGGAAGTTTTCAACTAGTTTCAAATATCTGATCATTACATTAAATAGATTCTGTCTGTTGTATTTGAGTATTTTAAATCTAACTTCGTAAACAATCTATTTCTAAAAGGTAATAAATATATTAAAATATGGTATACTCTTTTTAGCATTGGTGCACAATATGGTTTTAACTTAATCTAGTTTTATTTGGACTCAACATATTTAAGAGTTTTTATTTCCTAAGTCCTATTCTTTTTACTAATATAAAACAAACAAACAAACAAATCACTTGCAAACAATCTCCTCCTAACTTTTTAAATGACATATTCTTCTTCAGAGGTTTAGAAATTCAATTGTCCTTGACTGTTACAGCTAGTATATGCAATTGCTTGTTTGTTGCTCATTTTTCACTCTTTCCTTTTAGTACAATGACAATTTCTTATACTCATCATTTAAATCTAATGTGTTGATCTCTTTGTTCGCATTCTTCTTTTGTACCTATATGTTATGTGATAAAATTGTCAAAAGTACGTGCCATCATATTCATCTCTAACCAATTTTTATAATCTTATCTCCTGCCATTTACTATCACACTGTCCTTGAATAGCTGTAAATTTTAATTTTCTGAGTCTTTCAACATATTGTTTCTTCTGAAAAACATCCACTTCTCAAGGATAACATTAAGTGCTATCTTCTGTACTGTGCAGAGAGAGAGTTGGTCCTTCCTGATATCCCCACAGCTTCATCATGATGCTTCCATTACATATATCAATGAATGGATTTTCTCATTAACTTCTTTAGAGACCTTATCCAAACCATTTTTCTGTGCTTAGTAGGTAAAACACGATCTGGCATGTACATTGTGATCACTAAATCTTAATCACAGAATGAATAAATGACCATGGAAGTGGCTAATAAAATCACATACAGCCTTGATAATTTCTGGATCTTTAACTTACTTCCAAAAGTAATATGAAATCATTAAAAATTATTAATAGTATGAGTTAAAACATTTGCCTATGTAATTTGGAAGGCAATTGCCAGGAAATTGAAGTCTGACTGAGTGCGAGAGAAAAGGCAGAAAAGTTAAATTGGAGGGTTTGGCAAAAATCTAGACAAAATGTAATAAAAGACTGAATTAGGTCAGTGTTAGTAGCCATGAGAACAAGAGAATAGAGAAACAGTGTGTTTTTGTCTTACAATAATCTGGAAAGTGCAGTGTACACTTAGTACATACTAGTATATATAAATAGTATATATATATATATATATAATATACTATTATATGTCAACATATTATGTAAATTGTCTTAATAAAGGAAATAATATGTTATTTTAGTGTTCTAGATGCAGTATTGGTATTATTTGGTCATGCAGCCAATTAGTTATAGCCATATGACCAATTACCTACAAACCCAGTGATTTTCGACAGGTTTTTAAATATATAATATGCCAAAAAAAAAAAGGGTTGGATGATAGACTGTCCAAAATTATCACATTATTGTATATCAGTCTAGGAGTGGAGGAAACAGGAAAAAAAATCATTTCCTAGTATCTGTTGCATTTTCTCTGCTGCAAGGTTTCTTGTATGTAGTATATACTATATGTATGTAGTATACACTATATACTATGATACTATATTAGTATAGCATAGTATATGATTAATATAGTATATATTAACAGTATATAGTATATATTAATAGCCATTTAATATATATTATTATCAATAGTGGTGATTAAGAATTATACTTATGTATACAAAGTTATGTTTAATAAGAACCAGGTACTAAATAAAATGGCCTGCATACTTTATTACATTTAATTTTAAGCAATTTTGTGCAGTAAGCATCAATAATCTTATTTTACAAATTAAACTAATTATTATAGGTCAGTAGTTAATGTTAGAACTAAAATCAAATGCAAGTCTATCTTGAACTGAAATATCTCTTGGGAGATATTCAGTAAGCTTAATGAAAGCAAATTAGATTTTGATTAGGTATGGATAATATATAGAAGACAGATAATTTCCTAATTTTTTATCCAGTATTATAGAATGTCTACTTTAAGCTATTCTGTCAGCCACATCATATATTTTTAGGCTCCAGTGTTTCTGATAAGTTTTTAACTTGCTATTTTCACTCTAGTGGAAAAACCTAGCTCATTTACAGTAAGATATTTACAGTGACTAAGCATAGTGAATGAGCAGAGTACTACTCCTTAAATGATAAGGTAGTGAGTCATAGATGGGAACTTGGAAAGAACAAGAAATATAGTGTATGACAATTAGAAACCTTAATGATCAGGATGCTAAGCTGCTGGACCTCATCCTACAAGATTAAATATATAAAGGACTTTGCATATATAAAAGATAATGATGGGAATTAAAGGTATTGCAAGTAAGAAATCATTAACTGAACATATGTTAAATATTAAGTAAACAATCTGAGGCAACTATCAAATATAAAGCTGAGAATAAACATATAACTCAGTGTGTAGAGGACAGTTCCTTTTATGCCTGTTGTACTAGTGTTTTATTCAGATCAATCTTTGTCCAAGATTTTTCAGTTTCTAAGGAAATGCTATAATTAGTTATATTGATATAAGCCAGATGTGTTTAAGAACTTCCACTTGGACTTCCAGTTTCTGCTATGATCTCATTTAATAATATGTGAGGAGCATGTGTTTATTTTTGTATGTTCTTAAATCTAAAATGTATCACAAAATAACATCTTTTTTTTTCCCCATTGCCTTCCAGATACGATGCCTTTCCCTATTGCCTCAGAATGACAAGCCAAATAGATAGAAGGTGATACATTCACTGTCTCACGTGAGTGTTCCCATCACCAATACCTGTTCATAATACCACTCAATGAATTAACCTTTCAAATACGCAACTATATTTCCTGCAAAATGTTTTCCAAATAATGATAATAATCTTTCCTCAAAGATGTAGTTAACACTTCCTATTTGAGGACTGTCTTCAGGGCGCTTGCTACTAAGAGAAATGTTCTTAGATAGGAGCAGTAAGGAAAGCTAACTCATTCTGGTTATAATCTTAGTGGGAGCAGGTTGAAATATTGCTGTCAGTTATGCCATGGTCCAAGTTGCAGAATGTGATTTGCATGAAGCAATCAGTCCACAGTAAATAGGTTAGCTGGAAAACAGGGTAAAGTATAGGTTTAGTGTGTATAAAATATCTATGGGAAATAGAAGCTTCTATGTAGAGACAAATCCAAATGCTTTTTTAAAATTTATTCATTTGTTGTATAGTGTTAATCTGTACTTACTTTTATAGTAATGCAATTATTTTTATTTTAAAATAAAATATTTTGACAGCATATCAATAAACTAAAAAATGAAAGTGCATGTCTCATGAAAAATTACTATCCAAATTTCTATTTCTCAAAGTTGATGCCATGCAGCTTACACATTTTGGGAATCTAAGAATATCACAGATTACATGGAAAACAGACATCTGAAGTTGTTTCAGCATCTACTTCAAAATGTATTACTTACATTAAAAACAATATGTAGATGACAATAATATAACATGTACACTTGAAAAATGTACATTTATATACAGTTGTGAATATACATTTATATATACCTGTGAAGCATGACTTTTCATTTAGATCAAATGATTTATTTTCAATTTTCAATTAGTTTTACTTTAGGGTATGTGAGTATGACTGTTTATAAAAGTTTAAAAGAAAATAGTATTGATGTTAATGTGCTTAATGAATGGCCGGGTGTGGTGGCTCATGCCTGTAATCCCAGCACTTTGGAGGCTGAGGCAGGCAGATCACAAGGTCGGGAGATTGACACCATGCTGGTTAACATGGTGAAACCCCATCTCTACTAAAAATATAAAAAATTAGCCTAGTATGGTGGCATGCACCTTTAGTCTCAGCTACTTGGGAAGTTGAGGCAGGAGAATCGCTTGAACCTGGGAGGCGGAGGTTGCAGTGAGTCGAGGTCATGCCACCGCACTCCAGACTGGGTGACAGAGCGAGACTCCATCTCAAAAAAACAAAAAACAAAACAAAACAAAAAAGAATATTTTGAAGTTAGATTATACCAGATCCACATCAATGTATATACATTCATGCATTATCAAACAATCGTATGCATACCTAAATGGGACATATTTAGAACATACATCTCGAATAGCATAAAGCAGATCAGTATATATTACCCTTAAATCTATCATTTTATTTGTAGGAAGAGTATGTGATTTCTACAGGGAACATAATGACAGTTATTCTTTAAATATAGCTGGCACATATTCAGTGTTCTGCATTCAAACTCAGGTAAAGTTACATTTTAAAAACATTGGTGATATTAAAAAATATATTTTTAAGACACTGGCTAATTGTCTGTGGGTCTCAATTTTTCAGTTGCATTGGGTAAATAAATCACAAATAATCAGGTATATCACAACAAATGATTTTGGTAAATAACCTGTAGGATGAAATATAAAATTTTAGAGTTGATTTTTAAAAATTATGAACTGTAATTGACTATATACACTCAATATATTTTTTAAATATAATCAACTATGGATATCTTTAGATGAACTGAATAATTGATATGCTGTCATATATGATATTATTTGGAATAAAAAAGTTCATATGCAAAATTATAAATTTATTATATTTGTTTAAAAATATTTAATAGTCAAAATTTTAAATCCAATGCAATTTAAATACTAAAGTTTTAAATCAAAGGGTAAAGTTAATTTCTAAGAAAATATATAGTTATGAATTTCAGCTTTCACTACTTAAAAATATATAAATATAAAATAAGTTGCATTTATTTGAAGTATTAAAGGTTTAAAAAAAGCAAAGAAATGTTTAATGTCTTTTGAAATAGTTAGGATTGCATAAGTCATTTTCCATTACAAAAGCCCTGATTTTCTAAAAACAATTTTGTTTCTATTGCCTCAGAATGACAAGCCAAATAGATAGAAGGTGATACATTCACTGTCTCACATGAGTGTTCCCATCACCAATACCTGTTCATAATACTACTCAATGAATTAACCTTTCAAATACACAACTATATTTCCTGCAAAATGTTTTCCAAATAATGAAAAAATACAAAACTTCACTGGCCTTTGTTATTGGCTTTCATAAGCATAAAACTTTTCTTAGTTTTTATTAGTTTTGAGTACAGAACAGAATCACCAGGGAAAATTTTTATTGAAATCCGATTGTAATCATTTCACAGTTTCAATCCAAATTCCTAACTAAGACAACAAGAAAAATATTGATTCATCTTCAAGGTGTTCTTCTATCCAAATAATAGATTATAATGGACTAGGAATGAGAATTGTGTGTTTCAAGCTTCATGTAGTTTACCTAGGTCCTATGCTGAGTGTGCTGGGTTTTGTACTTGTTGATCAGTAAGAAAAGAAGACATTGTTGATTTGAGTACACTTCACTGAAGAAGAGAGTTATTTTTACCGGGAGTGTTTAAAAACCATTTCTGTGGAGAAGTAACTATTCTCCACAGTATGAAGAAAATATATAACATCGGATTTTTGACAGAATTTAATTCTTGCCATAAATATTGGCTTCCAATACGTGTTAACATACATAACATTAATTCATAGCCCTCTAGCTAAATCCATATCGTAAACTATTTTGTTGGTAGGCTTTTAAAGAAAATATTTTATTTGCTCAATAACATAGATTTGGATGGAATTGTTTTATTCAAAATATATTAAAATTTTTGACAAATGGCAAGTTTTCTTTTCATAAACCAATGTTATACCTGAGGAGATAAGGATTATAAGTATTTAGCTATTTTCTATCAACTTGTGTTGACGTGTCTCAGAAACACAATTAGGCAATTTATAATTGGCTTCATTTTCCCATAGGCTTTGATTTTATACTTGGTAATTTATTAAGAACTAGAGTGATTATGCTCAATATAAATTTTACCTGTCTACACAAAAATCTCCTAGTTCTGATATAAAACTATTGAGGATCATAGAGGTATATTATTCTATACTTTTCAAATTATTCACTTTTGTGTGGTCAGAGTACATGACCTAATTTATAAAGAGTAAACTAGAGTGTTTGCTTTGTAACTAATTTCAAGTCAAGTCTCATTACGTAATTGGGTACAGGCGATTAGAGTCATGAAATTTGACAAACGTTTTGTTATAAAATTTTTGTGTAAATACAGATCATTCTAAAACAAGATTCATAAGGTTTGAAAAATAAAAAGTACAGGATGTTTGTATTACTTGCACTTACTAAAGGCATATACCACTTCTGGCAAATGTGACCATAAGCAGATGGTCTTGATGTTCTTTCACTTAGCCTGATGTCAAAAGAAACTAAAGTGTAAACTATACGAACCATTATCTTCTGAAGACCTGATTTTCAAAAAGAGAACAAATTTTAGAACAAATCTAAATAGGTAATTAGATCAAGAAAAAATAAGCATAATTGGATTCGTAATAATTTTATGTCTAGTTTGTCTTTCAGGTAAAACCGCAGAGATGGTGGCCACCCATCCTCCGGGAACTCAGTTCATCTCAAGCAGTCTCCAGCCTGCTGCCACTGGCTGGCTGGAATTCCATGCCAGTGGGTCTTAACTTGTGAGGTACCATGGGAGTTGGGCCCACAGAATGAGGCTGCTTGGCTCCCCGGATTCAGCCCCATTCCTAGGGGAATGCACGGATAGATTTCCTGCCTCACCAGAATTCCCAGGGCTGAGTGGCCACTCCCCCAAGCGTCTGCACAGCTATCTGCTTCGGACCCAAGGCCCTGGTGGTGTGGACTCACGAGGGGATCTTGTGATCTGCAGGTTGCAAATATCCATGGGAAAAGTGTGGTTTCCTGGGTGGGGCCACATAATCACTCACCACTTCCGTTGGCTGGGAGTGAGGGATCCCAGTGGGCCAAGCCATCCGCTTAGTAAGTGACAGTGCGAGAACCTGGATATCTCATTGAAAGTGCAGATTTCACTTGCCATTTTCATTCACCTCCATGAGAGCCAGGGACCACAGCTGCTTCTCATCCGCCATCTTGGCCCCCTCCCTCCAGTAGTTCTAATGAATTTAGGATTCCTCACTGTATTCGTTAGTTATAGCTCACAAATCATGTAGCAATGGGAGTGAAAAAGATGAACAATCATGGGGACATGTAAAAGAGGGGCAAATTGTGCTATTTGACTTATGTAAAATAATTTTTGGTATATAATAAAAATGTAAAAGATTTTAAATAAAGTCTAATGTCAGCCACCGGCATCAGTTGTAGAGAAAGGAGATGGGGAGTTCTGCTTTAAAAACAGGAAAAAAAACTTTCACTTTTGACATAACATTTACTTGCCATTTTCAATCTATGGGGCTTCTGTTCATTTACTGCAAAAAGTGTGCATTTTGATACAAACCTTTTCAGGGCTATTAAATAAAAGATACACAAAATACCTGGTTTCTAGTTATTACTGAATAAACAATACATGTGAAAGGACTGGTAAATGATTATTTTGTTTGCTTGATTTGTATGACTGTACAAGACAGAATAGATAAAAGTACCTGGCGTGTCTGGTACTTGACATGACAGGTATTTGACTAGATATTTTTAAAATATTAATTTCCAGTTCATTTTCAGATGAAAGGAATTTATTCTTGTTCTACAGACACTCAGCATCTTTATTTGCAATAAAATTATGTTTCAATCAGATTCCTAACAATACAGCATCAAGCTGATCAATGTGGAAGTTAGTAGCCCTGACCTATAGTGCCCTGTGCAACTGTATTTTTTTAAAAATGTGTTTGGTAAATGATTTTCCCTAGACTACAATTGGAACTTGAAAAGTAGACTCATCCAACTGATGGTGTGAGAATTATTTGCCACATTTTTTTCTTTAACAGAATCTAGTTAAGTTTTTAGCTTATCTCCGAGACCCTGGATTCATTATTTGCTTCAAAGTAAATGTTTAGGTAGAGGAGGACTAAAGTATGTGCTTTTTGCACAGTGGTGGTTTTTTGTGGGTGATGTGCCTTTTTACTTGGTTTCATTTCTATTATAAAAGTAGAAACTAGGGAAGTAATTTACCCTCGATCATGATGCAGTATGTTAGTAAACCTTTATCTCAGATCAGCGATGAAAACAAGTATACCTTTTAGGGGAATGCAATTAAGTCTCATCCTTAAAAATATGTATCTCAAAGCCATAGGAGAAAAGTTTAGCTATGCAACTTCTTTTGGAATTTTTTTACTTTTAAAAACTGACCAAGTATAAATATAAATTTTAAAGGAACATACCAAAATATAATAAATCTGGAATCTGTGAGTAGTATAGCTATAAATTTTGTCTATTTTTACCTAGAATTTTCCTTTTTGGATCTACTGTTAATGGACTTTCTGTCTTCTGTTACTTAATAAATGACATTAGCTGTACCTAAGTCCACCCATAATACTGAATCTTTTCTTATGAATATAGTTCCGGTATATGCATACTACTTTTAAATTTCCCCTTATTTATTTCTGTAATGACAAAATGTTTATTTGGAGTATGTCTCCACACTTCAATTAATTTTTAATCATTTAATTTTGGTAAAAAAATAAGTTTCATAAGCAGCTGTCACATTTACGTCAGTGATAACAAGTAACATTATGACATTTGCATAATTATTAATGGACTAATATTTAGTTGAAAATAGAGCATATTTAAGAAAAATTGGTTATTTTCTCAGAAACATATTTGAAGTAGAAAGGCAAGCATCACAAAAGGACAAAACAAGTGAATGAGCTGCCTGTTCAATCTTGTCTTTTTGGAAAAAAGTAATTTTCAAAGGGCTTCTTGAAACATTGAATATCAAAGCATTTTAATGTTGTGTTTGGAAACTGATGCTAAAACCCAAGATTCAAGTGGTGTTTTAGAAAAAATAACTTGATGCCAGAGGACAAGAAAGATTGTCGATAAAGAAACTAATTAGGAGGCATTAACATCCTTGAAGGGTAAAGGCACAGGTTGAGCAAAGGTGATTCTGTATAAATGGAAATTAAAAGATGGATATCAAAAATAAAGCCTCATCAGGCTTCTGGAATAAAGAGATACTGTTTCAAAGCTGTTAGAAATCTTAAAGCTTAAATTGGGTATTTTAATCTTGCTGAGTAAGACAGTTGTGGCAATATTACAAAAGTAGAGCAGTCAGAGAGACAGCTAGTTTTCAAACTGGTGAATCGGTATTAAGATTAATAAATTAGGAACCAAACAATATTGGTCGTAAAGTGATTAAATAGTAACAGATTGATCAAGCTGATTTAGGAGAAAAGGTATACAGAGATTTATTCATATTGCATATTCAATGTCATGATGTTCTAAGATTGTAGATTCATTTTGTTTTTTCACTTCAGACCTTTACCAGTTTTGCTAAAAGGAGTTGTGAATTCTTCTCTGGGTGCCTCAGTACACAGAACCAGGAAACTGATTGCAGCCAAGAGAACATGATTTACAGATACAGTTGATTTACACAAAGAGCTATCAAGTTAGAAAAAAAAAAAAGGTAAGCCATTTCAATTGTGTTTAAAAAGTAAGGCAGCCAGCCAGAATTTTGTAAAGCATATGGGAGGGAAACAAAGACTCTCATAGAAGACAATTGATAAAGAATCAGTACTCCATTAACTTTGTGCAGGTACAAAGGAAATTATGATTTTTTTCTTATTAGAAATAAAAGCTTTGAAGCCAGGAATGGACATCCCGGTATAGCTGAGTTAGACAAAAGAAGAATAGGACCTGAATAAAGAGATTCACACTGATTCACATTAGGGTGGACCCATACCAATTTTGAACCAGATCCTTTAGTATCTTGGCTTCCAGTTTCTAACAGAAGTAACAACAAATTTGACTTAATGTTGTGACTTGCTTACAAATATTCTCCTTAGGATGTTATGCCCTGTGCTAAGAGCTATTGTATTCAGTCACTGATAATATATAAAAAATGTAACCATGCCTGGCACATGAAAGCAGGCATCTAAGCATAGTGAGTCTTTTAGAAACATTCTGCCTAGAAAGTGGTTATTAGAGACGTTAGTGGCCATGTTAAGTCATATTCATTGGGAAGACAGCACTCCATATGACACTCACAGTAAAGAGTGAAGCAAATGGCTGGGCATGGTGGCGCATGCCTGTAGTCCCAGCTACTTGGGAGGCTGGGGCAGCAGACTCGCTTGAACCTGGGAGGCATAGGTTGCAGTGAGCGAGATCGTGCCATAGCACTCACTCCAGCCTGACGTCAAAGTGAGACTCCATTTCAAAAAAAAATAAATATATAAAAATAAAAATAAATAAATGTGAAGCAAACCTGGGGACTTGAGGAAATAGTATTTAAAACATCTAATAATTATTGGTCACTTTATGGATACAACAAACATTCAAATCATCCATTTATAATATTGAATTTAAACCTAACAGCAAATAGATGTGAATCTTGTTATAATGTCTACTTTACACATAAAAAACACGTGAAAATGTGTGATACGTTCAAGTTCCCAAAGAAAAAATAAGGTGGAGCAGGATTGAACTCATTCATATCAAATCTAAAACCTTACTGAATTAATAAATTAATAAATTTTCTCACAAGGTGAGGTTTTCTTTAGGTTATTACAAGTTCTTTGCATATGTCTTCACAGATATATCTGTATTAAATGTTATTATTTATTGAATTGCTAATAGTTCATCAGGATTCATAATAACAACTCTATTACACAATAATATAATTCAATTATATTATACATAAATCCTAGATTCCATAAAATTAAAAATCAGTGCTCTAATTAAGATAAATATTTGGGTATAATTGATTTCAGAATCTCTCTTTTCATTTTCTTTTGATAAAGTTAGCCCTGAGATTGATGACAAGGAAGTTTTGAGGTTGAGAGATGGAAATCATAGCATAATTTTAAAAGAGAAATCATGGTATGAACTTCAATACTAGCCACTACTATTTACATCTGTTGCTGAAATACTCTGTAACTCACATTATAAATGCTCATATTCATGGCCCTTAATTTGAATGCATATCCTTCTAACATTTTACTCTAAGTTTTACTATAAAGAGCAATTTCTTCTAACTAATGGAAGATGCGTAAAGGGACATACAGTTTATGGAGTCTTTTTCTCCAACATTACAATTCACCCAAATTCACATTATTAACAGGAATTGCTGAACACTATTTCTCTAAAGTATTCTGCACACTAAGCAGTTATTGTCACAGTTTAACACTCGTGATTGCTGCAAAAGAGATGGGAGAAAAATACCTTGGCTTTACTTGACAGGTAAAAGTAAATAGGGGCAAAATTCTAAAATAACCGACTATCAGATCATCTGGGTCTGGGAATTTCAATGAACTGGACACAGAACAAGTCACCTCAGTGATGATGGTGAGAAAATACCTAGGGGGATTCACAAAAAGGAGTTTGAATTACAGATTAGTTCTGCATAATAATAGTGAATGATTCTTAGCCTTTGTCATAGAAAATAGGTTGGTTTCCAGATTACCTAAGGCTGTAACAGAGAACTCCAGAGGACAGATGGGAATCCTGAAGAAAAATAGAAAGGAAAAGAAAGAAAAAAAGAAACTGTACAGTCTCATAGACATTTTGGTGATACCTTTCATAATGTGAATAGAGGCTTAGTGAGACAATGAATAGGCTAACTAACAGAAATTCTAACCATTTCCAGTTGTCCAGAAGTGGCAAATTTCCAAGAGGTCCCTTAAAAGACACTGTAGTGCATGAAGAGTAGACAAACCTAGGCTACCTTAACACTGCCACCTGGAGCATTCTTTATTTTACACATATTGCACAATGTTCCAGGCTGTTTGATATCAATAACAGTAATCTAGGACCTATAAATTTATTTATCATTTATTATATGATTTTCTTGTTTGCATTTTCAACAAGAAAGGCTGCACAGCTAAATTCTTTACTTGCAATACAGTCTAGCAATTTAAATTTGTATGTAATAAAAATGTAACATTATGTTGTCTGTGTTTGTATATGTCATTTTGTGGTACTAAATAGATGAAATACTTCTATGAATCCAAGTTTTTATAAAACATTGATTTAGCAAATATTTATTATGTACCTATTATATTTGAGGCACATACTAGGAAAATGTGAGATTTTAAATATGACATGATTGCTCACTTCTTTTTAATCCTATATGATTTCTATGGTAATATCTTTAATATTTTAATATTTAATAACTTTCAAATCCACCTTATTCTACCAAAACACATATACATTCCATGTGTTTTATGTGGGTGTAAGCCTACTATACTAAGCTCAATAAGTATTTAAAAAATGAAAATTATGTATCATAATTTTACATTAATTTGTATCTAAAACAATGTTTTATCCTTAGAATGCATCTAACACTCTGATAATGTCTGTACATTATCTAATAATTAGTTTTAAAAGGTAATTTCTCCATATTATCTTTTCCTTTCCTGACTTACGATTGTTAAATCTTTATGGAATATGTACGTATTTTTTGTTTCATATATTTTCTTTTAGCTACATGGAAAATAAATGCTGCTATATGACTGAAGGACAAATGCTGTTATCCAAGAGGATGCAGTTCCTGGGGAAATACATGATGGATTAGAAAATCAAAACGGTTTGGTAGCAACATTCCCATTGCAGCTCACTGAAGCATCTTCTTGCTCTTGTTTGTAATTTGAATCACTTTTTGCTTAATAAAGTCTATCTAGTAATACGAGATTGGAGGTGGCTCCCACTTGAAAAGACAGTCTCATGCTGAAATGTCTAATAGAACAAAGTGGCAACTAAAATGTAGGAGGGACTGAGTGGCTGTGTTCAACATCCTTCTTTCATTTTTCAGCTAATAAAGTGATTTTTTCCCTTATTTTGGGGTGTGTGTGTGTGTTTAACTTTTAGTCTATAGCCATCTTCAACATCAGCTCAGTAGGAATCGGAAGACAATGTAAGATTGCAGCCTATATTTGCACATAGGCCAAAATGACTTTCCCCATATAGATAGTCTAAGTCGTTATACTGTGGAGGATATGTGGATTGTCTTACTTAAAACTCTTTCAGCCTTCTTTCTAGTTTGTTTTTCTCTAATGCAAAACTGACTGGAACCCTAAAACAGTCATTTCCCAGAGGCCCTTGGAATAAACCTGTATATGATTTAGATTTTGGCAAATTACTGCTGTCACTGAAAACTTAAATTAAAACTGTTTTATCTGGGAAATAGATGGACTGAAAGATAAATGTATCCAACATGCAGGTCAGCTAAGAAAGAAAAGGCAAAGATCTAGAGCTAGATGCTGAAGAAGCAGCTTCTAGTCATCCTGCAATTGTTTGGCCTTAGCAGAAGCAGCAGCATTTTTGGCATCATGGCAGATACTGAGATACTCGGGGTTCTTCCTGAAGTCCAGGCTAACCTCTCTCTATCTCTCCCAATTATTCAGTATTTTTGTAAGTCTATATTAAATTCCTTTACAATCAAACTATCTAGAGCGTATTTCATTCTCAGCAACTAGATCATGATTTGTACTTCCAGTATCAAGATCCCATAATTGTGTGGGACCATAGTCATATTGTGATAATATAAAAGAAGTACCTTATCCTTGTCTATACATTTACACAGCAGTTTTTTTGGTGGGGGTTGTGGGGTGAATATGGTTCTTGTAACCAGGATTAAGAGCTAAATACTGGGCCAGGTAAATAATAAGCGCAAAATAAGTATCCCTGATTTATTGTTCTATAGCTTATATGCATAAGACTTTTAGGCACATGTAAGATCCCAGGACATGGTTTCTGTTTGTCGCTTTTGTAACTCACACAAGGTGAAGTGTATTATTCTTAGTAAGAGTATATTGACTTTTTTTTTAAGTAGAGTGTATGCTCTTTCAATGAATTTCAAAAAAAAAAAAAGCACTCCCTTTTCTACTGTACTGACAGATGTAAAAACCTCGGTAAATTTGAACCTGGTACCCTTAGTGTATTTGCTAAAGTAATATTTCCAGCAACTATACCATTTGCTAATAACACATTTACTACATTATTTGGAAGAATGTATTATAAACTAATATTAAAGACATATAATTCTTGTAACAATTTTAGAAATTATTATAAGCTAATATTACAAAAAAATTTTCTGAGCATTTTCACATTTAGTTCTGCCAAAACTTTTTCTATCCACAATCTATTTGGCTTGTTAACCTACTTGGACATACCCAAAGTCAACACAATATGATACAGTTGCCCAAATTAAGAAAAGGAGCATTTGGTCATTAAGCACAAAGCCTTTTTAATTATTTTTTAAGAAAAGCCAGCCTTATTGCAGTATTTGTTTCTGAGCTCACTATTGCTAATTGAGTGTTTAAAGCATTTGTGATATGATCCTAATATTTTGTACCTTTATCTCAGCTGCCTGCATAGCCAATTCTGTGGAAGAAGCATAATGATACTATTTAAGATCAAATTACCATAGACCACATATTTACAGATATGCTTTGCCCAAATAGTATAAACAGTAACTATGGCTTTATATAATTTTTAGCATTATCAACTTGCAATCAAAATTATCACCCAGTTTTATTTGAACTGTGAGGCTCTGTATATAGTAATTATCTGGTACCAAATTTTTCCCCGGATCCTTTGGGAGAAAATAAGTAGGTTGAGTATGTATACAGTAAACTCTGCCGGATGAAGGCATCTGAAAGAAAAGACTCATACAAATGGTACCAGTTAATCTTAGCCATTTGACATTTTTTTCTGTTCGATGATGATCAAGCCCTCTGGACACATTATAGGAACTTAAACTGTTGTGAAATAATTTACCTTGTGATTTACATTTCTCAAGTGGCTAATCCCACTGTCTGTTAATTCTATCAATAACCCTCCCCCACTATGTTTCTATGGTCGGTTTTTAATTTTTACCTTTTTATATTTTTATTTTTATTTTTTGTCTGTTTGACATATTCTGCAGAACACTGTCTGTGTGTTTAAAAATTATGTTGTTTAGATAATTTCCACCTTCCTCTGATTTGGAAGAGATGGCTTATGACATATTCTCCAGGCAAATGTGTAATAAATGTCTGTGATTTGGATGCTCATGTTGACTAGACACAAAAATGTAAAAAGCTAAATGCCTGTTTCCCATTAATGTTTCCCATTAAGCAGGACAGGATCTAGATTGACATAGAAACTAGGTTACTGTTTTCATATATTTTCCCTTCTGAGCTATTAATGACCTCATTTAATTCTCTACTAACAGATATATCCAGCAAAAGAAGGTACACCAGACCTGGTTTATTACCACAGATGACCACAGAAGACACTGACGATTCCTTTCTACTATTGGTTAAAATGTTCTTGCTGCATCCTCTTCGACTCCAGTATAGGTAAAGACTGGGTCAAGAATTTTCTTTTTCTTTTTCTTTTTTTTTTTTTTTGAGACTGAGTCTCGCTCTGTCGCCCAGGCTGGAGTGCAGTGGTGCGATCTCGGCTCACTGCAAGCTCCACCTCCCGGGTTCCCGCCATTCTCCTGCCTCAACCTCCCGAGTAGCTGGGACTACAGGCGCCCGCCACCACGCCCGGCTAATTTTCTGTATTTTTAGTAGAGACGGGGTTTCACTGTGTTAGCCAGGATGGTCTGGATATTTTTATATTATTCTTAGGTAGTGCCTTTGCTGTAAGCCAGGGGAAATTAGATATTTGGTTGCTATTTTTGTAAACTTGAGCATGGTTCATATACTCACCTTAACAGTCAATAAAATCTCTATAGAAATGATCTGAGCCATTTTTGCTTCTCAATATTTACTGAGACTTTTAAAAAATCACTTCTAGTGAAGTTTTATAGGATACTATTTTATAGAAAACCTATAAAAAGATGGTTTAGACATAGAGAAGAAGTGTCCAACTTTTCAATGTTGATACTTCAAAGGACTTAAAGAAGCATTTAAATGACCCAGCTTTTAAAATATATATATAGATAAATGGTGAGAAAATATAAATAATTTATTTACAGGCATGCTATTAGTTGGGTCCAACCAGCATTCCAGTCTATAGCTACTAGGCTTAAATTGAGCTATTTGCCATTTCTAAATTCATTTTTATCATTTTCTCTATAGTATGAATACTTTACAGTATTTATAAGCCATTATAACAACACATTCTACAATGGGCAAAAAGATAATGTGTTCAATTATGTTCGACGATATCAATCTTTGTTCCTTTAAAGGTGTTACTTTAAGTCAATTTATCAAAATATGATTTTATTAGTTCTCAGAAAAACTCATAGGCACATTTACATTTTATAATAAATTATCCTTCAAATTATCAACTTTATCATGTTAGAGATTGTTTCCATATATTAAAGCCTCTATTACAATTTGTAAAACTTCTAAAGGACTATTTAATGTGTCATAAAATATTTTTGCTGAAATAACTACAGAGTAATGCCTTCCCTGATTTTGAGAATTCTGGTAATAGATTGAAATTCAAATGATTTATAGCAATATGTTCTAATTTATAATTATCCATCAACAGCTCCAAATGAAATATAAATTACTAAGATATTCTATCAAATACAATGCATGAACTTGAATTTAAGCATACTTATATTTAATATTCAATGAATCATCACTTGGTGTAATTTATCTGAAATGCTAAATTTGAATATGAAAATATAAAGAAGAATTAAATTAATAAATTCATTCCCACTGATTTACACTGTAAAGTCCATAGTTAAATTATACTGATAAAAAAGTTAATGTATTATTTTCAATGCTTGAGTAATAAGGAGTTTTTATCAGATTTACTTTTTCCCTCATGAATATGTCCAGAAAGTAGAGGATAAAATTAGTCAATAGGGAACATCACCTGTTTGTGCCAGAAAATACATGTATTTTATTAATTCAACAATTCTACTAATGAGTACAGTATTTTAGTTCCCAGGAAAACTGAGGCTTAAAGAAATGACATTTCCAATGTCAAACTCCTACTAATTTTCAATTTGACACTAATTTTACTCTAACACATGTGTTCTTTTTCACTAGTAATTCTGTCTTTTCACCTTTTAAATTTAAAATAATGTATAATAGTCATAAATGTTACAGATATTGAAGATGATTAAGATATATAACAAAAAAGAATGATTTTCAAAATGTGACAAATAGAAGAAATATATTATTTAGCAGCCATTAAATATCAAGATCCCATGACACAAAGTCTAGATTTAACTTTTAAATAATCATGACAGGCAAGTGGGTAGGGATATAGAGGGCACAAGATTCATCATATGTTTCATAACTACCGAAGTTGAGCAATGAGTACGTTAGGTTCATTAAATTAATCTGTTTTTATATATGTTGGTAATCCCCTATCATTAAAAAACATGAGATAATTTGGGATTACTAAGAACACTTATTGATACAGGAAAATCCTATATCACCAAAGGAAAAGTTATGATTGGTTTATCTCTTTTTGAATCTATCTTAGGAAGGAAATATACCAAAAGTTGTCTTATATCTGTGTCAGAATATAATAGAACACATATTTTCTTTGTATTTTTCTATTGTTTGTAAGTATTAACCTGCACATACATCATTGCTTTTTACTCTGAAAAATAAGCATAATTAAAAGCACCAAGTATTGCAATTTGTATTTCAAAGTTTTTAAATCATGGAAGAGAAATTGACTAAAATACAAAATTTGCCTAGATGAGCTTATTAACTGATTAAGAATAAAAACTCCAACTATTTTATAATTCTTATACATTCAAGACAATCAATTTGTTTGAACCTTAAATGTTATTCTTGAATAAATTGTCTCAAGTTTGGAGTGTGTATGTTTAACATATGATACTCAAGTTGTTGACTTTATCCAAGTTAATCTTATTTTCTGAGGACAATAAAAACTTGTTGAAATGGTATTAAAAGGAAAATATTGGCCAGGTGTGGTGGCTCATGCCTGTAATCCCTGCAATTTGGGAGGCTGAGGCAGGCAGATTGCTTGAGCCCAGGAGTTCAAGACCAGTATGGGCAACATAGCGAAACTCTGTCTCTACCAAAAAACAAAACAAAACAAAACAAAAATTCTGGGCATGGTGGCATGCACCTGTAGTCCTAGCTACTTGGGAGGCAAAAGTGGAAGGGTCTCTTGAGTCTCGGAGTCAGAGGTTGCAGTGAGCCAAGATCACACCACTGCACTCCAGCCCAAATGTCAGATAAAACCCTGTCTCAAAAAAAAAAATTAAAATTCATTTAGTAATACATGTGAGGTTCAAAAATCTACAAGGAAATTATGCATTGTTGTCAAAATTAAGATTGATCATCAATATTATATGAACATTTGTTTTTTGCATACCTGAACTTCTGTATGTAAAAATGATGCTACTTTAAAGAAAGACAAATTACTTTGTCTACATAAAACTACTGGTTAAAAGAATGTGAACAGATTGTTTCATGATATGAAAAGAAAATACTGTTTTAAAAATAATCTCTCCATTTGCATCTGGGGAGAGTTTATAACTACTAATGGTTACTTTCAGTTAGAACGTAATAAGTGATGGAACTGTCATTAATGCTCTCCAATGGTTTATTACTATTATTGGCCATTCTTCTTTCCCTTTTTAATACCTTACTCTCTTGGGTGGGTCAAATTAAGCTTCTTCAAACTTCATCTCTCCCTTTGTGTTGTGTCCAATACTAAACAACACCTGTATTTTCCCATGGTTCTCAGGGACCACTCTAGACAGTTTGCTTCAATATAAATTGGGCCTTCCTTCAATGTCACATGAAAAACCTAGTTGCATAATTTCCATGGTTCAGGGCTCTAGTCTTCATCCTGAGAGGTATAAAAATATCTTATTTTATATTTTACTCAGTGTTTCAGCAGAATTGATGGTAACTTACCATCTTATGCTATGAAATGTGTAAATAATTTATAAATAATTGTACTTATTAATGGATGTGGGGATCTTAAAGTATTGTCCTTTCCTTGAAATTGAACAGGACATTCCTTAAAATTTAGTGTGGTAAAGGAGAAAAGGAATTTATACTGCAATAAATAATTTCATGCAAATATGAAATTGAAATACCTTGAAAGGGCACGAACATTTCTTTAACCCAAATATATGCTAAATTTTGATAGGATGGCTATACTTGGGAAAAAACTATATCTGGCTGACCATCTTCCAGACTCCACACAAATGCTTTGAATGATAATGATGGTTGTTGCCAAGGTCACTTAAAAATGATTTCTAGTCCCCTTTCCCCCAAAAATGTATCAGCTGCTTACTTAGAAAATTAGGTTTATATTCAGTTATAGCACCAAATCACTTCTGCATGATTCTTCTATTTTTCCTGTACACCAGAATTTGGAAAATGTATATTTTTATGAATGTTTATCCCCTTCTAAATAGGAAGGATTGAACATAAAAAGTATCTTTTTTTTTTTTTTGAGATGGGGTCTCTCTCAGTTGCCCAGGCTGGAGTGTAGTATGTGATTGTAGCTCACCACAGCCTCAAACTCCTGGTTACAAGTGATCCTACTGCCTCAGCCTCGAGAGTAGCTAGGACAGCAGGCATGGCACTGCAGCTGGCTCATTTTATTTTATTTTTTTTTTAAAGATGGGCTCTCATGTTGTTACCCAGACTGGTCTGGAACTCCTGGCATTGAGTCATCCTTCTGCCTCAGCCTCCCAAACTTCTGGGATTATTGGTTTGAGCCACCATGCCCAGTCAATGTTTTTATTTATAGAAGGAGAAGGTTAGGCTATGAAACCTCAAATATTTCTTCCAGCAATAAATTTTTTAGATTTCAGACTGAGGAAAAGGGAACTTTCACCAATAGTATCTGCTATTTGCTTTTATATAGTTCAAGATATTAAAGCTACTGACTCAAGTATTCCTACTGCCTTGATATTCCCCTTTGAGGTTATTCTAGCAGGAAATTAAACATTTCCTTGCAAATGCATATTTGCTTTCTCTTTTTATAATAGCTATTGGAAAAAAAACTATAAACAGATGAAAAATATACTCTGATACACAGAAAATTAGATGCTTAAAAATAAAATCAGATCTAGATGATCAGCATTAGTTAACAGATACAGTTGTACAATATAGTTCTATTTTTGGCATTGGAGAACAATATAATCTGGTTTTGAAACAAAGATAACTTTGTACCTATACTCTAATAGGTTATTAAATTAATTTTATTCTATAATTAATTGATAAGGAGAGGAAGTTAGGTAATATTGGAAACACTGAATTGAAGCCCATCACATTTGTGACAACTTTTTATTTCTTTTAATATGGCTGCGTTTGACATAGTGAAAGCACAAAGGCAAAGGAAAAGAAAACCCTTGGTCAGTTTCTAATTTTTTTTTTTTTTCTTTTCCACTGGTGAAGGAAGTTTCTAATTTTTAAAAAATAGTTCTCAGCAGGTAAAAATATCATTGAAGAATCAACATTGCTTTTTATTTAAATTCAAAAGCAATGAGTGATAGCTTCTAATTTTTTTTCTATCTGTGCCTCACAAATGTAGGTGTCATGCTGGTAATTTCTTTAGGGCTGTATGGAAATTAAAAATTGCTGACATAACTGCACTTATTATTTACTGCTGTGGGTTGAATATGTCCCTTTCAAAATTCAGGTGTTAAAACTCAATGGCCAATATAATGGAATTAAGAAGTGTGGTAGTTGCTGGGTGTGGTGGCTCGCGCCTATAATGCCAGTATTTTGGGAGGCCGAGGCAGGCAGATCACTTGAGGTCAGGAGTTTTAGGCCAGTCTGGTCAGCGTGGTAAAACCCTGTCTCTACTAAAAATACAAAAATTAGCCGGGCATAGTAGTACTTGCCTGTAGTCCTAGCTACTTGGGGAGGCTGAGGCAGGATAATCACTTGAACCTAGGAAGTGGAGGCTGCAGTGAGCCGAGATGGTGACACTGCATTCCAGCCTGGGTGACAGAGGGATACTTTGTCTCAAAAAAAAAAAAGTGTGATAGTTAAGACATGACTAGATCAGGAGGGATTTTCCCCTCGAGAATGAATTTAAGGCCCTTCTAACAGAAGTTTTGTGCAGATCAGCTCCTTTGCCCCTCTGCTTTCTCCCAAGTGAGGACATTGAGGACATAGCAACAACATACCATCTTGAAAGCAGAGAAAGCAGCCCTACCTGAACATCACACTTGCTGGTGACTTGATCTTCCATTTCCCAGCCTCCAGAACTGTGAGAAAATAGATTTTTTTTAGAGCAACACAAAGGAACTAACACATTTACTTCCCGATGAATTTCACCCCATCGGAATCAATTTCCTTTCAGAGTTCTATTCCTTGTCATTTTGCCTTAGGAATTACAAGCACTTAACATAAGGTAATGTTTGAATTGAGGTTGCCACAGATAATGTCAACAGCCTGAGGAGATATGATTTTAGTGTTTGATATAGCCATGCCAGTTTACATTCAGTTTTGTCATTTTTTTCATGTTCAGACTAACTGATTTCAAAAGGAAAACAATAATATAACCCTTATTTTCACTGTTAAAATCAAATTAAGTTTGACTTCTTAGAAGCATAACTAGACAGCAGGCAAAGTTATTTGCTAAGCTGAAGGCCCAGTTAAAATCATTTAGTGGACTAATAGTTTTATTGACTGCCCAAATTTTACCTAATAAATGATATCATATGAAATTATTCCAAATTACAAAATTAGATTAATAAGCAGTCAGAAATTTGGGGAGAATTTAAAATGTAGATATAGGAAAATGATTTCAGTGTACTAAAAATTTGAATTATTGCCTTTGATAAAAAATTGCTGCATTCAGAGAGATACTTCAGCACTGCACTAGAATTTGACCTGAAATAGCTCTTATTTGGCTGTTACAGATCAGAATCTCTACTTGAAAAAAAAAAAAAAAACTCCTCTGTAATTCAATTTTCAAGCAAACTTATATTTAGCTCTGCTAGCAAATAGCTGAACAAACACAATTTCCTGAAATACAAAAATTAAACACGATGAAACAGATAGTAGGAATTTCATTTTCTACTTGTTGTAATAACAGAAAAAGCAATGTTTGGAAGATGTTGCATGATGAAATTATAGTACGTTTGAATGGATTATTTGACAAAAGTTTATTTTGTTCTGGCAGCATGAGTGAGGAGAACCAGATTAAAAGTCACTGCTTCCTATTAGCTGTTGACTCCCATACAAGTGAAAAATAATGCTCCAGTTTTGCATTTTCAGGAAACATTTATGAACTAGGTTTCACAGTTAACCTCAGTTTACTCTTTCAATAAAATACTGCGGGCTGAAAATGTATATAACTTTTTCTTTGAAGAATTTCATTGAAAGAAGGCCAGGCACGGTGACCTCCTATAATCCCAGCACTTTGGGAGGCCAAGGTAGGTGGAACACTTGAGGTCAGGAGTTCGAGACCAGGCTGGCCAACATGGCAAAGCCCCATCTCTACTAAAAATTTAAAAATTAGCCAGCCGTGGTGGTGGGTGCCTGTAGTCCCAACTACTAGGGAGACTGAAGGAGGAGAATTGCTTGAACACAGGAGGCGGACGTTGCAGTTAGCCAAGATCATGCCACTGTACTCTAGCCTCCGCAAAAGAGTGAGACTTCGTCTCAGTAAGTAAGTAAATAAATAAATAAATTTAAAAAAAATAAATAAATAAAACTTCACTGAAAGAAATGCTCATTTTTCTCTAAAGAACAGAAAGAGGTAAACCTGTTTGGAACACCTATTATGTGTTAGACACTGCTGTTTTCACTGTGGTGAGGTAGAATTTGGGGGCTATAGCCTCTAGCTAGCAGTGCTGTCCACTAACACTTTCAAAGAAGCTAGAAATGTTCTGTCTGCGCTGCCCACTATGGTAGTCACTAGCCATCTGTGATATGAAGTATTTGAAAGATGGGTAGCTTGACTAAAGAACTGAACACTTAATTTTATTTAACATTAGTTATTTCAAATCTATATAGCAATATGTGATAGTGTTAAGTGGCACTACATAGTGGACATCACAACTCTACAGCCAGACTTAACTTCCTCCATTTCTTTTTGTTGTTGCTTTTTGTTTTTGAGACAGAGTCTCACTCTGCTGCCCAAGCTGGAGTGCAGTGGCAAGATCTCAGCTCACTGTAACCTCTGCCTCCTGGGTTCAAGCGATTCTCCTGCCTCAACCTGCCGTTAACTTCCCTCCGTTTTCTGTGTGTCATGTAACTTTTAAAGGTCTCCATGTTCTTATCTATAAATGGGAATAAGATGTATACCATCTCTCTAGTGGTTGTATGCATTAAATACATTTTTGAATGATGGATCCGTCTAGTAATCACTACATGTGTTTGCTATCGATTCTCACAAGAGACTCTCAATATTGTACTCTCAATTACTGACAGTACAATATTTGCTTTTTGATATTTTTGAGTCACATATCCTACAAGTATTGGAACTAGTACCTGCAGCCATGTAGTATGGCCCTTATTGAATTCTATATAATTTTTCCACATAAACTGATATGTCTGTCAATATCTGATGATTGTTACTACTTTTACCATCTTTGGTGGCCTCCACTCTTCTTTTCTTCTGTGTATCATAGAATCTATGGAGTCCTATTGCTGCTGGACATTTCTGCAGTTTGATTCTCACAAAGACCCCTTCTGACCTCACCACTGGGTTCCTGATGGTGTTCTGATAAGGGGCTACCAACCACTGAAGAGGGCTGTGTAGACCCACTGTTTCACAGAGAATTATGCAACAGTTCCTGTAGCTTTACTTCAACCCAGATACCAGACCCACATATCTGAGTAGGAAGCTGATCCAATTGAGAAACACCATGCAATTCTCAAAATCATACTTGCCCCCTGACTATGAGGCTTAAAAATTGGGCCTGTATACTTTTTCCCTTGAACACCTCTTTTGTAGAAGTCTATGCAGTGCCTATTGAAAAGTAGATACTTAAAGCATTGGCTGATCAATTTGTCAGTCATTAACTCCATTCTATACTCCTGGGATGCTCCCGATAAAAAAGGCTTTAATGCTTGCCTTTATCTGACTAAACTTTGAACAGGTTTCTTTGTAACTTTAGGCTCCTGATCTCCATTTTCTTAGAGTAATTATTTTAGAAAACTTGTATAAATTCATTCTCTGCTCCCTTGAGGTATAAATCTTTGCCAAATGAGGTGGCTCATGACTGTAATCCCAGCATTTTGGGAAGTTGAGGTGAGAGGATGGCCCGAGCCTAGGAATTTGAGACCAGCATGGCAACATAGTAAGACCCCGTCTCTACATAACATTAAAAAAAAAAAAAAAGCCGGGTGTGGTGGCACGTGCCTACAGTACCAAATATTCAGGAGGCCAAGGTGGCAGGATCATTTGAGCCAGGAGGTCCAGGCTGCAGGGAGCTATGATCATGCTACTGCTCTGCCGCCTGAATGACAGAGCAAAACCCTGTCTCAACAAACAAAAACAAACAAAAAAAGATATAAATCTTTTAAAGGTATCTTGCCAGTTTTGGCAAGAGATATTAGAGCCATCCTTTTCAAAAATAATCATCAAGTAAGACAATGCCCACATCTCCAATCATTGTGGAGATGGCAGGTAACTAGCTTTCTTAGCCACCATGCTCCAAGATGTAAAACTATCACCAGTAATGAAAATAGAAGAACGTTTACTTTTCCCTTGGGTAAGGAAATTAGGTAAGGCCTAATTGGGTAGAGTAAAGCCAATTATTAAACACAGATGACCTACAATTTCCCAGCTCCAGCACTTAATCTCTCTTACCCTTTGCTTCAGCAGAGCTGTGTGTCTAAACATGGTCTATATTCTCTCTCTTGCCTATTGCTGAAAAAGTACTGGAATAAAACCAACATCTGTTTGTTCATTTTGTCTGGTATAATCTTTTCTTTAATATTCAAATATATGATATTTTATATGAAAGCATTTATCTTTAAAAACTGCAAACATGAAGAATGTATTTTAGTGGCTAGTCAAGTTACATTTTTTCTTCACCATAGTGAAGAAAATTTCTTAATTTCCTTTTAGCCAAATTTCCACTTTTAACAAAAATCAGCTATGCCTCTTTGCTTTCTCTTTTCTCTTTTTTTCCACAAATATTTCACTTGGAAACCACCCAGCTTTGGAATAGCTTTCTGAATTTATCTGGAACATCTGTCACTAGCATATTCTATTAATCAACACAAGAGTTACATAAATCTAATAATTACTTATGGGTCTCCCTGGCAAGTAATTCAAATTGTTAATTATTATACTACTATAAAATACCTATGATGAAAATAATTATCTAATATTATAAATCAAATTATTTTTAAAACAGAAATAAAATTACAAACAAATATATCTGCAACATAAAAAAACAGTATTACCTATGTTTGGTTCATTAAGCATACTTTTTAGGTATCATTTTTAAAATACCTTTATCAAAAATAAAGTTCTTCTGGCACTATTTTAATTATATCTATTAAATGCATATTTGAGAACACTAAAACTAACAAAAAATGTAAACATCATTTGGATTTAACATTTTGGGGGTGGATTATAAATATTTTTCTAAACTATTTGCATTATTTAAAGTTCTATTCTCCACCCTTTTCTCTATGTCTTAGACCATTTATGCTGCTATAATAGAATATCTGTGACTGGGTAATTTACTAAGACCAGAAATTTATTTTCTCACATTTCTGGATCCTGAGGAGTCCAAGATATAAAGTGCTGGTGTCTAGTGAGGACCTTTTTACTGTGTTCTCACATGGCAGAAGGTGGAAAGGCAAATAGGGACCAACTTCCCCTATCACGCCCCATTAAAAGAAGACCTAATCCCATTCACAAAAAAAGAAACTCTCATGTGCTAATCACCTACCTCTTAAATACTATTAAGATTAACCTCTTAATACTATAACATTGGTAAAATCTAAATTTTGTAGGGAGTACATTCAAACCATAGCTTCCTGTATCTCTGACTGGTATTATTATACATAATGGACTCAACTAGAAGTGACTTTATGCTGAAGATTTCAAATAATATATCTCTTGGAAACATTTTCTTAGCTCCAAAGAACAAGATAAAAGCACAAGTAATGTATTTGACATTCCCAACTGGGAATCCTGCAAGCACTTGTTTTATTCTTGGTCCTCTAACACAGGTTTCATATAAAAGGATTGTGTTAGGGAAAATGCCCATGAAAGAAAGTGTGGAAGAAACCAGAAAAGGCTAAGAAAACTTTCAAAGTTTGATGCTAGTCTTGCTCTGCTTGACAGAGATAGGTTAGGAGCAAGCCACATAGACCATCAAGAACACTGAAGAAAGTTGGGGAAGACCAAAGCAGAATCCAGGAGTCAGCCATCAGAGGAGTCCTGCGACTTTCAGAAATAAACTGTTGTATTATCCTTATCATTTTCATCAATGGCTGGGAGCATCTTCTGGGTACCGTGGTCTCATAGGCTCAGACAAAACTCAACCACTGATTTCTGAGAATGGCACTAGTGCCCTTGATCAATTACTCCCTGAATTTAGAGACTTCAAGTGAATATATTATCATGTTTAACACATACCTCATTCACATCCACCCACTTATTCTAGCTAGTAATTTGTTTTAGAACCTTTAGCTAAAACACATCATCAAAAGCTTAAGACTATTAACTCTGCCTCTTCATATGTCTTTTCTCTTCAGGGATTAAGAAACTAATTAAGATAGTAAACATTTTCTGCTTTGAAGGCCAGACAGTCTCTGTTGCTGCTGTTTTAATACAAAAGCAGCCACTGATAATGCATATACAAATGGCATGAACATGTTCCAATAAAACTTTATTTACAAAACAGGTGTCCCACAAGATTTGAGCCATGGTATGTTTGCCAACCTTTGCTCTAAACCCTCCGAAGTTTACTAGACAATACAATAATGATAATGTTATTAGTTTCACTGCTTGAAGGTTTTCCTTATCCCACTCTCTACTCAACATAGGAAACCTTTTTCACCAGTTAAAGCATCTACGTAACTGGCTTTCCCCAAACAGAGCAACTTTCTTACTATTGGGTGTGTTTAGATATAGTATCTTAATTTGGCTTGGCTACTGCAACAGAAACTTAAAAATTGAATAAATTTTTTAAAGATTAGGCTCATTCCTAACCATTAAAAGTAAGAATACTGTGAAATTTTATGTGACATCACAGAGGGCCTCAGGAAGAAACTGAAATCATTTTTTTTTTTTTTTACAGTCCTTCAAAATGAAATGATTAAAAAAGTCTGTAAGAGATTTAGTTCCAGGACTTGGGCTTAATTATATGGACAGTTTCTCAAAGATATATATTGCATTTGTTTATGCTTATAGCAAATCCAATTTGTTTAAAGAATAAACATATTTATGTGAATGTGAACCATTAAACTAGGGCATAAAGCAATTGAAATATAAAAAAACAAAAAATAGGTCATTTCAGGAGTCCAGTGCAAAAAGAAAGTTAAAGAATGTGGCTCAGGATAAAAAAAAAATTATATCTAGCCATAAAACTACAGGATTCTCATCTTAAAAACTGTGTCAAAATAAATAAAAGAATAAACAGAATGGGGCATTTAAAACAGGACATAATGGTCCCACATATTTTTCTCTGCACATTCCAATAAGTAAATAAACAAACATTTATTTTTTCTTATAAACTAGAAGGTTTATAGGCTATTGAAATTAACATAAAATTGAAATCTAAACCTATATTAAAGGAGAGATGCCAACAAAGTTAAATAATTCCCTCTTTAGAACCCTGCCCCAAATGCTGAGTAACTGGGGATACAGGAAACCTGTAATGCACACACATGTAGAAGGTGTATCTAATATGGAAGAACTGATGGAAAGGACCCAGAAATATTGTTGCCCAGGCCTTACTCTAGGCCACTAACTCTTCTCCCTTCTAGCCAAGGGTGAGAGATGCATTCTATGGGAAGCTGAAACAAACGAATTACAGTCACCGATCCTAGCTTAGGGCAGCAATAATCACCTTATTAAAGGGCAGTCAATTGAGGATGAAAACCATTGTCAACTGCTTCCCCTAAGCTCTCAAAGCAACAACAGGCAGGATTTTATCTTCCAGATCGAAAATTTGTATATTGTTCCTTGGAGAATAGGGCTACCCAAAATGATTATACAGATACGTATATTTGCAGATCCTTCAAAGAAGTTTGTGCGTACCTGCCCAAAAATCATATAAGGACATCCACTGGCTGCTATAACAAAATACCACAAACTAAGTAGATTATAAACAGAAATTTATTTTTCACCATTCTGGGAGCTGGATAGCCCAGGATCAAGGTACCATCAAATTCCTTATTTGGTGAAGATTCATTTTCTGATTCGTAGATAGTATCATCTCACTGTGTTTTCACGTATATAAGAGGCCAGCTATGACTCTGAGATCTCTTTTGTAAGAATCCTATAATCCTATTCGCATGACCTGTGACCTCATATGCTAAAAACCTATCAAAAGCACTACTTCCTAACACCATCACCTTGGATTTCAGTACACAAATTTGGGAGCAGTAAGAGAGGCACAAACATTCAGGTCATAGCTTCTACCAGTCAGAAGCCCTGTCAAGACTTATAAGAGCTTTATTTCAACCTTTGATGTCTTACTGATTAATAGTAACAGACGCCATTAATCACCAAACATTCAGGGAAAAGTTCTAACATGAAAAATATGAGAAGAAATAAACTAGAAAAAAGGAAATTGTAGGGAATAGAATCAATGTAGACTGTCAAAGTTGCCAAAATAAGTGGAAGTTAAAGAAATAGTCAGAAGAGCAGAACCAAAAGACAGAAGGCAGAAAAAAGAGGATTTCTTAAAATTATCATAAAAGTATGTTTTAGGAAACATAAAACCCAAACATTCTAAAGAAATATATAGTAAATTTAGAAGTATATATCAAGCTACTTATAAATGAAGAGGGCATAAAAAACATCATTTGACAAGCCACTTCCCCAAATTTTCATAACTTATGCTCCCTTTCCAAGACAATTATCAGAAAACAATGTAAATAACCCAAACAGAAAACATCAAGTAAAACAAATTTCATGTATGGAGTATTCTTCTTGTGTTTGTATTAAGTCCCTTGGACATTCAGTGCCCACATATCAAATCTAAAAATATTTTTTGCTGTAAAAATAAGCAAAAGAAAGAAAAACTAATTCTGGGAAAGCCAGATAATCAGTAAAATTGATAAATAAATGCTTACTCTAAGAAAGCATTAAAAATTACAATTCAATACTGGAATAATATGAAAAATAAGAGTTATCAATAAAATAAAGTTTTATTTCCTTCTTGGTTCTCCTCAAGAATCTGGTTCCAAGATCAGTCATTTGCCAACACAACCTATTTCTATTGTGATTGACACTCAACACTCAGGTGCCTGGAAATTATTAAAACTAAATGAGTACATAATTGACACTGTACATACTTGGTGGCACATTTTTGGCTCCATAATTTAATTATAGGGTGAGACTGAGCAAAATCTTAAACAAAAAAGCTATTTCAGATTATTGCACATATAGATACCCAATGAATATTTGCTGCAAAAAACATTTACTTTAGATATTATGATTTCTGTAGATTTCCCTGACTTTCCTACTGCCTTGTAGAAGTATTGAAAAAACTGGGACTATATAGTTTTTATAAATTTGTATCTATGTGTCTGTGTGTCCATAAATCCTATGATATTAAAGTAAAATATAACTATTATACAGATGTAAAGTTGCCTTAGGAGAAGCATGGTAACTGGAATACTGGAGAAGTTAGCTGATGAAAGTCATAGATTCTGTAAAATACTCATTTTCTAACTCCTGAGGTATCATGTAATAGTTTTTATATCAGAGAGCCAGCAAATTGTCATTATGAAGCAATTTCAAGCAAAAGCTTGTTCCAGTTGAAATTGTTTTTGCTTCAGCACAATGGAGAAGAAAATAAACCAGTTTTTTAAAAAGGTAGAACAAAAGTAATTGGTGAAATAAACAGAGCAATTAATACTGATGAACATATATAAATGGATTTTTTTGTTGTCTTAGTAATTCTTGAAAGGTGTCAGAAAGAGTGGCTATCAGAAAAAGGGAAAAAGGCTCATAAACTTCACAACTGCAAATTCCACTCACAGCTCCTTTGCTAGTTGCATGGCTATAACTTAACTGCAAGCAGGGCTGGGAAGTTTCTCCCTATTCCCAGAAACAAGAGGATAAATAGATCTGGTGATCACCAGCTATCTAAACCACAATCTCTTTCCATTTTATCCTTCCTTCCAAACCAGGCAGGGGTCCTAAGCAGAATAGCAATGTGCCAGTATCCCGTGCATTTCAATGTTGAGGGAAAGATGCAGGAAGCTGAATTCTAGAGACAGATTATTTTAAAGTCTGAACAACTACTAAATAAGTGGTAATTTACTAGAAAGTAGTTTAATGTGGACTTGCAAAAAGATGAACATGTGTAAGTTCTCATCTTCTCTGCCAGAGGTGGACATATGTCCAAAACAGCAATGCATACATTGAGAATGTCAGTCAAAAGTCTGCACTTAAGAGATATCTTGAGATATCATTTTCTCTGACCACCACTGGAGGCATAACAAATGTTAGAAATGTGCTTTCCTTGGCAACATTACTGGCATCCAAATAAATAGGTTGATTAAAATATTCTAGGAAGAGAGAGCTTTCACATTTCCATGAACAAGCTTTGAAAAGCTAGTAAGCTCTTCATTTGTATCTTTCCTTAAATAGCACATGGTAACTGACATATTTGGGGAATTTGGATTGACTGATGCTGAATGTATAATTACAATATTTCATAGATATAATATTCAATATTATAGTGAATGCTGCCACTGGAATATTGTTAGTTTTGCTTTTAGTTAGGGTCAGAGAACCAGATCCTAAATAAATAAATAAATAAATAAATAAAATAAAATAAAAGGAGAGATCTGGAAAGGCACCAAGATCACAGAAAAGCAATTTAGTGTTGCTACTAAGTGATGTTTAAGAAACAATAGTATTTATACTGGCCTCCTGTCTGAGACTGGATTTTATCACAGCATGGTAGCAAAGTTTGGTAGAAGAGACCTATTCTCACTATCTGCCACATTGATGCCAAAATCGCTAACAAAAAGATAGTAATAATCGTGTATGTTCAATTGCTTGGTCACTTTGTATAATAACAAAGATCATGCAAAGGAATCAAAGAGTTGGAGAGTAGAGCAGGTCAGGAGGGAAGACTCTGATACAGCCTAGGTGAACCTGAGGTTAGTCGTAAGGAAAGTCTAAGTAAGAGTGAGGGAAACTATTTCTGAATAAGGGAGACCGTGGCTTCAGTCTGTCTTATTTTTAATTGCATCTGCATGGCCTTGGTCTTTAGTGGATGGAAAGCCATTTGTTTGGAAACTTGACTAGGCAATATCTTCGGGCTATTGTAAGATCCTCTGTGTATACGGTAATATACAGTAGTCATGCTTATTCATGGTTTCATTTTGGAAGTCTTCAGTTACCTGTGGTCAACCATAGTGGGAAAATAAATGAGTACAGCACAATAAGACATTTGAGAGAAAAAGAGAGAGAGAGAGAACACATTCGCATAACTTTTGTTAAAGTATATTGTTATAGTTGATCTTTTATTATTATTTATTGTTGTTACTCTCTTACTGTGTCTAATTTATAAATTAAACTTTATCATAACTATGTATACATAGGAAAAAACACAGTGTTTAGATTAAGTACTACTCATGGTTTCAGGCATCCACGGGGGTTCATGGAACATATTCAACAAGGATTAAGGATGCACTGTTGTATACAGCAAATGCATTTGTCAACAAATATTCCCTAGATAAGAAAAAAAGCAGAAAAATTAGAAAAAGATAAATTATGGGAATCTCAAAAGGTACGAAGAAAATAAAACCACGACCTGCTAAAAAAGTTATAATTTTGGCTGGGCTCAGTGGCTCACACCTGTAATCCCAGCACTTTGGGAGGCCAAGGCGGGCGGATCACGAGGTCAGGAGATCAAGACCATCCTGGCTAACACAGTGAAACCCCATCTCTACTAAAAATACAAAAACAAAATTAGTCAGGTGTGGTGGCAGGCGCCTGTAGTCCCAGATACTCGGGAGGCTAAGGCAGCAGAATGGAGTGAACCCGGGAGGCAGAGCTTGTAGTGAGCTGAGATCATGCCACTGAACTCCAGCCTGGAAGCCTGGGTGACAGAGCAAGACTCTGTCTCAAAAAAACTATAATTTTAATTCTGAGAGGTGAAGCCAGCTGAGCTTCTGGGTCAGGTAGGGACTTGGAGAACTTTTCTGTCTAGCTAGCATATTGTAAATGCACCAATCAGTACTCTGTGTCTAGCTAAAGGATTGTAAATGCACCAATCAGCACTCTGCAAAAATGCACCAATCAGCACTCTGTGTCTAGCTAAAGGTTTGTAAACACATCAATCAGCACTCTGTAAAAACGCACCAGTCTACACTCCTATCTAGCTACAGGATTGTAAATGCACCAATCAGCACTCTGTAAAAACACGCCAATCAGCACTCTGTGTCTTGCTAAATGATTGTAAATACACCAATCAGCACTCTGTAAAATGGACCAATCAGCACTCTGTAAAATGGGCCAATCGGCACTCTGTAAGATGGAGCAATCAGCAGGATGTGGGCTGGGCCAAATGAAGGAATAAAAGCTGGCCACCGGAGCCAGTAACAGCAACCTGCTTGCATTCTCTTCCATGCTGTGGGAGCTTTGTTCTTTCGCTCTTCACAATAAATCTTGCTGCTGCTCACTCTTTGGGTCTGCACTACCTCTGCACTACCTTTATGAGCTGTAACACTCACCATGAGGATCTGCGGCTTTATTCCTAAAGTCAGTGAGACCACGAACTCAGCAACAGGAACAAACAACTCCAGACGAGCCACCTTTAAGAATTGTAACCCTCACTGCAGAGGTCTGCGGCTTCACTCCTGAAGTCAGCAAGACCACAAACCCACCAGAAGGAAGAAACTCCAGACATATCTGAACATCTGAAGGAACAAACCCTGGACACACCATCTTTAAGAACTAACACTCACCGCGAGAGTCCGCGGCTTCATTCTTCAAGTTAGCGAGATCAAGAACCCACTGGAAGAAACCAATTCTGGGCACAATTCTAAAGAAAAAATACTAAACTGTTAATGTGGATGTTTTGTGTATAGGATATATTTAATATGTTCTGTTTCTATTTCAACTTTCAGTGATTGCTTTCATTTTTAAACTAAGAGAGGTTTACATGTAAGGAAGGTAGCAATTAAGAAGTTATATTATCATAAACCCTGGAAAAAATTAAACATTTAAAAATCTTTAATTATAGCATGTTATAAACTGTTTACTGCTCAGGCAATAATGCTGTGTTAAATAAGACATTATTGAAACGTATGTTTATTTTCTCTAGGTAAAAGGGCTGCTGCTTACCAAACCAACTTGACACGTTCTGATTTGAAGATATAAGTAAAGCATCAACAGCCCTGAATTGGCAAAAATCTATGTCCTAGGTGAGTTTTAAGAGTCAGTTATTCCTTAATCTCCTAGAGGTTTCACATCAAGCAACTCTCCTCTCACCCCTGTTGTTTACATTAAGTTTGTGCTTTTAACTGCTCTCCATTTCTGGCCATGATTAATGACATTCTTAAACATTTCTCTTTTTCATTTTGCCACCATAAAAAGTAAATGTTTCTCTGTTTTCCAATTCCTTTCCCATCTTTTAGCTTTCCCCAAAACTATACTAAAAGTATTATTTCTAGACCTCCCTTTCTGCCATCTCTTTCAGACTGACTACTCTTTAGGATGGCTTGTCCTGCGAAAATACTGATTTTTCAAGAACGTCACATCGTGAATCACTTCCTCAGCTTGGTTTATAGCAGCCTGAAGTAAAATAGTAATTCTCTAATTCCTCACCCCTAAGTCTCACTGTTTTAGTGCGTGTGGGCTGCTGTAACAAAATACCTTAGATTGGGTCATTTATAAAAAACAGAAATGTATTCCTCACAGTTCTGCAGGCTGGGAAGTATAAGGTCAAGGTGCCAGCAGATGTGGTGTTTGGTGAGGGCACTCTGCTGTGTATAGAACCTTCTATATGTCTTCACATGGTCGAAAAAACAAGCATGCTCCATCAGGCCTTTTTGGTGAGTGTGCTAATCCCATTCATAAGGGTGGAGTTCTCAACACCCAATCACCTCCAAAAAGTTGCACCTGTTAATATCTTCACTTGTAGGTTAGGCTTCAATATATAAATGTTGAGGGGAAACAAATATACAGGCCACAGCATTTTGCTCTTGGCCTCTCAAAACTCATGTCCTTCTCACCTATAAAATATATTAATTCCATCCCAATACCCCCAAATATTTAACTTGTCCCAGCATCAACTCAACAGTCTAAAATCCAGAGTCTCATCCAAACATCATCCAAATCAGATATGGGTGAGACTCAAGGTGTAATATATATCCTGAGGCAAATTGCTTTCCAGCTGTGAATCCATGAAATCCAACAAGTTATTTGCTTTCAACATACAATGGTGGAACAGACATAAGATAAACATTCTCATTTTAAAAGGGAAAAATAGAAAAGAAGAAAGGAGTAACTGGTCCTAAATAAGTTCAAACCCCAACAAGCAAAGAACATTAAATCTTAAAGCTTGAGAAAACTATTTTTTGACTCAGTGTTCTGCCATTTGGACACACTGGGATGAGGTTTGGTCCTCAAGGCTTCGAGCAACGGACAGTGCAGCTCTTGTGGGTTAGATTACATGACTGTGGCTCTCTGTTACACACTGTTGACTCGACTGGTCTGGGTCTTGGGGTGGCCTCACCAAGCTCCACTGGGTATTGCTCTAGTTAGGGCCATGATGGCCCCACACTGAGTGATCTAGTGAATATTGCCCTTTAGAAGGCCTCTTCAAAAGGCAAAATTGACAAATATAATCTAATTGAACTAAAGAGCTTCTGCACAGCAAAAGAAACCATCATCAGCATCAACAGGCAACCTAAAGAATGGGAGAAAATTTTGGCAATCTATCCATCTGACAAAGGGCTAATATCCAGAATCTACAAAGAACTTAAACAAATTTACAAGAAAAAAACAACCACTTCCAAAAGTGGGTAAAGTATATGAACAGACACATCTCAAAAGAAGACATTTATGCAGCCAACAGACACATGAAAAAATGCTCATCATCACTAGCCATCAGAGAAATGCAAATCAAAACCACAATGAGATACCATCTCACAGTAGTTAGAATGGCAATCACTAAAAAGTCAGGAAACAACAGATGCTGGAGAGGATGTGGAGAAATAGGAACGCTTTTACACTGTTGGTGGGAGTGTAAATTAGTTCAAGCATTGTGGAAGACAGTGTGGCAATTCCTCAAGGATATAGAACCAGAAGTACCATTTGACCCGGTAATCCCAGTACTGGGTATATACCCACAGGATTATAAATCATTCTACTATAAAGACACGTGCACATGTAGGTTTACTGCAGCACTGTTCACAATAGCAAAGACTTGGAACCAACCTTAATGCCCATCAATGATAGACTGGATAAAGAAAATGTGGCATATGTACATCATGGAATACTATGCAGCCACAAAAAGGGATGGGTTTATGTCCTTTGCAGGGACACGATTGAAGCTGGAAACCATCATTCTCAGCAAACTAACACAGGAACAGAAAACCAAACACTGCATGTTCTCACTCATAAGTGGTGGTGAACAATGAGAACACATGGACAGAGGGAGGAGAACATCACACACCGGGTTACGGGAGGGATAGCAGCATTAGGAGAAATACCGAATGTAGATGGCAGGTTGATGAGTGCAGCAAACCACCATGGTACATGTGTACCTATGTAACAAACCTCCACTTTCTGCACAAGTACCCCAGAACTTAAACTATAGTTAAAAATAATTAAATGCACAAAGAAAAAAAAAAGGCGGCCTCTTGTGGTGGCCATGCTCACAGTAGGTGAGAATTGATCTTCCTTACTCTATTAGTCCATTCTAATGCTGCTATAAAGACTGTCTGAGACTGGGCAATTAATAAAGGAAAGAGGTTTAATTGACTCACAGTTCTGCAGGCTGGAGAGGCTTCAGGAAACTTACAATCCTGGCAGAAGGGGAAGCAAACACATCCTTCTTCACATGATGGCAGGAAGGAGAATTGCTGAGAAAAGAGGGAAAATTTCTTATAAAACCAGCAAATCTCAGGAGAATTCACTCACTAACATAAGAACAACAACACAGGGGTAACCGCCCCCATGATTTAGTTACTTCCCATCAGGTCCCTCCCACAACCTGTGGGGATTGTGGGAACTATAATTGAAGATGAGATTTGGGTGGGGACACAGGCAAACCATATCACATACTCAGCCTATGATTCAAATGCCATCTCTTCTAGAAACACCTTCGCAGACATGCCCAGAAATAATTATTTGCCAACAATCTGAGTATCCCTTAACCCAGTTGATACCTAAAATTAACCATCACACTCCCCCCATACCCAGTACATCAAACTTCATAAAGACTGCAATGGAAATCAGATATTAGCACCCAAACTGGGTCGTAAGAGGGTTGGAAACTTACAGCTAAAATAAGAAAAAGAGACATTTTCTAATTATAACAGTTTCTTAGACTTTGACACCACTTGTGGCTGCACTAAAAACCAAAGAATTATCATTACTTGTCCTTAAAGAGACTTTTTATAATTTAAATATAAATCTTGAAGTGAACTTTAGAAATATGCCTTAGACTTTTAGTAAAGAAATCCAGCTAGTCATCAGTAATGGATAATTTGTATCATCTGTCAGAATGTTTGCATTGTCCTTAATATCTTAGTTGATTTATTTGTATATCATCCTTTTTGTCACGCTATTTTATTTTTGATATATTGGGCATCTTAAACTGCAGTTTGAAGTATTGTTTCTTTTTGACAATGACTTTCTGAGGGAGCTAGATCTATGTTTTAAAACGTGGGAAATGAAATGTCTGAGAGAAAATATGCCAGAATAGGCGACTCACGTTTAGACAGAGAAAAGTGTGAGTCAAGAGGTTAGGCAAATTTTATTAAGTAACTTAAAACTAGGAAATGAAGGTATAGCAATATAAAGCATAGCATTGTTCAACATTTAAATATGGAAAAAAAGATGTGTTCCAAAATACCTTTTAAAGACAATAGGATGGGCGGCCAAAATACAAGGAGAATTGAAAACAGATAATGCGGTTTTCGTACAATTTCCTTGTCTTTTATCATTGAGGATCACAGGAAAAGGTCGTTTTAGAGAACTTCTGGATTTACTATAAACTTTCTGTGAAAGACATCACTTATACCTTTGATTTAATGCTGCTTGAATAAGATCACATTGCACCTGAAAAGTTACTATAAGCAAAAATGGTGCACTTTTTGAATAGCAAATACTCTTTTTTATGAGATAACAAGAATTCTATAGACTTTCTTACCTCATCAGATGTCTGCTGTTGGCTCTGCTTGCCAGACTTTTAGAGTTTACAGTGTTTAAATTTAGAAATGAGATTAGCCCTTAAGTTGGTAAAAATGTGTTCCTCCCTAACTTGAATTTTGCAATTTCTATTTTAACAGCTTTAGTGCTTAGTTTTTTAGTTATAATTTTTCTTGTGTCATATGAGGAAAGATGTGAATCACAAATAATTAAATATTGATGTATTACTTTTTTAGGCTGCAAGAATAAGACTCACATAAAAGTTGTTTCAGTTGATAAGGATTTATTATCAGAGCATAACAAAAAGGAAAACATGGCTTTGACTGTCTCAAGTTGAAACTTGAAGGAAGTTCAGGAATATCATTTGGATACAAAGCAGTTCTCAAGTTGCAGCGGTATCCTCTGAGGCCACTGGATGATCTGGCCATCCTTTTGTTTCCTCAGCAGGCAGAGCATGTTGCTTCCTGCTCCAGCTGTTACTTCTGCTGTTATGGTGACTCAGAAGTCCTGTCTGCTTCCCACTGTAACTGTTCCTTCTGATACAGTAAATCTCTCTCTCCATCTCCATCTCTGTCTCTGGTTCCGTGCAGCTTTCTCTTTGGCATGGCTGCTGCTCAGCATCTGTTGCTGGTGTATCTGCCAGCTTTGGACTCCCTCGTTCACTTGTGTCCCATTCTCTGTGATCACCTCACACGGGCTAGAAGGATCTGAGTGTGTTCCAGTCAGGAGCCAAGATGGTACCGTGCTATCAAGCAGAACTCTTCCATGGCAGCGCCTAGGCCATTGCTATGCCTGTAAACAATGGCCCTACAATTTTCTCTGATTTGCTCTTTTGTGACCAGGGTGGTGGTGGTGGTGGTGTGTATTAAAAGATTACTGACATCTAAGAGCCCTTCAGTCTTTCACTATTCTTAGAATGTCAGAAAATTCAGAATTGTATATCATCTTCAATTCCCAATAACTATATTGACACTTGACATAAGGAGAAAAATAAATGGTATTTTCATAGTTTATTTTAAAACAGCTGGATATATTATTTTTGTATCATAATTGCTACACTGTAGTATATTTTTATTTATTTTATATATTTTTATATCAAGTTGCATTTTCATTTTTTAATGTTTTAAGATAAATATGAATAGTTCTATGTGCAAATTTCCCAGAGCAGTATAGTTTTATAAGAGGATATCTAAATTAACTAATAAACATTAATATAACAAAAATTGATTCCAAAACATGTAAAAATTAATTTTGCTTAAGTAGCAATGTTTAAGAGTGAAAATTAATTTATGAATATATTTAATTATTCAAATTATTAAATATACAAATATATAAACTTATATATACGTATACTTCATATATAAAAGTATAGAAGTAAATATATAACTAAGTAAATATATTTACAATAATTTACTTAATTATTCAAATTTTTATTTGTCTGAAGGAGAGGACAAATCTTGCCATTACATCATACTCTATTACAGGGGTGGAACTCGTGTGCTATGAAAGTATTATGTAATTGGTGTTTGTCAAAAGTGTATTCAAGCATCTTTTGTGAATGTTCAGTTTTCTCTGAAGGAAAATCTCCTATAAAATATATCGTACACTAATACACTTTACAATATTGTAAAAAATGACGTTTCTCCAAAATCTGTTTATAAACGCTACTATCCAAAGAACCCAAATGTACATTTAAAAAGAAATGACACTTGGAGAAACAAACGTGTGTATGTTTATGTGTGTGTGTGTCATAACCCTATCACCATCATTTTTCAGTGTTTCCAAATAAATTATCCAGAATTAAACCAATAAGCCTTTTTAAGAAAAACTTTTCTGAGCTTTTCTTCTCTAACCTATACCTATCATTTTCTCTCACCATTTCAGGCACTACCTTCTGGACTATCAGGGATTTTCTTCTTTGCTATAAGTCATTTATTATCATAGCTATGGTCATATAACCCCAAGTTCAGATTCGTTTCTAATACAGATTCTTCAATCTGTTGTGTCCCTTATTAGAGATCACTTAAAGATCTCAAGTTGCTCAGTGTCATATCCATATTGCTTATTCCTTAACTTTTGTCTTTACTATAAATCAATAAGGTTACTAGCCTTTTCATTACCAGCAGTCAAAAATTGTAGTTTCTTCCTTGCCCTCCTTTGCCTGTTTCCAGATTTTAAACAGCAACTTCAAGATCCCTTGTTTATCTGGAACTGTGTGCTAATGCATGCTGACTCGTTCCCTATTTAAATCAGAGTTTGGAAAACTGTCCTAAGATCTATCCTTTTCTGATCTTATCTACTGAGTAGTACTTCTGAATATGCATTACCTGCTTACAGAATAGAATTCCCTGTCAAATAGTATTCTGTTTCATCATTTCTATCCTTCCCTGAAATGCTAAATACTAGTTTATATTCTTTTCTGGTCTCTTTTACCTTCTCTTTAGATTTCTTCCTTTTTGTTAGCTGAGATTATTCCATACAGAACCTGCGTCACTTCAACATTACTTGAGCTTTGGTTTAATTAAATCATTTAAGGATTTTAATAGGTTGCTAAGGTAGGTGCCCTCTATTTTAATAGGTATTGTTGGCAGTCTACACACAAAATATTCAGTCACTTTTCTTGATAGTAACTAGCATAGTTCCTTAGATCCATAGATCAATGAGTGTTCATATCTCTATCACAATCATAAATTTAAATTAGTCGAAATCAAATCATTCTCATTGCTTTGGCAAATGATGAATTTGGAATAATTTGTTGACACATTTTCAGCCAAATAAATGTGTGGAGATGTTTGTGGAGATAGAGGTTTGGGGTGCAATGTGTGGTTACCTAACACTTACAAAATAGACAAAAATAAGTTACATTGTCTTTTTTCTGGATGTGGTCACAGTTGATTGTAATATCTAAAATTACAATCTTTGTCTACTGACGATTAGAAGGATAACCAAAGATGGATACCAACTAAGTGAGAAGGAAGATGGGAAAGGAAGGTATAACCTGGGGAGGAAGAAGCTGAAACTAAACGTAAATAAAAAATAGATACATGATTTTAAAGACACACTCTAGCAATCAAAAACCCTAGACAAATTATTTATGAAAAGAAATGTTATGGAATATCTCAGAGTTTCTAATTATTTTATCTGCTATTTAGAAACAATATTCAGCATTAATACATGCATTAAAACTGAGATCGGTTGACCTTAGTTCTTTTCCATTTTAACATCTAAAATGTACTGCTACTCCCTGATTCTAAAATTATACTATACTGTTTTATGGAAAAAAAACCTCTAAAATTATTTATGTAATAACCAGCTGTGGAATTTTCCTGCACATTTTAGATTTAACAGAAGCCCCTTTATACAAAATAATTGGGTATAATTCTTGCCTGGTTAATCAATACTATTTTTCAAGGTGAGAATTATAAAATGTGACATAAATATGTAATATTTTAATTGAACATAAAGAGCAATTTGACAATCATTTAATATAGGGCTCTAATATTTTCTTTTTCTCTAATTATGATAATCTGCACTATTAAATATAATGTCTACAATATTCAGTTTCAATTTCCTTCTTTATCAATAAGAATGTAATGTTATCCTCCTAAATATTACATTCTCACCTATCCCAATTTTGACTTCGTTCATAGCTAATAAACTAATTTGTTGATATTGTTCTTAAAACTACTTGCTTTATCAATCTCCAATTGGACTCTTGTTTAGTTTAGTTTTGTTTTTATAGTGAGTTGTGACAGTGACAAAGTTTTATAGTGACAGTGATAACAGTGAGTTGTCAATATGTCAGGGGCTTTAGTCTGTATGTTTTCAGGGGCAAGTGTGGTATGGCAATTATTCTGGTGAATTTATTAAATGGATACTAGTTAAGAACATTTACCGTAGTTTTTATATATATCTTATATAAACAAAATACAAATGAATAATGGATCATCTAGAGTTCTTAAAAGTAACTTACCATTAAAGATATTTAAATACTATTTTTCTAATGGTTAAATATTACCTATGTTTTCTTCCAAATTTATGTAGAAATAATTTGGGGTTTGTTGGCTAAAAAGAGCACACATTTTGTTTATGCAGAATATAATAAAGATACAATTTTTGGTTTACAAACATCACCTGAATATTATAAAATTAGGACATGAGAGTTCAATATAAAAACTGCAAACATTCCAATGCTACCATTATTAGATGGGATTAAAGTTGTTATTGTGGTATTATTTCTGAGGACTCTGTTCTGTTCCATTGGTCTATAGCTCTGTTTTGGTACCAGTACCATGCTGTTTTGGTTACTGTAGCCTTGTAGTATAGTTTGAAGTCAGGTAGCGTGACGCCTCCAGCTTTGTCCTTTTGACTTAGGATTGTCTTGGCAATGCGGGCTCTTTTTTGGTTCCATATGAACTTTAAAGCCATTTTTTCCAATTCTGTGAAGAAACTCATTGGTAGCTTGATGGGGATGGCATTGAATCTATAAATAACCTTGGGCAGTATGGCCATTTTCACGATATTGATTCTTCCTATCCATGAGCATGGTATGTTCTTCCATTTGTTTGTGTCCTCTTTTATTTCACTGAGCAGTGGTTTGTAATTCTCCTTGAAGAGGTCCTTTACATCCCTTGTAAGTTGGATTCCTAGGTATTTTATTCTCTTTGAAGCAATTGTGAATGGAAGTTCATTCCTGATTTGGCTCTCTGTTTGTCTGTTACTGGTGTATAAGAATGCTTGCGATTTTAGACTAAGAAAATGTGGCACATATACACCATGGAATACTATGCAGCCATAAAAAAGGATGAGTTTGCGTCCTTTGTAGGGACATGGATGCAGCTGGAAACCATCATTCTTAGAAACTATCACAAGAAGAGAAAACCAAACACCGCATGTTCTCACTCATAGGTGGGAACTGAACAATGAGATCACTTGGACTCGGGAAGGGGAACATCACACACCGGGGCCTATCATGGGGAGGGGGGAGGGGGGAGGGATTGCATTGGGAGTTATACCTGATATAAATGATGAACTGATGGGTGCTGACGAGTTGACGGGTGCAGCACACCAACATGGCACAAGTATACATACGTAACAAACCTGCACGCTATGCACATGTACCCTAGAACTTAAAGTATAATAAATAAATAAATAAAAATAAAACCAAAAAATAAAAATAAAAATAAAGTTGTTATCGCGAATTACTTGTTTATCTTAGTATTTATACATTTGCAGATTTCTTATGTTTTTCCTTCTCTTTCCTTCCTCTTTCTCGTTCTTTAATGCCAATTTATAGAATGCAACGTTCAGTTCATTATTTTGATTTTTGCCTGCTGTTATAAGATTAATTTCAAGAAATTATAAATGTACATATTCTAGGGATCAGAATATGGGTAATGAAAAATAAAATTAAATAAAACTGTTGGATGCTTTATTCTTTCTTTAGGCGGCTGTATTCCAGAACTTTCCAAGTATTGAGTTGACACACATAATTACTTCATTTAATTTTTAACTTCATATTTTTTCAAAAAGTAGCCTATGGCTATGAAGTATTTTACTATGTGCTAGATACAGTTCCAAGGAGTTTAAATATATTAAAATTTTAATAGTTTCGACACTGACATGTCATTTAGGTATTATTTTTATCTTTATTTTACAGATATGCAACTTTAGGCAAAGAGGGGTTGACCTACTTGGTCAAGCAGCAAAAAAAAGGTGGAGTCATGGCTCATTCTCAGCTAGTCTGTCTTTAGAATCTGTACTGAGTGACTATGCTAAGTATTAAAAATACATACGAAAATAAAAGGAATCAATATAATTTTGATATTTGGCAAATTAAAATAGTTTTGAAGCTTAAATCCATTTTTATATTTACATTCATAGGTGAAGAATATATCAATATTTTCAAATTTTTCTTCCTCCCTCTTCCATTGTCTCCCTGAAGCTGCTATGCAAAAAGAATTCGTGGGATGAGAAAAAGAATTATAAAAAATAATTGTAAGTTACTGTTACAATCTTGAAATTTCAGAAAATATAAGAGAAAAAGAAAGCCTTAAAAACCCATGTTGTTTTACTTAGAAATTGTACTGAATGAACAGAATCTATCAGAACAGGAATTCAAAAAATACTCCTAAAAGCAGAAAAACAAACAAAAATATTCTAATAGTCTCAAAGTAGGCCTACATTTTTGGCAACTATAAAATCGTCAAACTCTAGTTGAGTACATACAGCACACTCTCAGATATGGCATGCTGATTACAACATTTAGATGTTTATGGCTAGCTTCACAAAAAACTTAGTTATGTGTTTGTTTTCTCAGCAGAAGAACTATTTGGAAAATTGCATTTAAAATTTATCAGCAATATATTATTGAACACTATTAATCATGTAAATTTCAGTTATCCTGAATTTTAGTAATAAAAATCTTCCATTGATTAGAAATTTGCTATACCTCTTAAGAGAAACAAAAATAAAGCAAGACAATAACCTCATAGTAGTAGAGTTTTAGCTTAAAACTGAAATTCAACAAGATTATGTTGTTAGTGAACAAAGACATAAAATTCACAAGCCCTCTGTGATTGCCCTGGTATTACTACTTGGGAGTGGCTTTTTTTACATTTGCGCTTACAGATTCCTCATCCATAATGTGAGGATATTCATACAGAGAGAAATTATTTCCCAACCTTTTTAAATGTGTAAAAAATGTTAAACGTATGTTCATAGAGCCTTATTATTAAAAAACAGCTACATTTGTCTCTAAAATGTTCTAATTAAATGAAAAATACAGAAATGTGAATTCCATAGTAGGATTTTCACTGATTATCCTATTGTCAATAAACACATATTTGTATAAAACTTTGTAAATATTGGTCAAATATTTTCAGCAAATGAAGTATTACCTCAAATAATTTAAACATACAAATCAATTATGTAAACACCAACTTCTACTACTTTTGTTAATCAGTATTTGGCTTAATCCTTGATGTTAAATAATTTTTCATTATAAGAAATATTTCAATAATTCATGTAATTATTTAATTATATCGACAAGGCATAAGGCCAATCAGCACTTTGATAATCACTCTGCTTAACAATTACATATTCAATTTATTGTTTGTGTCAGAAGGAAATTAGAAGCATAAGGAGAGATTTGGCAACTTCTTCTCAATAGAGAAAGAAATGGGAATCAAGTATTTTCCGAATATATTGGACATTCTTCTAAGTACCAGGATATGGAGAAAACAGAATTATAGAAATACTAAAAATCTTAATATTCATAAAAATCTGATTATGCATTACCGGAGTTAGTCACTCCAAATTCAATCTGATTTCATCAATCACATAAATGAATGTTTAACCTTACAATATTAACAGGATTTTGTGGTTCAGAACAATGGAGATAATAGCACTTTTCTGTTTTGTGTGGGTTAGACTGTACTTGTGTTGTCTTTTGTTTTCATTGTCTTACTTTAAGATGAGTAATGATACACTAATATGCTCAGAGAGAGCAACTATGTTAATGTAGGGACATGAATTTACACCACCATGTATGATGGACACACTCATATGGGAAAAAGATATTGATTTTCTATGTGGCGCCAGAATTGTTTACAAGGTAACTTGTGAGAATGACTTTCACAAGGGACATCTCACACTTTTTAAAGAAAAAAACAGTTCCTTATCTGTTGTTGTTGAAATGAGTTTATACAGTAGAAACAACTATATGAAACCCAGCACTGATGTCAGCTACTAAACTCCATCACGGGCTTCCACAGGACGTTACAGGACCTATCTCTTTGTCTGTTGGCTCATGAAAACTAATTTGGGGAAGAAATAAACTAGGGGCATATGGATTTGAACAATAAATTCTTAATAAAAGAGCACATGAGCTTGAGGAAATAGTTTGCTTGAGCCAGCTGTTTTGTGAAAGAAAGCTGAAGTTCTGAATCAAAGCATTTAATGACTACATAAACAATAGAGCTGAAAATGTCTGTTAAGCCAAACCTTCACCCAAGAAACAGGGTGTAGAAAAAGGTATGATGCTTTCCACTACTGTTAAGCAAAGCCCTGCTCAGTCAACCATTCCATTTGCCCCCTCATTGAAAAACCACTGTGTTAGGTCAGTTCCGATCCAATTATACTGAAGGGTTTGAGTTTAGGTTGATGCTAATTCATGAGATTGGAGAGGGGACACAGTACTTGTCTATAAGTCAGTGGTTTCATTTTCTAAATTTTCTAAATTTTCATTTTCTAAATTCTAAATCATGTGAAACAAATTCATTAAATACATAATAACTTGCATCGTAGACTTTAAGAGACACATTCTAAGAATGAAATAGGTACTTGTGTCATTTTTATGCACCACTTCAAAATCCTCTGTCCTCGCCTTTTGCTTCAGCCACTGATAAAACCATTAGTTTCACACAGCCTTTGCAGACAAAACCAAATAGCACCTCTGTTAAGGCCAACACTGCCTTGAGACTTGTGATCTTGACATGTAGATATCTTGAGAACTGTTCTACACTTGATCTGATGCAACCTAGAAATGAGCCAGCAATTAATTCTGTAAGGTTATCCTTAAGAAGGTGAAAAGGAGCCAATGATTAATGTTTTTCCCCTCCATGCTAAACAGCCTATTCTAAGACACATTTTATACAATTTCCCAGAAATTCACCAAGGATCCAGCATCGGTCATTCATTTTAGGGGTTAACTGAAATGGTGCATTCTTGTATTGACTTTCTTCTTCCCTGTTTTCTTCCCTAGAACCTTTCCCCTTTCTCCCCAAAATTTTGTCCAATATTATTTGCTTATATGAAAGTCTTGGTCTCATGCTCTGTTTCAGGGAACTAAGGCTAAGTAAGATAATATCTTTCTAACTGAGATGGTTTAGCTAGAATGGATTAAAGCAAAAAGCATCGATTACTCCCGAACTTGAGTATCAGGTTAAGTTCTGACAGTTTGTAACTTTGGTTTTTCTATGTTCATATGTGGAATAGACTCAATCATATGTGCCTTATAAATTTTATGTGTAGGAGACCTGAAAAGAAGCCAGACAGATAACATATGGTAATCAGTGTATAAAAAAGACATGGGTAAGAATAAAAGACACCTATAACTCTGAATTTCTAAGGCATTTATGCTTAAAGAAAAAAATAATTTGCCATTGAAACTTCACATACCTCATTCAGGGTTTTATGCAAACTACTTTATACTCTTAGAAATTAAGATCACAACACTGATATCCCCATTTTCAATGGTAGATCCACCTGCAGAGCCTGTTTGTCTGAGTATCACCAATGGAGACTCAGTTGGAAATGCAGAAATCCCCCACCTTCTGCATTGATCTCGCTGGGAGCTGCAGACTGGAACTGTTCCTATTTGGCCATCTTGCCAGCCACCAATCATCTATATTATTATTTTTTTGTTGTTGAGACAGGGTGTCACTATGTCGCTCAGGCTGGAGTGCAATAGCAGGACCTCGGCTCACTGCAGCCTCAGCCTCCAACCCTCAGGAGATTCTCCCATCTCAACCTCTCAAGTAACTGAGAAGATAGGCACATGCCATGGTGCCTAGCTAATTTTTGTGTTTTTTGTAGAGACAGAGCTTTGCCATGTTGCCCAGGCTGGTCTCAAACTCGCGGGCTTAAGCAGTCTACCCATTTCAGCCTCCCAAAGTAGTAGGATTACAGGTTATATTCTTATTCTTTATGCAGAACTTTTGAGACAGCTTAAAGCAAAAGTAGATTCAATTAATATAAATAGAAGTAGCAAATCAGAAAAAAAGAAAAGTTACCATGTCTGAGTTTCACATTTGTCTTTGATCTTCTTAGAGGAAAGAAAAATTAAAAAGGAATCCTATCATTTATAGGTTTAATTTGATCATAAAAGAGAAAGAAGTCTAGTGTTAAGAAATACAATGCTTTTTTAAGAACTTCAAAATACTATAAAATAAAAATGTCACCAAAATTTTACGTAGCAATCATTGAATGAAATAATATCTTCTAAAATAGCTTTACAATAATTGAAGTGATACATACTGAATTCCCATCTAGTATAATATCCCTTAACTAAGAGAATTAAACACATCTCAACCCAGGTGAAATTGTGATGAATTAAATGAATGTAGCCAAATGATCCATGCATATATTGTAATTAAATGCATATGTACAAATGGCATATATGTCACAGATTTTAGCTGCTTTGTTCAAGAGCATATTGGAAATAATTTATGTACATACTTTATATTTTCATTCTTTACAATATTTTAAATATTCTGAGTCTCTTAGGTAATCGTATTCATTCCCATTCAGGTTTGGTCAGAAATAGGATATCTGGCAATTCCAGATATTATGGAATATTTTGTGTTTTTAATAAGTGTATACACATGCTTTGGAAACCAGATGAGCAAATGACAATGCTGGCATTAGAAGCCCACCCAGGATTCTCAACTAAATGAGAAACTACTGCCAGTTGTCCAGAATAGTAGCTCCAGAGTAAAACAACAAAACAATTTTTTTCAAGGGACTCCTTTGGATCTACTCAAACACGAAAACTTGCATGCTTCTCATAATTCTTGTATCATGAAAAACATAATTTCATCTAAGAAAATGTCAAAGGGGAGCATCCAATTCAGCAAATACATATAAATCTTACTTTCTATAGCACACTGTACGCAGTGCTTAGAAAGCTCAGGGTTTGGAGGCAACACACAGACAGCCACAGCAACAGTACAGATTGTAATGTTAGAAAATACAGAGCAGTGTGATAGCACAAATGAAAGAAGACAAATTTAATGTCTTCATTAATGTCTTAAATATTTATATGCTTTATAAGAGTGTAAGAAACACAAATAAGAAAAACAAGTATAAACAACTAAAATTATATAATATTCTATGATACTAACAATCTTTTTCAAGATATAACACATCAAGACTTTATAATATAACCATTAGAATCATTTATTCCCTTACTACCAATAAAAGGAAGACAAAGCGGTATCATTTCTTCACCTCCTGCATAACTAATTCACTTCTCTGAGATAGTTGTCAAAATGTGTTTTCTGAGGAGTTCTTCCAGACTACAACACATCCTTGCATTCCTTGTCCAGCCTCATCCCATTCATCTTTCATGATTACTTATAGCACTAATCACCTATCAGATATTATATTACACACCTGTTTATTCTCTATTATACTATCTACAAGATAAACTCAAAAAGCAGACAGTTTGTTTCCAATGCTAGAAGAGTGTCTGGCATTTATTAGTTGCTCAGTAAGAATTTAGTCAATGAATAAATTAATGCACTATCTGACCTAATTTTGTCTTAGATTGCTTTTGAAAAATAAAACCAATATTCATTATATAACAATTTTGTCAGTAAACATATATTCCACTATGTAAATAAAGAATGTATAGAAATAATCATAAATTCAGAATTTAACATAGTGAACTAAGTCTATTTTGAAATAAAATCACAAATGAAGATAGAATAGACAAACATATTTTTACTGGAGTTTTCTAAACTATCTTTATGAAGGCATGATTCAATAAAAGATACTGCAACTTGAAGGCCTTGAGTCTTGATAGAATAATGAGAATAAGAGATGACCAGATTTGTTAAAAGAGTTGCTTAGGCAGATAAATTTAGTTAAGAACATCCAACAGATCCTTCAATCAGTTAGGGCTCAGATGAGGCAGAGCTTTGTTAGTTACTGAGAACTATATCAGGTAAATCAGAAAATCTCCTTGTCCTTAAAGTAGGGCATTATATTAAATATAATTTTAATTTAATGTTCATTCCTCAAGCATAAACAGTATAAAATTAAATCTAATCTATGCAATAAGCTGTAATTAAAGCCTTTTCAGAGTGCCCAGACTTCTAGTCAATTCATATTTGAAAGTTAATGTGAAAAATGTTCTAAGACACAGTGATATCCAAAGTGAAGACAGTGGTGGTAGAAATGGAGCCTAATCAGACATAAGTGAAAGATAATTCTGAGCAATTGGCATAGATGACCAACTTGTTGCTACTAAGAGAAAAAGCAGTTCTTGTGACTTCAAGAGCTCTTTGACAACTAAATGGGTAGAGTGATGCTACCAATATAAATACAAACTCAAAACAGAATATGCAGTGGAGGTAGGTAATTAGTTTCATCTTCCTTTTACTGAGGTTAAGGCACTGTTTTCAACTGGGGATATGTACTGGATTGACTTTAAAACTCGTATTCAAATTTAGTAAGGAAGGAGTTCATAGAAATATACCTCCTTGGGATTTTTATTTTTCATAATGAAATACAATCATTCAAAATTACACAAGTGAAGTTGACATGGAGAGGACAAAAATTGCATGCCAAATGATGTCCCAACTTTTGGTACCTCATTCCTGATATCCAACTTTATTTCAATGCTACTAAATACTCAAATAGACAATTCTGATAAAACTTAAGAGGACAGATCGAAGTTCTATTAGTTACTATATCAAATTCCACTTACAAAAAATATTTTTTAAAATTAGTTCAATTTTTCACACATAAGATATCTGCTACACCCCAGTAGTACTTAATTTTCACTACTGATTCCTATCAATGTCATGAAAAAAGTATAGTGAATAATTGAGAATTGGTAAAGACGTACCTCAAGCAGATTTGGTAAATAGATATTGATTAGAGGTCCAAACAGTAACAGGTGAAGAGGAAGAGATATAAACTCAAATGTAAACATTTTTGTAGCAAATTTATGTAGGTTTTTTTGTGGGAGAAGGGAGACTCCAGCTCCAAACAAAAAAAAGTAAGATTTTATTAGAGAACACCTCTTTCCTTGGATTGATACAGAAGATTAATTCTTTTGTACTTTGGTAAAGTTTTTCTATAATTTGAAAACAC
>NW_012115055.1:5871959-5930627 GCF_000951035.1 Colobus angolensis palliatus | reverse complement strand
AAAAAAAATTCAGGAGGATGACTATCTGTAGCCAGGCATGCTGCCCTGTGGGGTTTGCAGCCTTCACAAATGCTTTATGGGAGAAAAGGATATGAAAATAGTTTGCTTTCATTTGCTCATCTCTATACATTTCTCTTAGACTATAATATCTCCTCAAATATTTATCCACCTTTGCAGATTTGTAACTGTAAATATGAAACCACCTTTGCAGAACTGTAACAGAAAATTATGACAGTGAAAGAGATATGCCCTAACCAACTCCATCTTGTTTTTAACTTCCGAGCTGTCCTTGCCCATTCAAAGGCCAAACTAACTTTGGATGAAACTTAGTTTATAGTTTAACTTTGAAACCAAGACAATGACAGCCATTTCTCAAAAAATAAGAATGAACGAACAGACAAACAAAAAAACCTTCTTCTCGCCTGAGGACTAAACTGCCTTTGTAGGAGTAACAAATTAGACACAATATTAGAAATTACGGTTTAGGAGTCACGTAACTGGAGGCTACATGATTCTGACCTTTCCCAAATTGTTCCTGAGGATAAGGTCAATATTGTAAAACCTAAGGTCAGCAGTTGAGATACGTTGAAGACCCTGCACTTGATGGGTTAGCTGGCACCACCCAGATCAATAAACTGGTTTGCCTTGTGGCCCCAACCCAGGAGCTGGCTCAGTGCCAGAGGACCACTTTGACTCGCTATGATTTCATTTCCAACCCAACCAAAAAGCACTCCTGACTCACTGCCCCCCCACCCATCAAATAATACTTAAAAACCCTAGTCCTTGAGTTTTCAGAGACTGATTTGAATAATAAAACTCCAGTCTCCCAAACAGTCTCCAGTCTCTGCTTTCTGTGAATTAACCTATTTCTCTATTGCAATTCTTGTCTTGATAAATCAGCTCTGTCTAGGCAATGCCCAAGGTGAACCTGTTGGGTAGTTACATTTCCTCAAATATTTATCTACTGTGGTCTTGACTGAAATGTCTACATATATTTGTGAAAATATGTGTGTAAAATTATGAAAAACATACTTTAGGAATGATGGTTTTTGAAAAGCAATACTTACCTTTCATTATGTTCTTGCCTGTGCCTCACCTTCTGAAGGATGATGTCATAGAAAAGCAGGAAGCCAGTAAGACTTCTGCATCTATATCACTGATACCTATGTTACCGGAGGAAAAAAATGCTCATGTGTGAAGATCATCTTTCACTGGAATTAAATCAATACAAGAATGTTTACATTGCATAATTGTTGTCACCACTGTATAAAATATGGCTTGTTATGCAACTGACACAGTGCCTGATACCTTGTCCGTTACAAGGCATTCCAGTTTTTACTCTGCTCTCTTTCACTTCGTCTTATTCCTATAAGCAGAAGAGTCAAATGAACAACAGAGTGTGGCAGCTTACAAAAAGCAGCTTCATGTTTTGGGATGGTCCCAGGGTAGGAAGAAACTGGCCAGTGTCACATCAGCTTAAACTATATGTGACAGTATCTCAGTGATCAATCCTATTAGAGTATAAGTATACATCTTATTTCAAATAGAGGTAGGGTACACATGGTTTGCTCTAATACTGTTTAAGGAATAATAAAGTTCCATTTTAAAATCAGGAACTTAACAGAAACAAAAAGGAGCTTGAATTTGAAAATCAGGAGGAAGTGAGGATATTCTGGGAGATAAAAAAGTCAGACTACAAAAAAATCACCATGGAATTTCTAGGAAAAAGAAATAGAAATATCTTATTGTCCTTATTTTACAGAGATCTTTGGGCCATAGTTTGATGAAGCAAATCAATAAAGTTGGTCCCACCAGGATGCGTGCCATGTGACTTTTGGGGTCACTCAAACTGTTTTACTTTTTCGTTGTGGAAGACAAATATAGTTTTGTTGTAGGAAAAAACAAGTTCATTTTCCTGCTGTGCAGCAACAGACTGATTACATTGAGACAGCAGGGTTTGCAGCAGAGAAAGAGTTTAATGATCACAACACAGCAAGTGAGGAGATGAAAGGAGACTCTCAAATCCATCTCTGTGAGGAGTTCAGGCTGCAGTCTTTAAAGGGATTAGAGAGGGCAAAAAACTGGAGGATTGAGATAGTCAATTGGTTAGGGTCAAGGGGATAAAATCATCAGGGGTGTGGAAACTGCATTTTTTGATGAGTCAGCTTCTTGTGGAGTCCTTCAGACCTGCTGATGTCAGTGGGGTGTGTCAGTCCAGCTGACCTTAGTGGGGTTCCTCAGAACCGCTGAGTTAGTAATTTTATCAGTGTGCAAGACCTAAAGAAATATCTCAAAGGGAAAACAATGTTTCATCAGGTTGGTGCAAAAGTAGTTGTGGTTTTTGCTAAAGGTGATTGGAAAAAGCATAATTTTGCACCAACCTAATGTTTATATTATCTATCAAAGAGTTAAGGGGAACTATGATCTTGTAACAGGGTCTACATGATTCTAAGACAATAGATACCAAACAACCGGGAGAAAGCAGGTGAGAGAGTTAACTGACTTAATCAAAAATACTGAATGTACTGTAGCTTTGATTTATTTTGTCTCTCCCTGTCTCTTCCCTGACTCATTCTATAAAGTTTGTAGGAGTGGTTTCAGCTTTCTTCTTGTAAATACAAGAATTTGGGTTTGGAATATTGGGAATATGCCTCACATGGCCAGGATAACATGTCTAATTTTTATATAATATATGCTAAAAGCAAATCAGTTAATGTGCTAGACAGAAAAATAAGATACAATCTGAATAATGCCTATCAAAATACATTTATTCTTTAAGAATATTAATACAATTTCTGATAATTGTCATCAAATACATAATTTTCTTTTCTTATGAAAGCATATTTTTGTAGTGATTGTTATTTTGGCCAACTTGATAAAACATTTTATTTCTAATAGCTTGCATATTGGTTTTTAAGTTTTTCCAATATTTTTATGTAAAGATTTATATCTTCCCTTTGATTAGTACTTAAAGTATTTCTTAAACATGATTAAATATGCTATTTATATTTTGAATAAAAACCCATACATTTCCATATTTATACTATTATCTCTGGAATATGCATAATAGATATTTGTGACTCATTTGGTCAGTTTTAAAACTTATTTGGTTGCTTTAAAATCTCTTATTTTCAAGCTGTGATAGCCAAATTATATTACAAAAAAACACTATATGAATATCGTTGACTTTAAGTATGTAATAAAATTGGAATTTCAAATGCACAATTGTGTCTGAGTGACAAATATATAAGGGTATATTTTAAAAATTCTAAAACATGTTCTTACTATTACTATCCCTATATTTGGGATTTTCTTCTTAATTGGAAGATACTAATTTATACAACTGTCTTGTAGGTTAAAGGTTGTGACTTTTATATTTTTATGTAATTGTGTTTATTGACAAATAATTATAAATAACATTTATGGGGTACATTTTGATGTTTTAATTTATGTGTATGTTGTAGAAAGATTCAATCAAGCTATCAACACATCTATCACCTCAATTTATCACTTTTTTATGGTAAAAATGAAAACAATCTATTCTTTTAGCAATTTTGAAATACACATTATTGTTAACTGTGATGACTGTGCAGTCAATGGATCACTAAAAATTGTTCCTCCAGTCTAACTGAAACTATTATTTGATCAATATTTCCTCTTGCTCCATCACTCTCTCCATTCTCCACCAGCCTCTGATAACCACCATTCCATTCTCTGCTTCTATGAGGTTGACTATTTTATATTCCACATATAAGTGAAATAGTGTGAAATTTGTTTTTCTGTGCTTGGCATATTTCACTTGTCATAATGTCCCCCGATTCCATCATGTTGTCTTGAATGACAGAATTTCCTTCTTTTAAGGCTGTATAGTATTCCACTGTGTATAGCTAATATTCTTTATTAATTTTTTCACTGAGAGACACTTAGGTTGGTTCCATATTTTGGCTACAGTGAATAATGCTGAAGTGAACTTAAGATTTTAATGTACTGATTTCAATTTCCTCTGGCTACATATCCAGAAGTAGGATTGCTGAATCATATAGTAATTACATATTTCGTTTTGAGGAAACTGCATACTCTTTTCCAAAATGGCTGTACTAATCTAAATTCCCATCAACAACGTATGAGGTTTCTCTTTTCTCCATACCTTTACCAACACTGGTTATCTTTCATCTTTTTGACAATACCATTCTAACAGGTAGGAGGTAGTATTTCATTGTGGTTTTAATTTGCATTTTCTCAATGATTAAGCACAACTTTAACAATACACTTTTTGAAAAAATAATTTTAAAGTGAAAGTGTAAATGATTTTAAGTAAACATTTTTCAATTAGTAAGTTTATTAACCATGAAGAATGTTTATTATTATATATAATTAGAATAATACTGTAGTGTTTCTAATACATTTGTGTGAGTTAGACTTAAGAAATTTTCACTTCCCTAAAAGAATTACATTGATAACACAACAAAAACTTATGTAAAACCTCTGAGTAAACTCACATGCTTGCCAGTGATTCAATATAAAAACCACATTAATGCCATATATAGTCAGATGGCTAAAAACAAAAGCTCTCATATCCTTTAAATCTATTTCGGTTATATAAGTTCAAGTGCAGTCATGGTTGTTGTTTGATTCTCCTCCAGTTTCAAACAACTTACACTATCCACAGGTTTCCTTATGTAAAAGAGAAATGAGGTTTCCATAACTATGGCAATGAAAATCTCATTCACATGTTCCATATAAAAAGGCAAATAATTTCCAGAAGTTATGGCAACTATGTTTTCATTTTAATATCAAAATGATCTAAAAATGTTTCTTTCAAATATGAAAGTTTATATTAAATCCATATATTACTACTAGATATAAAGTTGTAGATCATTTGATACCTCACTGTTAAAAGAATAACCATGCAGTAATTCTTTGACATAATACAAATGTGCAAATATATATTTTCACAAGTGGCATATAAGATGATATATGCCATGTCATATAACCCATGTTATCTTATATGTCATTTGTGCAAATATGTAAATCTCACACAACAAATGTAATATTTTCTTTATGGTTCTTTTTTGGGGACAGTGTCTCACTCTGTCACCCAGGATAGAGTACAGTGGTGAAATTATAGCTCACTGCAGCTTTGAACTCCTGGGCTCAAGCTATCTTGCCTCAGCCTCCTGAGCAGTTGGAACTACAGGCAGGCACACATAACCACACCCAGCTAATTATAAAAAAATTTTTTTTTGTAGAGAGGAGGTCTTGCTACATAGTCCAGGCTGGTCTCGAACTCCTGGCCTCAAGAAATCCTCCTGCCTTAGCCTCCCCACATAGTAGGATTACAGGCATGAGCTGCTGCACCCAGCCCTCTATGGTTCTTGAAAATAAGCATCTGTGCATTAATGTAGGAATTTTATTTTAATATATTCGGGTTTTTCTCCTATAGTTATGAATTGTCAGCATGAAACAACTGATTTTTAGTCACATGAACAAAGATCTTATGAATGATCAAGTGGAATCTGTAAAATGCATGCACACACAAATACACTCTTCATGAACATAGCCATCAATACAGAGTTAATTGATAATATTTGGAATACACATATGTATGATTCACTTTGGCTTTTAGTTGTGCGTATATACTGTCATGTAGATATAAATATGTATGTGTGACAAGTAAATATACTCCGTGGGTTAATAATGGAGTTGTATCTCTATAAAACCATCCTAAATTAAAAATACCTTAAATCAAAATATCGTTAATACACCTAGCCTACTGTACATTATAGCTCAGCTTAACTCAGAACACCGCTAACTACAGTTGGGCAAAATCACCTAAAACAAGGCCTATTTTATATCAAAGTGTTCAATATCTCATATAATTAACTGAACACTACACTGAAAGTTAAAAACAGAATGGTTATATAGGTTCTCAAAATATGGTTTCTACTGAATGTACATTGCTTTCACATCATTGTAAAGTTAAGAAATACTTAAGGCAAATCATGGTAAACTGGGGACCTTTTTAAAATAAACAGATTATCTTCAAATTGCATACGCTTTCTCACTTCTCCACAAACAATGAGCATATCTTATCACCACTCTAGGCTGACTTTACTTCTCATTTCTCTGAGAAAAGGAAGCAAGCTGTCACCACATTGTGACTTTTCTTCAGTTACTAAGAAAGCCCTGTCCTGGTTTCTTCAAAATGCCACAATGTCCACATGTGGACTGGATCAATATCATTTTTCCTAATTCATTTTTATCTTCCATTTTCTACTTTCTTCTATTTTCTCAAATGGATTACACACATGCTAGTGTTCCTGTTAAACATAAAACCATCAGCCAGGTGAAAAAGGTTCACAATCAGGTGATCAGTCTTCACATCAGCAGTGATAGGTGAGATAGATAGTATGCGGTTCTTGATCAGACAGGATGACAATATTGTTTTATATCCGTGGTCTTCCTCTCAAAACTCATAACTTAAAACTGATCATGAGGAAAGACAGCAGACAAATACCAGTTGAGGTACATTCTACAAAACACTTAATCATGACTTGAAACTACCCAGGGTCACCAAAAATCAGGCACTTTGAAAAGGTCAGTCAAGACGACCCCAAGAAGATGTAAAAACTAAATGTAATATAATATGCTGCAACAGAAAAATGTCCTTAGTCAAAATCTAACAAAATCTGAATATAGATTTTAGTTAATAATTTATTAATATTTGTTCATTAATGGTGACAAACATACCATAGTGATGTAAGATATTAACATGGGCAACTGGATGTGGAGTATATGGGAATTATTCTACCGTCTTTACAATTTTTATGTAAATCAAAAATTGTTCTAAAGCTTTTAAATATTAAAGATAAATTAAATGCTACAACATAAAAAAATTTTACATCTCTTGCTATGGAGAAGACCATTGTGGACTACAACAAATCTCTTGATCCATTCCATCTTCTTCCCAGGGACACAGACTGCATTTCTCAGTGTCTGTAGTTGTATAAGGGACCACGTGCTTAGTTGTCACCAAAGTGAACAGAAATGTGTCCATTTTGTTCATAAAAGTTTAAAGGCCAAGTGCAGTGGCTCACACCTGCAATCCCAGCACTTCAGGAGGCTGAGGTAGGAAGATTGCCTGAGCCCAGAAGTTTGGGACCAGCCTGAGCAAAATAGCAAGATTCCCATCTCTACACAAAAATAAAATATAAATTAGCTGGGCATGGTGGCACATGCCCATAATCCCAGCTTCTTGGGAGGCTGAGGCAGGAAGATCAATTGAGCCTAGGAGGTCGAGGCCGAGGCTGCAATAAGCCATGATTATGCCACTGCACTCCAGCCTGTGCAACAAAGTGAGACATGGTCCCATGGAAAAACAAAAGAAAAAATTAAGAAGCAGGATGCCTCCTGCATATTTTCTTTCCCCATCTGTCATCTGGGATGAGAATTCCGGAATGAGGACACAGCCACTCAGTGAAAGTAAGTAGATCTCTATGTGACTATGAGGAAAGCCACAACCAAGTACTATCCTTTGGGTTTTAGAAAAATGAGAAATAAAGCTGTATATATATATACACAACAAATGTAATATTTTCTTTATGGTTCTTTTTTGGGGACAGTGTCTCACTCTGTCACCCAGGATAGAGTACAGTGGTGAAATTATATATATATATACTGTACTTATATAGAAATAAAGCTGTACTTAGATATATATATTAGGGTTACAACAGCAGGGATACCTACCTGCAATAAGGCTGGATCCTATGTACCACTTCAGATGCTGATTCATTTATGTTCATTCAGTTCATATTCCTGTTTCTACTCTAGTTTTTCTAATTCTCTCTTGACCTTGGGCCATGTTATCTTTTGGCCTCACCTCTAACATAGTACTTCTTTGTGAAACACATCAGTAGAGTCAATTTTAAACCATACTAACTTCATAGTAAACCAGTAATTTTTCAGTCCTCACCTTACAGCCTGGGTGCCAGCATTTGGTGTGGTTCACTACTCCTTTTTCCTTTAAATTCTTTCTTTACTTAATTCTTATTCTCCACTTACCTAACTTATTCCTCCTGCCTGCTATTTTTGTTTCTCTTTCTACATTCACCCCCTTAATTTACCTCCTCCAGGCTCATGTCATTAAATTCGATTGCTTTGTGAATTGATCTTAAATTCACAGTTTAAGACCATTTCACCCTTGAAATTCAGATTTTTATATCCACCTTGTTAGTAAAACATTCCACCTGTGTGTTTAACAGAAAAACTCAAAGTTAATATGTCTAAACACAAACTTCTGACCCACATTGGCTTCCTTAAAGGTTTTGTTCATTCCAGTTAATTATAAAGCTGTTATTCCAATTGTTTAGACTTAAAAAAATTGGAATAACCCTTAACTATTTTCTTTCTCACATCCCACATATAGTAGTCCATCAGAAAATCCTTTTTATTTAAAATATATTAAGGTTTGACCTCTGTCAAGGTCATCACCAGGACCACAACCAGAATCCAAGGCAAAATAACGTTTCACCTGAGCCACCATGTGACTAGTATCCCTAATTTTGCCTTTTTTTAATCATTTCACTCTTCACATAGAATTAACCTTCTAATTTGTCATTAAGATCATGCCACATTCTCTGCTCAAATCCGTCATGGTCAACTTCTTATCTCACTCAAAGTAAAAGATCTTACAGTGGGCTACTTCGCCCTCCAGAAGTTCCTTTTGCCCCATTGTCAAACTCTTCTTGTCTCTCTCAGTTATTTCTTTAAATACTTCTCCAACTACTTTTCCTATTATTTACTGTGTACCTTTCTTGCACTTATCAGAGCAAATTCCGTCTTCAGGCCTAGGTTTCTTCTGCTTATGGAGCTCCGCCCCCATCTATTTATTTGGCTTACTTCTTGCCTTCATGTCTTTATGCAACTGCTGCTTTTATCAGTGAGTCCCCACCATATTGTTTAGAAATTTCACTTTCCAATACTCTCCTAGCCCCCTTCTTTGCTGCTTTTTTCTGAACCCATATGAACTTCCATGTTGCTATAATCATTAGATTTATTTGGTCTGTTATAGTTTGCTTACTGCTACATCCCCAGAACTAGAACATATGAGCATAAAACATAAAGAGCGTACAACTTGTTATACGGATATTTGAATACAATATAGACCCTTTTCAAGTCAAAAGAAAACATGCCGGAAGCTCATTAGAATAATGTTCTACAAGCTGATTAGCTCCTGCTGTCACTTCTCTTTAGGTGTCTTGAACATTTTAGAGTAATTGTTCTTACTTTCTACAGGTGATCTTAAGTGTCTGTTCAGGTGGAATGTTTAATGAACAACAGATTGTGTCTTTGACTATTAATATCCCAATCTATCGGGCCTAAAAATGTTCCCTGATGGTAAATGGGCTCCTGCAGCTATCACTTAATTTTGTCAGAAATTTACACTTATTTTTCTGAAATTGTGACTGATTTCTATATCCATTTTTATTTTTTTATAATCTTTTTAATCTATCTGAAATGACACAAAGACATCATTTTAAGGCATACCTTATTTTAGGCAACATGATATAATTCAAATGAAGTAAAACTGTATATGTATAATATATATTTATTATATATGTAACAGTAAATATTTTCATAAATGTAGAATTATATATATATACATATATACACACACATATATAACATCCTGAACATAAAGAAAATGAGTTATACAGGAATATATGAGTCATATATAAAGCAGTAAGTTATACATAAAGCAGTGAAATATATATCTATATAAAGTGGTTCATATAAATTACAAAGTGACAACACTTTCATCGACTTTGATAGTCTAGAAACTCTCAACTTGGTGAATAATTTGTGAAAGGTGTTGCAGATAGTAGGAACAGCATCTAAAAAGGTTGAAGACAAATTATGTGAGATGAAGGACTTTATCTTCTGGAATACATGATTTGACTACAAAAGACCAACATATTTGTCTAAAAACAACAAGAAAAGCTGTTTGACCACAAAGGCGGTGAGAATTTGAGAGGCTCAGTGAATGGATATAGAAAGAGGACTTTGAGGTGAGCTTAATCTTGTATTCTGCTTTCTTCCTGAAGTCATCTGTCTACTAGTAAGTCACACTGTGCAATAACTTAATGTGATTAGAGAGGTGTATACAAAAGTACTAGGTAAGCTGAGCTTTAAACAGTCTCATGGGATATAAGTATTGGAATACACGGTCAGAAAGGCATTTAGAACTTCAAATGCTAAAATTCTGAGGAAAAGGGACATATAAAGTTCAACCCTATATTCTATATTCCTTCTTGCCTTGAGGCATATACTGATTTCAAGTCAACACTAGGTTAGAGGTAAAAGGTTTCGTAGATAGTGTTGTCTAAGAGGCTGAGACGAGAAATCGAAAGTTTGTTAGGATCAAAGTGAAAAGAAAAGAACAATTTCAGTTCAAGGAGCATCAAAAATGAGAAGCACTGGAAAATACCAAGGATCTGAGTTGGATGCATTGAGTTGCTATGCCCTAGGAATAAGGGTAAATTGGAAATAAACACACTAGAACTTAATACAACAACTAATTTTAAAAACTGAAAAGACAAGCTTAACAGATATTTAGATGTATAAATAGAGTTGAAAGCTGTACTGGAAGATAAGTTAGTATAAATTATACAGATGGAAGCACAATGGGGAAAAGATACTTTCAATAAATGTAAAAAGTTCAGCATTTACACACAAGAACATATAGAAACAACAAAAATAACCCTGGGGCAGACCAGAGTGGCTACTTTCGGAAACAAAAGATGGAAAGGGAAATTGAGATTAAACAAAAAAGTATAATAAGGAGGATTAAATTTCAACTCTCAAATGGATAAAATTTGCTGAAATTCAAAACCAAAATAGTTGTAAGAGAACAACTAATAAATTATACTGAACACAGTAGAGAAAACAATGAATTGTATCTGGAAATGTAAGTAAAATCTTACCAGTTGAGTGTTCCTGAAGAAAGGTCATACACAAGTTAAATTCCGCCATGTTGCCTCTTAGGGTGCTGAGATCTTATCTGGAAGCTGCTGATCACCAGCTTCAGGTGTTTTTTATAGCTACTGATCACCAGCTTCAGGTGTTTTCTATCTGTTGGGAGACTGCCTTTCATTGGTAAAAGCTGAAGTCAATTACATTAGAGAGGCAGTTTAACAGCTGCCTGACCATCACCTGATGCTCTCTGGCATTCCTGGTATGTGTGGGGGGCCTCTCCTGCCCTGCTTATGTCTGCCTGCCTACTCTAGCAGAAAGAATGGTTTTATAATCAACTGTATATGAGGCTATACCATCAATATTGAAATATGCTACATAAATAATATATAAATGTCCAGCTTTGGAGGGAATTCTTTCATCTTGCCAGTCTAGACTGATTCATTGTTTCTCAATGAGCAGGCACAGGACTTCATAGAAAAAGAAGTTCTGGAACTCTTGTTATCTAGAGCCTTTTCAGTTCATCAAAATTGAGTCAATCATTATTCCAGTTTTTTCTGGCTTTAGTCTTGCTGCTTATTCTCACTTTTTCTTCAAAGGATCTACACGATCTTCTTTGTTATAACTCTGACTCTCCTAACTCCTGACACAATACCTAAGGCCTCTTCTGTCTCCTGGATTAACTGGAATGTCAATTCTAATATTACCCTCAGTTCAGACCTGCTAATTTGAACTCAGACAGCAAAATGTTTTATATATACATTTTTTAGTGTATATGTTATTCAAGCTAAGGTTGGTTAAAAATGTATTTTTTTGGCAATATAATTAAAATAATTAAAAATAATAATGCATGAAAAGTTACCTTTTAAATGATTTCTGAGAAACATACATATATTTATAATACTTGTGTTTTTATAACCATACATAGTATTTGAAAAAAACAAATATAATAAGAGTTTGATAACATTATTAGCATTACTACTATAAAGATATAGTTATAAAAAATAATTAAAATATTCTAAAATTGTAACTGTGTTTTAATATTTTCACCATATAGTTTAATGTGATACCTACTTTACATTTTGAGACATACAGAAGCATTCTATAGCATAGAATAAAATGTTTACTTTTTTTTTACACATCCACAACAGTTCTTGAGTCATCTAAGTAGAATAAGAAGCCACCTGCCAACATTCTTTGTGTATAAACACATTTTAACTTTGTAATTCATCTGTCTGCCTACAGCCACATCTACATCTAAGCAGCCATGCAGTGGTGAACTTGAGAGTGAAAGGCCATTTGACTTCAAACCCCAGTGGAACGTGACTCAGCACAAAATGTAAGGTAAGCCACAAAAAATAATGGAGTTGACTATGACATATACTTTTCTTTTGCGAGGAACCACACTAGACTGCCTGCTTCTACTACTTTTCTATTTTAGTTCCACAGTTTTGGTTTTAGTACCAATCTGCATATGATCATCACATAATTGTGATGCTTAATTTTTTTCTTCCGACATAACTCTCCACCCTATCCTGCATTTTTCCTCATTTTGCATATAATTATGTTTCTTCCTGACTAATTTACAGATATGTTGAATTCTAATTCTATTCAGGAGTAACTATGCATGGCCTGATATATGATTTTTCAAGTCTGCTCACTCTATAAACTTATTATACAAACACGATAAAATGATGACTGCATTTTAGAAACATTTCATATTGCCATGGATGAATTTACTGTGACTATGAGCATTATCCACTCCTCTTATTCATTCTTAAGAAAATTACATTCCTTTATTAGCTAAGCAAAATTCATTTCCTATAGCTAATATACAACAGTTGATAACTTACTATTTCAAGCTTAGTTATCATTTCCTATAGCTGATATTCATTGATTGACCACTCGCTGCACAATTCCCTTTAACTATTAACTTATCAGAATGAATTTACAAATAATCATATAGTTGAATAATATACATTAGACTTTCCTTTTCTGTTTGTAAATAACAGAGATAAGATATTGTGTTGGTAAAGAGCTAGAATAAATGTGAAAATAACTGGTTAAACTACTTGCTTTTATAAAACTTCTTGACCATAAGTGACTGAGTAGATTTAGCTGGTAAATTGAGAATTATATTCACGTTATATGTGGGTTATCTATGAGTTAGATTGTTCCAGTATACTTAAATGGAAAGAGGTAGATACTCTGGCAGAGCTCTCAGATACTTAAATTTTATTTTCTGTCAGATGGAATCAATGCTGACAAATTCAAAGGAATTCTGTTAGAACAGGGTAAGATATCATCTATAAAATGCATAGCACATTGTGTGCCACATGGTAGAATATACACATATTTGCTTTCTCTTTGTAATCGTAGAATATTAAAGAGTTTTGTTATTGTTACTCTTGTGCTTTTTGTTTTCATTTTTATTGTTTATTTAATCAACCTCTTTAAAGTAATAATTCATTTTTATAATATTATTTTTCCCTAAGTTCCAAGAAAGAAATGGGAGTCCACAAAGGTACTATGACAAGGAGATTCATTGGTGGCAGGTACTACAGGAAAGAATGGGTTGAAATGAAAGAGATCAACATCATAGATGTCTAAAGGAAGGAGGTTGCAAAGGTGTTCAATATGGAATATTTTTTCAACATAAATGCTGGGTATTGTGTAATATGATATTTTCTTGTAACCTCATAAAACATTGTTGAGAAGAAAGAAATTAGTAAATGCATACAGAAATAGGATTGCTTATTTATACCAATTAAAGACTAATGGCAGGCATTTCAATGTAACCAACACTGGTGAGGAAAATCTGACAGTTAAGAATTTTTTGTTGTTGTTAGTAGCTCATTATGCTAAAATAAATCTCTTTAATAGGATGACTTTCATTCTGGATAACTTAAGTTTTATTTTATTGGAAAATGTAAACCTGACACAGCATAATGGTTAAGTACATGGGTACTAAAAAGAGAGATTGCAGTGACGGGGGATGAGAGAGTCTATTCCTGGCTCTGCCACTCAGTAGTTGTTATCCCTCGGCCGTGCTACTTATTATCTTTGCCTCAGAACTCTTCTGAAAAACCAGGATAATGATACTGCATATCTCATACGATTGTTTTCAAGATGAAATGTGTAAATATTCATAAAGCCCTCAAAATGATGACTGGGGCATATTAGGCACTGAAAGCTCCTATTTATTGAGAAAACCAATATTAACAACATTCATATCTGCACTAAATCCTCACTCAAATATGGGCAAACTAAATGCCTACAAAACAGACTGCTGAGTAGAAATGTGGTCATAAAGTTAATTATCAATGAGGAAACAATTCAGAATGATGAAGATAATAAACGTGTCATCACACTGAGGAAAAAAAATAGTAGTCTTTACTTAGTAACTAGTACAATTATGAGTTTCTAATCTCACCTGAATTTTTCAGACTTTTTATCAACCTTTCGATGGTAACTTGAATGAGCATGTAAAAGTATGCAACAGAATAATGGAGAGGATGGAAATTAAATGCAGTCTTACTCTTAGAGTTCAGAAGCACACCTTGAGACACGAATGTGAGTGCAGATGGTTTATGTTGTAGTAATGAAGAAAAGGAGAAATGAGAGAGAGAAGGGGAGAGAACCAATAAAGTGTGCCTCCATGAGAAATTTACTGCTGTGGTAAACTTAGGCCCAGTCCCATTGGGGACCTTTAGAAATGTATTTAGAAGCCAACTTAGTGCTCGTCCACCTAAGAGTTGAAAGATCTGAGTTATGCATCTACCAAGTACACCCCATCACTGTCCCCACATAGTAATTTTCGAGCTCCAGCAGCTTGTCCTGTGTATGACCAGATCTGTCCCTGCAGCCAGAGGCTGTACTCAGCAGAATCTGCTGCTTGTTTTGTAATAAAGAGCTTCTACTCCAGGCAAGATCCTTGGATTCAGGCAAGATGGATGCCTGAATTGGCCTCATACTTTGAACAGCAGTGCATATCACAAACTTCTTCACACAAAGAATTAATTTTTCCTTTGGGGACTCATAGAAAATTTTGTTTGAACTTTGGTAACCTTTAAGCATGAGAGGTTTGGTATGGAACTCTGTGTGAGTGGAACTGAGCCCTCCCTGTCAGGGATGTGAGATTGACAGCACAGAAGTGAATGAGCAGGAAAAAAATCACAGGCACTCTGTGAAGCCAGAGGATGAATATGTGTGGCTTCTTTTGCTGAACAGTGCAAATAAAAATAATTCATGGGAATAGCAGGAAAGATGTTATCCAGTTCCAGACAATGCCTATGAGAAGAGGAATGGAATTTGTAGGGAAGATAAATTTGTTACTGGACTTGGAAACTTGAAAATAAAAAGGAACAAGCTACTATTTGGACCAGATATGTCTTGGGAAGATTTCAGGTTTGTCTGTGATTGTGGTAAGGCATTACAGCTGAGAGGTTTTAAAGTATCATGTTGGAATTAATTTAACATCTCCAGGCCAAAAGAAATGGAGCTTTTTTAAGGAAAAATAATAATAATATAAGAGAAAATCAGAAAATATAGAATTTAGTTTTTGAGGTTATGGGACATGTGGCCCAAATAACTGCACATTTGGAAATCAAAGTGATATTAAGAATAGTTCCAGTAATAGATATAATTTGGAAAAATTTAATCTACGAAGAGTTGAAAGAATTCAAGATTAATTTCTGAGATTTTAATGGCACTGTATATTAGGCAGTTGGGATTGGGCAGGAAAGTGTGGATGTTTGCCAAAGCAGAATGTAAATTTGTATCTGCAGTTGGGGTGCAGTGAAAATTACTGAAGGAGCTGAAGTTGGAAGGGCTAAGATGGTGGGAACAGGGCTTGGAGCCAGGAGGAAAGCAAGACACAAGCCAGAGCTGAAAGAAGAGTGGGAATGGAGCCAAGGCTATTATTAAGATAGTAGAATGGAAGTTTCAGAGAGATGAGAAGGAAAGAGATGAGACTCAAATACGGCATTAGGGACTACACCATGGAAAGGGGTGGGAAAACAAGCCACAGTTATACAAACCATATGAGGTTCATTTTTTCTAATAAATAGACTTAAAGATACATGTAACAAACATTAAAACAAAATAGGCCTAGGACAGACTTTCCTTCAGCACATAAACTGAGCATCCAATGGCCAACTGTAGAGGAAAAGCATACAGTTCATTCATCTATCATAGCTTTGTTTGCCATGATTTCATGTCTGTTTTCTCATTGTTTTATCTTTTTTGGATAGTAAAATTTTTATTTTTTATTTTTTTGAGATGGAGTCTCACTCTGTTGCCCAGGCTGGAGTGCAGTGGCGCAGTCTCCACTCACTGCAAGCTCCGCCTCCTGGGTTCACACCATTCTCCTGCCTCAGCCTCCTGAGTAGCTGGGACTACAGGCACCCGCCACCATGCCTGGCTAACTTTTTGTATTTTTGGTAGAGACAGGGTTTCACCATGTTAGCAAGGATGGTCTCAATCTCCTGTCCTCATGATCCACCTGCCTCAACCTCCCAAAGTGCTGAGATTACAGGCGTGAGCCACCACGCCCAGCCAAAGAGTAAACATTTTTAACAACTTCTATCACATGTTCAAAGTTTTATACTATTGCACTTACATAAAAAAGAAGAAATTTTTTAAAAAATGCACTAGATAAGAATGTAATGGAAAAATCAGTGTTAGGGAAAAGAGAGCAAGTTTTTATGCTACCATCCATTTTTCCTGTTAAATTAAATAAAAAGGAAGACATCAGCTTAAAGTTGTCTCTGTATTTTGAATTGCTAAATAACAAACTGAAAACTAATTTAGTATGTAAACAAACTAAACCCTATTTTAAGAGCATATTTTGTAATAAACTGCTGAATTTTGGCCAATCACAGGCAGCCAGTTGATCAGCCCATGACCAAATAAGACAAATGCCTCATCACACCATGCCCAAATAAGGAAGATGTATAGATGTAGCCAGTCAGGTGGTTTCTGTACTTTGCTTCCATGCTCACCGTGTGAAAGCTTGCTGCTCATGCTGCTGAGCAGTGTTCTCTGAACCTCTTCTGGTTCTGGCCATTGTTTGATTCATGAATTGTTCAATGCTCAAATAAAATCTGTTAAATGTAATTTGTCCAAGATTTATCTTTTAACATTTCTCACATTGGAATTCCTTGCCAAGGAAATTAGACACACTTCGATGAAAGTTCAAAGGGGAGACCAAATACCAATTTATATATAGCTGAGCAAGCACTCAATACTCCTGTTTTGGAGAAAATTCAGTTTGAAAAGCTAGCTGAGTTGAAGACACTTGCATGAGTTTTTCTTTTTCTGAATCTAAGTTTTGAATTTTATGAAAAAAAATCCATAAAATGTTTCTTGGAAATCTGGAGTGAGATTTGGAGAATCTGTTGACCACATCCATTCCAGAAGCAAAGGAAGAGAGAGAGAGAGAGACCTAGGTAGCTGATTTTTAAAAAGAATCAAAAAGAATTTTTAAAAAGAATTCAAAAAGAATCAATGTGAATCAATTTTACCTGTCCAGATAGTGACTTGGTACTGAAATAAACAATTTTAAATGCATCTTGTCTTAGGGCAGGTGACAAGCCTCTTACGGCAGCAAGCAAAGTGGGGCCAGATGAAGGAAACAAAATAGGAACTAAGTCCAGCAATATGGTACTCATTGATGTATATATTTATGCATTTAATAAGTATTTATGAAGTGTCCATATGTGCCAAGCATTTTCTTTTAGTTTCTGAGGACCAGATTCATTAGAAGCCAAGACAAGTCTCTATATGGGAAACCTTTTTAACTCTAGTGGAAACCAACAAACAAAAAAAGAAAATATCAGATATTGGAATATGCTATGTAGAAAGTGATTGGCTTTCACGAAACAGTGATAAGAAGACTTCTTCAGGTAGAACAGACACATAGCCTACTCTGAGGCTGTGGAAGTTTAGCTGATTCCTCAATGTCAAGCCAGCTAAAACATATATGAAGAAAGTATGGCAGGCAAAACAGTCAGCAAATTTAAATATATTATGATGAAGGAAAAGTTTTATTTGTTTTAGAAAGAGGAAGACAGCCAGAGCAAGAGGAATTCAGTAACTGAGGGGAAAGTAATGAGGCATGGTTTCATAAGAGTTGGCAGGAGCCACAGAAGGCCCAGAAGAAAACAGGGCCAACTGTCTACTTCATTCTAAGTTCCTTGGGAAGCCTTTTGAGTTTTAACCAGGTAAACAACACGGACTTCTATTTATAATCATTTGACTATGTGGACACTGTGTACAAATAGTTTCATCAAGCTGAGAAATGGATATTTTATTAAAAAATTCACAATTCATTTCAGAGCATGTCTTAACTCATTTATAATAGTATTAACAAATATGTAAATTAATGTTCATAACAATTTTAGGAAATGAGAAAAAAAAGAGTAACTGTTTCAAAATGATGTTTTGCCAGTCACTGCTTGTTTGCTTGGAAACCTCACTTTCCCCCAACTCTGCTCTGAGTTTCAAGGATGACCCTTGTAAGGTGTATTTCCTGATTCCACTGAGAACTACATTTCAGGTAAATTTCATCACTGGGATGCTCTGGAAGGAGATTGGAGGACAAAAGGTGAAGGAAGTCACGGCACTATCTCCCTCTTCACTTCAGGCAGTGACCACATGCCCTCTCTGAGAAGCCACTGCTAGCTCTAGAATCCACCAGGCAGCTCAAGCTGCTGAGTTCTGGTAACATCCACTCCTTTTTTTGAACCTTGAGCCCCGTGGATGAAGCATCTTAATCTGTTGCTAATTTATGTTTCACCTTCTTGGCCATTGCATCTGTTTGCAACTGTCATGATTAGATTCTTCTATTGAATTCTCTCTATTTAATTATCTGAGTTGGATTCTGTTTCTTTGGTTGGACCATGAGTGACATAAATTCCTACCCCTTATTTGGCTTATTTCAATATAATATACTTCTCAGCTGATAATTAGGATAATGCTTTACATTTATAGCACATTTTCACTATTATCTTACATGAGGAATTTGTATTTTATTTAATCCATTTTTATTAATAATGTTCCCACTACGAAGTACTTCCAGAAATAGAGATTCCAGATATTCAGTGTATTAGAGAACTGAACTTTCAGGTATAGGACTTATTTGGTCTGGCTGATTTGGGTCAATAATTTTGTGATGGAGATGAAAATGGATAGTAAGTCAACTTCTGTACTATAATTATCAAGGTGCAGAAATACCTACTTTTCAGATAAAGCTCCTGATGTTCTGGCACCATCGTGTTACAACAAATGACTTCTTTAATATACAAGCAAATTTGGAAAATCTAATACTTTAAGACACACTTAGTTATTCATAACATATTCCTTATAGATTTTATCACATGCTTTTCTAATATTTAAGCCAGGTTGTTTAATGTTTTGAATGGGTTTATAATAATAAAGATTTTGAGTAGGCTAGTTGTGGAATGAAAGTAAAAGGTATGGAGAGACTAGTGGAAAGCATTAAAATGACAGAGGAACTAAGTGACACGGGTAGGAGAGTACATGCCAGAAAAGAAAGGGAGATGGGAGGACACATTCAGATAACATCTGTCATCATTAATTACTTTCTGCCTCTCCTCTCAGGCCTTGACTGCAGGTGTCATAAATCATTTAGCTTTTTATCACCAACTCCTAAAATAGGGACAGGCTTACAGTGGTCATCAATTATCTTTGTTGACTGAAGAAATTGAGAAAGCAGAAAATGTCTTTTCTTTCCTTGCTTCCTTCCTTTCTTCCTTCCTTCTTTCATTTCTTCTTTCTCTCTCCATGTCTTTTTCATTTTTTCTTTCTCCATTTACATATACAAGCATGAGTTATATTACATTCTACTGCATCACATATATCTTTTCCGCACTTACATTTAAATAAATATATAAAATTTGATTATATGCTTTTGTGAGATTATCATTTATACTTACCATTCTTAAAACAACAAATTTAATTTTTCTCTCCATATTGTTTATATATTACCTGCTTTATTAATGTAACCCTGGATGATATGAGAGTCAGTATAGAAGAATGGAAAACACAGAGCACTGAATCAGTAAACTTTTCAACCACATTCTTTCTCTACCCTTTACTAGCTGTGTGACTGTAGATAAGTTTCTCTATCTGTCAAATGGAGACACTCATAATTGTCTCATGATTTTTGTAAGAACAAAGGAAATAAACGAAAGTTGCCAGGTAAATAATAAATGATATTTTGACTCCTCCTTTAGTTCTCAGTTTAAACATCTAGTGCTTACAGAAGACTAACATGACTTTATGTCCTTAACTCGACTGTTCTACCCCTAGTAATATTTATACCTGTTAACTTCTTTTCCAACCCTCTGGAATTCTCTTTCACAGTACCCACTATTCTTAATGACATCTAGCCCAATTACTGCCTTCCTTAAAGTTCCTTATTTCAGAAACGACATGCATTGTATTCAGATTATCTGGCAAGCATGTACTAGATGCTCTAGATTTTTGTTGAATGAATAAAACAGTATTTAAGGTGGTGTGTTTCCTTACCTGTTGCCCATTAGGCACTACCACTCTTTTCTAAAGCTAAAGACTACTTTTTTTTCCCAGAATCCTCCTCCCTGTTTGTGGTTCCTAGTTGGAGTTTGCCAATAACAGGCACTCACCTGTGATTTAGCACAAAGAAGTGAAAGAGAAGTCATTATTTCTGAGAAGCAGTTGCATCCTGAAACTTATGCAGAAGAGAGATTTACAACATGTCTCCCGGCTCTTAAGAACTATTTACTTCATCACTGAAATGTAAGTAGTTGGTAGGATGTCCTTAGAGAATCTTGCCAACTGCAGAAATTTGCATACTAGCTCTCAAGGAACACAGACTTCACTGCTTCAATTTGACAACTTTGGTGTGAAATCCTCTATTGTGGAAGCTCTCTTCATTACCACTCTCCCGATCTTTCAATGGTATTAAACCCCTAATATGATTCTAAGCACCTTTTACTTGATTAAATAGAGTGACTTCTGACTTTTGATATGATTTTTCACTGACACGGGTGCTTCATAGAGTAGTAATAAACTAGTTAATTTTAAACAGGAGCCAAAGGTGAAATTATTTTCAAAAAGAGTAAAGGGAAGTCATAATGTAAAATTCCATTTCTGGAAGCAGGTACATATAGAGCTCTAAAATTTTAGCAGTAAAATAAAAATGGAAGCAAAAGCAGCTACAAAAATCACAAGATTATGTCACATAAAACAGTTTTCAGGTGCCGCATAACCATTAATCTATTAAGACCACAGATACATTTTCTTCATGTAGCCTTCAAAAAGACTGTTAGAAATGATAATTCTTGATATTTAATGAATTCTTATTCAGATCTATGAAACGTGCCAAGTGACTTACATGTGATGTTTTGTTATATTCTTATAAAGATGAAGAAACTTAAAATAAGATTCATTTGCCAAACATCACTCATGTGTTAAGTAAACAAGCTGTAACTAAAACCCAGATACGACTGACAGCAAAATTTTAAAATTTAATCTCTTCACCATTATTTTATACTACTTTTCCATAATAATGCCTTCAACTTATTGCCTGGTAATTTACATGTATTATTATATTGATTAATTAATATCCTTCCAATAACATTTTAAAATAAAATGGAGGGGATGAGTTTTCTATAAATATTTCTCATAATAGTGCTTCAAATATTCTGTGGATGGAATTAACACAAAGGTCAGTTCCTAAAACCAATTCTATAGATATGTGGTTTTTTGATTGGTTGATTTAAAGCAAAAATAGATTTCAGGTTATTACACTAATAGATGAATTAAGTAAATTTCAGACAATTATTCATAAACAACATTTTCTCAGCTGAGCTTTTGAGATTACAGTAGCTTATTTTTTTCTATAGCTCACATGTTAAGTACACAACCATATACTTTAGCAGCAAATGAATTCAGAGGAGCATTGTGAAAATGTTTGCGTCTAAGAAAAACTTGTTCTTCACTAGAATATTATTGTGACTCTTTGGATGTGAGCTTTAGAAAGAATAATGTCAAAATTATACTCTAAAGTGATTATAGTTCTACCTAACACAGGGACACCTGTGTAGTAAAGGGAACTAGATTCATGTTAAGAAATCACACTGAAACAACCTTTAGAAGAAATTTGAGGCAGGTGTCCCCATATCACCTTAGCTCACTGCATCTTGCTTTGAAAGTTTTAACTTTGTGTCACTTTTACCTAAATAAATTAGCTGTTTCTATGTGTTTACATACAAAATGAGAAAACAGTGTGCAATAACATTCTCCCTCAAATTTTGGTATATCAACTATTTGTGATCTAAGCTGCTGTTTAAGTGATTCACTGATTGTAACTAGATTCAGAGATAAAATAATTTGATTCAAAAACATTTCATAATTGAAGGGTATGTTTAATCATTAACTTCAATAGAAGTTCCATTACTTCAATAGGTAATAATTTCAATGGAAGCTGATATTTTATGGGCACAACATCCATTTCAACTTACAATTAATGTCAAATAATGACTTACCAAGCTTTGCACTTCTATTAATTCAAGAAGCCAATATTGACATTTGAAATTATCATTTTTCAATGTGATTTAAGTGTATTAAAGTTGTCTTTTTAAAAAATCATGTAGTTTATTTCACTGACAAACCTATCCCTTTTTCGTTGAAGTCATTTTTTAATAACAGTTGTGGTTTTTAAAATGTTATTTTAAATATGTATACTTTTAAAATTTATATGGAAGCTGCTCTGTTTTCTTCTGGACAACACTCCTGCACCATTCTAATGTGGTTTTAAATATATCCAAATAAATTTAGGAAATCTATAAAACTGAAGTGTATCTAAACTTTTAATTCTTATTCCACAAAAAGTCTTCTGTTTTTAATAAAAATTATTTCCTTACATTTGATATAGCAATCTGACAAAGCTATGTTCTTTTGTCAAGTTTTTGTTAAGATTGCTGTATACATCACTAAAGGAACATTTGAGTATCCATTTATAAAGGCACCTACTTTTTGGCTTAGAATCTGTGTTTGTGCATTTTGAAAATAGAAGTACTTTATAAAATCCTTTGATATCTTTTCATCAAAGAAACGAAGGAAGACCTATTTCATTTTTATTTTTACTTTGACTTGCATTTTTCAGCATTAGAACTGGGTTAAGCTCCTTGTCATGTTATATAACAGAAATGTCTTGTCATATCCTGACATCTTGTCACCTAAATAATGACTCATGGTCCTGGTGAGCTTTCAGAGAAAGGTTCTGGCAATTATCAAATGGCTTGTCTCTTCCTTTGGCATTTCAGAGAGCTAAAAATCTATTTGATATATCATCTGCATTTTTGCAGAAAATATTGCCCTAGACAGTCATTCTAAGACTATCTTAGGAGATCCATATGCTTTCATAGGATGAGAATAATATGCAGTACTCCATATGCTTCCCATTAAATTATATATAAAAATAAGAATACATTTACCCTGATTATTGCTTAAAGATTCAAAAAATGTATCAAATACAATCTTCCATCAAAAGGAAAATTTTAAAAACCGAGAAGCAAGTAAGGTTCCTAGATTGCTAGAAAAAGCACATTCTAGGCAGAAGGACCAGCAACTGCAAAGGCCCTCAAGTGACCATTATATGATCTGTCCACAGAAAAGGAGTGAGGCCGATATGGCTGGAGCAAAATGAACAAGGTAGGAATGAGATCACAGGGTTGGCCGAGAGCCAGACTCTGTGGAGCATGGTAGGGGATGAAAACTCTATGTTCTTGATTCTTAGTGAGATGAGGAGTCATTCAGATATTGAATGGAGGGCTGCCATTCATTTGTTCAACAAATATCTGTTGAGCACCTTATTGTGTGACAGCTGCTGTTCTAGATGCTGGAGATATAGCAGTAAACAGACAGAAAAAAATGTTACTTTCATATGACTGATGGTTTTCTGGATGGGAGCACAAAATCTGGTTAGATAGCCGATCAACCAATGCTGAGTAAATAGCTCTTATACTAGAAAATGATAAGTGCTATAGAGAAAAATAAAGCAAGAGAAAACGCTGAGGGTGTTAACTCAGTCACGACAATTTTATGTAGGTTTTTGCGATATAACCGAGTTTTTATTTTTTATTTTTTTTGAGACAAGAGTTTTGCTCTTGTTGCACAGGATGGAGTGCACATTGGTCTTGTTGCACAGGACCAATGGCATGGTCTCGACTCACTGAAACCTCTCCCTCTGGGTTCAAGCAATTCTCCTGTCTCCCAGCAGGGATTGCAGGCACCCACCATCATGCCTAGCTAATTTTTGTATTTTTAGTAGAGATGGGGTTTCACCACATTGGCCAGGCTGGTCTTGAACTCCTGACCTCAGGTGATCTGCCTGCCTCGGCCTCCCAAATAACTGATATTCATACTTCACTCTAATTACTTTATGAAGGAAAGATTATAGAAAGGCATGATTAGAATCAGGGGAACAAGTTAGAAGGGAATTACAATAATTAAGCAAATAAGTGAGCTTGTATTCAACTTTGGTGGTAGAGGAAGAGATGACAAAAAGTGATTGAATTCTGAACAAATTTCAGAGTAAAACTAGGCAATAGGATTGGCTGTTGTTTTGTATATGCGGATGAGACAAAAGGAGTCAAGGGTGACTCTAATAATTATATTTAAGCAACTGAATAAAGGGAATTATCTGAGATGGGAAACACTGGGGTGAAGTATAAATACAGGAAATGAAAGGACTAAGTTTGAGTTTATTGTAGCATAGAGAAATTGCCATCAAAGTCTAGGCAGAAAAGGACTTAATAGGAAAGTGATTAAGTATATTGGAAGAACTTAAATGGCAAAATCTACATTGAACCTTCAGGAATGACTTCCAGAACCACTGAGAAACACCTCAAATAGGGTGGCTGCCAGGAGTTATCCTTTTCCAGGCATCACTGGAATGAAAAACCTGCCACTGATTCTATCAGTGCAACCATGTCTAGATACACAGAAAGCTGGAAAATGAACACCTATAGATGCAATAGACTGATTAGGAAGCCAGATTAAAAAGTCACTGCCAGTGATGCTGACATTTCCACTGTGACATTTCACACTCATGAAGCAAAAAAATAGCATATTGTGAGCAAGAAATTCATGTTTTCGTAACCCAGTTTGGCAAAAGACACCAGCAAATAAGTTAAAAAAGCACCTTAATTGTCAAAACTGTTTTGTACTCAAAGCTAACGATATCAAGTTTTCTACTTTTCCAAGCAAAAAGAAAATGATTGCATGAAAGTTGTTAGAATCAATACAGACTATCTGCAGAATGGTTATCAAGCTCAATGGAATATGAGATATTTGGAACATGTTTAGTTTGAGGTGTCAATTTGCTATCTTTTGAAGATGTCAAAAAGTGCTTACATATACATCTGGCAATTAAAGAAATGTGAGAGGCCCAGGAATATATGAGAGAAATAGGATTTATAGATTATGTTTAAAGTCACAATGAAGGATAAAGTGACTGACAATGCACAACTTAGATAAGAGTAAAGCCAATCCCTCTCTTCCCATGTGTGTTGCAAAAATGATAAGGCTGTTTCCATCTCATATTCAAATTAGTAATTAACATTTAAAATGCTTTACCTCGGGTCGTAATACACTGATTGAAACGATGCCATATACATAAAAAGAACATATTTGGTAGAGATAATACAAATAGAAAGGATGTTAAGGTCAGAGGGAAAGTAATTTCACCTAATAATAACAATCCGAATATATATTAATATTTAGGAAGACCTGAAAACCTTCTACAGAATTAATTTAACTTTTGATGAATTCATTAGTAAAGCATAGGAGTTGATAAATTGCACTGAGTAGTTACTACTGCTGCATTACAAATTACCTTAAAATTTAGTAATTTAAAACAGCAAACATTTATTTCTCACAGTTTTGTTGAGTTAGGAGTAACTTAGCTGAGTGGTTCTGGCTCAGACTCTTATTAGGCTGCTGTCAAGTCATTGATCAGGGCTGCAGGCCTAGCTGAAAGCACACCTGGGAAGGATTTACTAATGAGCTCACTCAAGTGTTTCCTGGCAGTTGCCAGTTTCTTAATGATTATTAGTAAGAAACTTCAATTCCTGGGCACAAAAGATTTCCATACAGTTGTTCATATCAAAGCAACTTATTCTTCCAGAGTTAGTCATCCAATGGGGGAAGAAAACATAAGCTCCCCTGAGACAAAAGTGCAGCTTTTTAAATAACATAACCTGGGTACTTATATACCATTGCTTATGCTATCTTTTATTTGTTATAACATAGAAGGATACTAACAAGGATCTGAATACCAGAAGCTGGAATCACTGAGGCTCCTCTTGGAGGTAGGCCACTACAGTTGGCCTTTGTTGACCTTATGAAATCGTGGGAGCTGGTTAAGCAGACCAATACGCCTGTTATCTTCACATATGATGTTAGAATTTGAAGTATGCAGGACAGCCGGTTTGGAAGAGGAGATAGACGTAACATGGGAGAGGTTAAGAACAAGCTGGAAACTATAGAAGCACAAGCTGGGAACCCATGAGGCAAGACTAAAATATATGTCAGTTCTTATTGCCTCTGTCCTTGGTGGTGCGGGCATCCTGAGAGCCAAGTGTCTTTGTCACAGAGCTAAACGCTTGGGCCTAGATTCTCTATTGCTGAAGGAGGATCTCAGGGAAGGTGGAGCAATCACAGACATAGTGGCTATCCCACAATCCTGAGAGGAGTGAGCACATAAACGACAATAGGTGTATGCTATCAAATGACTCCTGCTTTACTTCAACTTTCTCAGCTTTCCACAAGAATCTGTCTTGTGGTCAACTCTAACCAAAAACACATGGAGAAAGGAATTCTGGGAAATGTAGTTCATTCTAGAAAAGTTATCATGTTACAAAGCCACTGCAGATTGTACCCGAGAAGCAGAATTCTCAGTATCTATATGTAGCAATGGAAATTTGAAAAGTTTCCAAGAGATTCTAGACTGGATAAAAAGGATAAAAATATACTTTATAATCATTCTAATTAAGACTTTTCCCTAGTTTCTTTGTAAGAAGCAATTAAAAATAAATATTACATTTGAATATTTCGTACTTCTCATTATTTTTATTACTTATATAATTTATAAACATATATCACATATAATATAGTGCATTATATTCTATAACAATAGCATATATATAATATATAGACTATTGGTGACAAATATTTATCAACAGCTTGTATTCCTGAATTAAAGGTGTTTATTTAGGGAATGTAGGTATATTTGAAAAGCTTGGATAATAATTCAGAGCACAGATTTCAATATCTGTCATGGAAAAAAATAGTAAACAGGTAAACAAACTGTCCTGTTCTTACTCCAAATAACAAGGTTTATTTCTAGCTGAATTGGCAGCATGTGACGCAGGCTTTCAACATTATTTTTTTAATTTTCTCTTTTTTCATAAGTGAGGTGAATATAAATATTGATGTTTATTAATTTTAGTTTTACTAAGAAAATATAGAGCAGAGATTATGATAGAGAGACTTTCTTATGAGTATTTTCCTTCTACTTCATTTTGCCTCCTTTAACATTTCTAATGGTATTTGGAGAGTTGTGATTGTAGGATTTTTAAAAATTGATAAGTAATATTTGTACATATTTGTGGTGTACATGTGGCATGTTTTACATGCACAGAATGTGAAATAATCAAGTAAAGGTATTTTGGATATCCATCACCTTGAGTATTTATAATTTCTATGTGTTGGAAACATTTTGCATTTTCTATCTATTTGAAATATACAATATTTGAAATATATAATATTGTTATTGAAATATATAATATTGCTAATATTGTTATTGAAATATATAATATTGCTAATATTGTTATTGAAATATACAATATTGTTAACTATAGTCACTCTAGTCTGCTATGAAATATTCAAACTTATTCCTTCTATCTAACTGTCTGCTTGTAACCATTAACCTACCTCTCTTCATCTCATTCCCACACACACACTCTTCCCAGCCTTTGGTATCTGTCATTTCCACTCTCTACCACCATGAGAGCAACTTTTTTGGTTTCCACATACACGTGAGAACTTGTAATGCTTGTCTTTTTGTGCCTGTCTTATTTCGTTTAACATAATGACCTCCAGTTCCATCCATGTTACTTCAAATGAAAGAATATGATTCTGTTTTATGGCCAAAAACTATTCCATTTTGTATACACACCACATTTTTCTTATCTATTCTTTTGTTGCTGGACACTTTGATTGATTTTATATCTTTGGTATTGCAAATAGTGGTTCAATAAACATGGAAGTTCAGGTATCTCTTTTATATGCTGATTTATTTTCCTTTGGATAAATACCCAGTAGTGAGATTACTAGATCTTATGGTAGCTCTATTTTTAGCTTTTTGAGAAGTTTCCATACTGTTTTCCATAGTAGTTAGATTAATTTACATTCCCATCAACAGTGTTTCCCTTCCTACAAATCCTTGCCAGCATCTGCTATTTTTTTTTCTCTTTTTGATGGTAACTGTCCTAACTAGGGTAAGCGATATTTCACTGGCCTTTTGATTTGTATTTCCTGATGATTAATTATGTTGAACATTTTTTCATATATGTTAGCCATTTGTGTGTCTTCTTTTGAGAAATGTTTATTCATGTAACTTGCTTACTTTTTAATGGGATTATTTGTCTTTTTACTGGTGAATTGTTTCTTGTATACTCTGGATATTACTTCCTTGTTGGATGAATGGTTTGCAAATATTTTCTCCATTTGACAGTCTGTTTTTTCACTCTGTTGATTATTTCCTTTGTTATGCACAAGATTTTTAGTTTAACATCATCCCATTTTTATTGCCTGTGCTTTTCAGGTCTTAGCCATGAAATCTTTGCCTAGACCAATATCCTGAAGTGTCTTTTCTATGTTTTCTTTTAGTAGTTGTATACTTTCAGGTCTTATGTTTAAATGTATACTCCATCTTGAGTCAAGTTTTATACATAGTGAGAGACAGAGGTCCAGTTTCATTCTTCTGACTACAGATATCTAATTTTCCCAGCAGAATTTATTGAAAAGGGTGTCTTTTCCCTAAGGTATGTTTTTTGTACCTTTGTTGAAAACTATTTGGCTGTAGATACATGGATTTATTTCTGGTTTTTTTTCCCTATTGCCATAAAACTTTGTAAAATTGAATAGGTAAGTAGAGCTGAGGGGGGAGAGTATGGGGAACTGCAAATTCAACTAACTTTCTTTTAAAAAAAATTATCTTACAGTGGCTATGCCTTCTAAACACTTTCAATAAGTGTAGAGGAGGAAAAAAATCACATTACATAAGCTATATAATACTGTACATGTTCAAATATAGATTAGCGAATGGTAAAATAAGATTCTCTTTTCTATCATTTCCCTCTATGAAAAGTCACCAACTATTTTACATATTATCTTCCACCTTTCTTGTAGAAATGTTCCACATCAGTAGGCATAATTCACAGGGAAATGAGGAACTGAAAATTACTGTGAGATAACTTTCTTCTTAAGGTTTTCTTATGGGTTCTATTTTCCAGCTACACACAGTAAATTTAAACATTCATTATACGTGTCAGCTAACATTATATTTTGTCTAGCAGAGATATTTGTAAAGAAAAAGATTTCCACTATGCCAGAAATAATTGGTTTAAAGTGTCAGAGAAAAATATAGGCCTTTGAAATATGTCCGAATTAGGAACATTTGAGATACTAACCCAAGTTGGTTTGTCCACTGCTGTTATTTCCAGGTTTCAGAGTTTTCCAGACTTCAGCAACTTTCAAGTATAACAGAGTTTTAAAATGTAAATATTCCTTTCCATGTGGCAACTTATTTTCTGGGAGAAACTAATATATTTCAGATTTGGTACTGTATTAATCTTTTCTCATGCTGCTAATAAAGACACACCTAAGACTGGGTAATTAATAAAGGGAAGAGCTTTAATTGACTCACAGTTCAGCATGGCTGGGGAGGCCTCAGGGAACTTACAATAATGGCATAAAGTAAAGCAACCACATCCTTCTTCACATTGTGGCAGGAGAGAGAATGAGTGTTCAGTGGAGGAGGAAGCCCCTTATAAAACCATCAGCTCTCGTGAGAACTAACTCACTATCACTAGAACAGGAAGGGGGAACCACCACATGATTCAATTATCTCCCCCTGGTTCCTCCCATGACATATGGGGATATGGGAAGGAACTACAATTTGAGATGAGATTTAGGTTGGGACACAGCAAAACCATATCAAGCATAATAAGAAAGAAGAACTAAAGCATCCCAAAAACAATAATTCTCAGGTAATTCTGTGCAAAAGACATTATTCTGATACCATAGACAATGTAAGAGGATGAATAATATTCCTGTTTTCCTCTTAAAGCTTCAAAATGCATATTGTATTTTATTTTTCTTCTATGTATTATGGAGTATTCCAATTAAACAAAGAATTAACACTATATAAAGATAACCATTTTTACATTTTTTTCTTGACAATGTTTATTTACATTTTGTGCTATAGACTATACTAACAGGTAAAAATTAGGCTTGGAATGTGAAGGCAGATGACAGGCAGAGGCAAAGGACAAAATGCTAAATTGTTGCAATTTCTTTAGTGTATTTTCCATTTGCAGAGAATATCTGCAATCCCTAGGAACAAACATAAGGAATATCATTGAATCCCTATGAATAAGCACCCTGACAGTGTCATAAGCTTATTTAAAACATTTGATTCTGCCTCAATGCAATCATGTTGAAATTAGACCAAATAAATTAAAAATAAGTATATTCATCATTATTTGAAAGACACCAATTTATTCATCTTTACTCAGGCAGATTCAATATTTGTTTAACATCTACTTTGTGCAAGCACATGACAGCATTGAATGAATTGGCCTTTGTCCCTTGATGAGGATCTTTCCGCCTTCAGGCCCAGATGAAAAAAAGTCTCAAGACATCATGTGTAGATGTCTCTAAATCTAATCCCGGGTATATCTGGCATTTTCTGGTCACCGAGTAAACAGTATAGTCAGTACTCTGTTTCTATTCTCTTTATTATTCCTCTCTTACTATGTTTCTGTTAAAAGTGGGAAATATAAAATATAAAATATAAGTACAAAATGATTTTATTATCTAATCTATAGATTCTGACAATTTCTCACAGTAGTTTTCGTTTTCATCCTCAAGACTATAGGAAATCACTACATCCATGAACCTATTTTATTCTCAACATAATTCTTGTCACTTTGTATTTGAAGGTTTGTGTTTATCTTTTTCTCCTATCAGTCTGTGAACTCAAGTCCTATAAGTCAAAGACGTGGCAAAGGCCTCCAGGAAGGAATTACTATAATTAATTCTTTCCAAACTAATTTTTACTGTCCAGATTCTCTGTTAGTATGCCAAGTGTTTTCTCTAGCTTGCTTCGTTGATAACTCTTTCCAAAATGATTCTATATCAGATGCAACAATTATCAGCTTAAAACTGCTCTGTGTAGAAAATAGGTTGGGCCACTGCCAATAAGTGTCAAATTGACTCAAACATACTATTATCAAAACTGACCTTAGGTAGCAAAGTGCTACCTAAGGTTTCCACTACTATTGGTCTAGTCTGACTATGGGCAATTCTCTCACAAACCATGCAACCTCTAACATTCTCAGCTGTGTAATTCAATGTGCCTTGCTCTGCAATGTGTAATGCATGTGCAAAGTTGGCTACAAATTAAAGAAGCACAGGAAATAGAAGGACGGAAATGATCAAAGGAATTGGCTGAACGTTCCCTTCTGATTGTTTTAATCTTAGAAAGTTAACATATAAATAAATTTCACATTTCTGAAAATGAAACAAATGCAAAAATACTTAATAATAAAATCTAACTTTAACAAGCTCTATAATTTCTATTCTCTCAAAAATGTTCACAAACTTTTCTTTGATCTAGAAATGAACAAGGAGATTACGAAAAGAACCACTGAGATGATAAAAGAACATGAAGTTGGTGTTCCCACAGACTAGATATTAGCGGTCATTTTTTTGTCAATATCCTCTGAGCCTTTTCTTTGAGAGCCTGTGAAATCTCTGCATTTGAATTCAGTCTTAATACTGTCTACCTGAATCTCCAGCATCACTCACCCCAAATTACCCTGAACACACACACAAACACACACACGCACACACACTCATTCACTCATGCACACACAGATAATGAAACAGCAAATGATGGCAACAGGAGGCAGCCAAATGCCTAGGCAGATAGGGGAGGGTCCCTCGTAAAAACGCCACTTTCAGTCCGAAGATAGTTTAAAGCCTGAAAACCAAGCTACAAATTAGATCCTTGGACCAGATTGAGAACTTGTCTTCCTGTTTGGTGTGCTTTTCCTCTGACTGATCCCCACCTTTCACCAATTTTACATATACCTACTTTTTCCTAATTGGTTTTCTACACTGTCGTGCCCACCTTTGAGTGGTATCTTCACTTAACCTTTTTTGCATACTCACCAACCAATCAGCATGCACTTCCCATTCTGAGTCCATAAAAGGCCCCAGACCCAGCCACATGGGGAACTTTCCTTTCTTTAAGTAGGGAGACCAACTGTGCATCCATCCCTTCTCTGCTGAAAGCCGTTTTCATTGTTCAGCAGAATTCTTCTGTGTCCTCCTCACCCTTCAATATCCAGTGTATCCTCATTCTTCTTGGGCACAGTATAAGAGCTCAGGAACCACCGAATGTGGGTACAAGCTATAACACAGGTGAGCTGGGGCACATCAGTATGGCTAAGCAAGGCCTGAGTGGGGTGTCACTGGCTGGGGTACCCTAGCTTGCAAAATGGCCAAGAAGAAAACTTCTACATCACTAAGATCATTGAAGACATCTCAAACATAGGTATAGAAATTGAGACCCCTTTGTGATAGAGGTACAGAGTCAGTATCATCAGTAAAATGTCACAACCTTACTACAGGCAGAAAAGGCTGATGATCGTATCACTTGTTTTGCACAGAATTACTAATCACGACTTTAAGTATAAACTTCAAAGACTTTTCATGTAGAGAATTATTCCCCATTTTAAGCACGCTTGCTTAGAAAAATAATATGACTGTTAAGAGTAGCATTTGGACAGTTGAAAATGATAACTCTGGAACTTTGGGGTCCAATTTACTGTAACCACTAGCCATGTGTAGTTATTAAACCTCTTTTTTAGTTCAAAAAAAATAAGTTAAATGCTTAGTTCATTAGTCACATTAGTCACGTTTCAACTTCTCAATATCCAAATGTCACTAGCGGCTACCGTATAGGACAGAAGAAGTATACAACATGTCAACACCACACGAAGTTCGATTTGGCAGTACTGCTCTAGGTAATCGGCTTTATTAAATCAGAGTCAAATCTTCCAAATGCTTAGGATAAACTATGGACTTGTAAGTCCAGCCTAAGAAAAGGTAGGATATCAGTTCTAACATTCCAATTACTGGATTTCTAAGCTAACTAGCTGTGACTGTCAAAGCTGGGATGACTGGAAGATCTTTTGAAGTATTAGATGATTAGTGTTATGTGTTCTTACTATCCTCTTTGCAAAAGATTATCAAGTGGGAGACTAGATACTCCCACCATCAAGTAAGCAGGTTTTCTCATCATTTGTGAACTCAGGAAGAGAAAGAGAAGTAGAAATGGGGAACAAAAGTTTTGCAACACCCGATTAAAGAGCCTAATATAAAATTATTTGGTAGCATGATATAACAAAACTGTAAAAAATATTTTTTCTTCACAATAAGTAGTGACAACTGTACTGGAAATATTAAGTCTATTTAAGAAGACAATAGTCAGTTTATGAGAACAAGTAAAGACAATGTATGGAACCATATAAAAGAAGATAATGTATTGCGACAGATCTAGGAAACTATGTATTAATAATAAAACTGTTACTTTCTATTGAAATCTTTCAATGTATCAGATTCTATGTCATTTACTTTTCACAATGATTGGCAAAGCAAGCACAAGTATAATTTGCAATTTACAAGTGAAAAACTACTAAAATTTAAGTAACTTGCTCAAGGTAGAACAGCTAAGACTGGAATTAAAAACTAAATCTTTTAACTCCAGAGAAACAAGATTCATATAATAATATTGCCCAAACAAAATATTTACCTCCAATCTTTGCAGTATGTTTAAAATAATTACCTGAATGGATGCTATACAGCTATAAGATTTAATTCATGATTGTTTACTTATTTTTATACATTAGTATTGGTATACTCTGGACTTCACTGGCTAAATTATTTGGCCTATATATGCCTGCAAAAGAGCTAAATTTTCTAATTCATAAATGATTTTATTTTCATGATTTATAGAAACTAGCTTACATCATTTTTATTTAACAGTAAGCTGGTTTGCCTTAGTACTTTCTTACTCCACTTCCTTGTCATATAAATATGTTCTACCATTTCAAAAATAGTAACAGAAATGCAAAGCATCTTCCTCATCCCTGTATGTTCTTTTCTCCGTTTCTTTAGAACCGATCTTCCTGAAAGTTTAGTTGATTCTTTTCCTTCGTTGCTTTTCACTTCTCAATCCACAGCAGTGTAGCTTCCAATTCACACACTATGTATGAAATCAATACTTGACCAAGCCATTAATAATACCGCACATGTCAAAACAAATGTGACCAAAATTTATTATGTATTCTAATATTAGATATTATATTATGTTCATTTTTTATGAAACTCTCTTCTCCGTTGGTTTCAATGACATCAACCATCAATTAAATATCTGAGGATGCTTAACTTCCAAGTCCAAAATTAATCTCACAATTTTCATAATAAATCTGATCTTTTAATGATTGTTTTTGTGTCATTATCCATTTTCCAGAAAACAATATAGGATTTTGAACCAAGCTTTATTTTTCCCTCTCCTGTAATTCTTCATACACATTCATTTTCCAAGTTCCAATGATGGTACGTATCCAATATTTGAAGAATTCATGCCTCTTTTTTCACCTTTCTCTGTTATAGTTTAGTTACGTTTATCAACAAATTTGCACTAAATTATTAAAATTCCTCACCTCTAACTTAGTTTGCACAACCACCATAATTTTCTTTTCTCCCACCCTCCCCCGCAACCTTTTTTTAAAATTTAGACAGGGCCTCGGTGTGTCACCTAGACTGGAGTGCAGTGGCATGATCTTGGCTCACTGAAACTCTGCCTCTCAGGCTTAAGTGATCCTTCCACCTCAGCCTTCCAAGTAGCTGGGGCTACAGATGTGTGCCACCATGCCTGGCTAATTTGTGTATTTTTGTAGAGATGAAGTTTTGCTATGTTGCCTCAGCTGGTCTCAAACGTCTAGACTAAAGCAATCTGCCCACCTTGGCCTCCTGAAGTGCTCGGATTCCAGGTGTGAACCACCATGTCAGCCCTACCATACTTTTCTTGAACAACAATGATCGATGTGCCACTCACTTGCTTAAAACAAATTTGGTAACATATCTAGTAGTTTCAGGATAAATATAAGGGATCAGTTTGATACTTAAGAGCCTTTATGATTCGTCACAATTCCATTCAATCCATTCGGATTTTTGTTTTACCTGGAGAACATCATGTTAAGTGAAATAAGCCAGGCACAGAAAGAAAAATACTGCGTGATCTCACTTATATATGAAATCTGAAAAAGTCAAACCTATAGAGGCAGAGAGTAGAATAAATGTTATCAAAAGTTGGGTGGCCATGGAGAGATTGAGGAGATGTTGGTTAAAGGATGCAAAATTTCAGTTAGATATGAGGAATAAGATCAAGAGATCTATTATAAAACAGAGTGACTATAGTTAATACAAGGAACATTGGAACCTTGAAAAAGCGACCTCACTTCCTTTGTGAAAGACCCCTACAGAACTTAGAATGCTAGTAACCAGGCACCCACATTCCAAGAAAAGCCTTGCAGCTCACTTGACAGCAAATGCTCAAGAGAGCAAAATGTCCTCCTGCTGGATCCTGACTTTCCAAGGCTCTCACTTCAGGTCTTCCTGAAGGATGTCAAGGATGCCAACATGGGTGTATTTCTCATCCCAGATGCCTCTGATCAATTGACAAGGGGCACCCACAGGTAACACAAGGAAACCCAGGGTAGGCCCCTCTAAGCCACACAAGCCCCTCATAGGTCATGCCTGTGATCTCATCAAAGGTGCCCTATACCCTTCCCTATCACCGTGTGTTGGGAAAAGCAACTGAGGACCAACAATGAAATGTCTCTAATATTTGAAGAATTTGTGCTTCTTTTTGCATCCCTCTATGACATCTGAAGTAATGTGTGTGCTAATTAGCTTGATTTGGCCATTCCACAATATAAATTTCATTGTATGATGTTTTCAAAACATCATATTGTACATGATAAATATATACAAATTTGTCAACTAAAAACACATATTTCTGTCTTGACCTTGTACATCCAACGCAGTATCCATGATCTACACACCATGAATTGTTTTTCTCCTCCTGATATTAGGAGTGCTTTAGTCCTTGCTTCTGCACATGATGTAAGTTGTCCCTGTCTGCCTGAGTCTCTTTCTTATCTTGCTTATAAAATAGATATATTTTATTGGCACAAAACTCTATTTAGATGTGACTTATCTGGGAACCCTACACACTTTACTACCAAAACACTTGGTCTGGGTCCTGCTCCTTGCCACACAGAAAGCCAATCACCAAGATGGCAAGTATTGCTGAAGAAGAAGTCTTTAACCAGATGCTGCAGCTGAGGAGATGAGAGCTCAGTCTCAAATCCGTCTCTCTGACCAACTAAAATGAGGGGCTAACATAGCAGGGAAGGAATGTAATAATGTGTGTAAGAAAACAAGAACTAGGGAGGGACAAGGAAGCAATCATGATGAATGAGTGGTTCAGCATCTCATTGTCTGAAGTTTCAGTTCTGGTGATTTTCAGTTCTCCGGTACTCCCAGAGGCCATAAGGTTGTTTCTTAAGAGAAGAACTCAAGTAAAAAAATATAGGTTGCAAGTTTTAAGATCAGAAGAGTCCATTTCTATGTTTATCAAAAATAACTATCTATGGGACTATTGGGTCGATTTATTTAAACCAGGAAATATGTGTGTGTATTTTTAGCTTCAATGCATCATTTGCTTATTTATGATCTAATACTAATTTAATATATTGAGTTCATTTCCTAAATATCTATGTTGCTAAATAGACCATGATCAGGACAGGGAAAATATATTAATCATTCTTGTTATTGAGCACATCTAATATATGAGGATTTTTTACTTTAGTATTATTTGGGCCATTGTGTAAACAAGTTTTTTAAGCATGTGTATATAAACTGGGATAAAAGGATAGTAACAGATATTTATAGCTTTTAAAAGAGTAACTTGAGAAAGGTAATAACTTAACATTTCAAACTAACTTCTAAACTTGAAACATATTTTAGAAAAAAACAAAAAGTGTAAAGAAAGATAATAAAAATTGAGAATAAAGTTTTTTTCAGCAAGGTGCCAAAGCTGATAAAAAATCGCTGGGTCAATTTGTCTCCCAAATAAGCTTTCCTCTTTCCCCCCAGTTTATCAACTCCAAACTGAAGTAAAACTTCCTACTTATTTATGGAGACAGTAGAACAATCACAGGACCCTAACCCTGTAAGAGGGACAGGTTGTACACCTTTGTACAAATTCCAACATGTGTAAACATGCATCACACATTAAAATGTACCAAGTTATGGGTGAAAGATAAAAGAAATCCTATAAAACCCAGGGACCAAGGGAATGATGGTACCTTTCAACCTGTTACATTAAAGTTAGTTTTTGAGCTTGCCTTATTTGCCCTTTCACAGATTAAGACCCTGGATGATACAGACACTAGTTGGTCTTAGTATCTCCAACAGCATTAATCACAGAAACTATTGATGACAGCAGTGGGCCGTCTGGAGCAGCCTTTGCCATCACACTGGCTGCAGTGGGGAGGCGCAGGTGGTGGCAGCAGGAGTGACTGCAGGAGCAGTTGTAGCTTCCATGGGTCCCCTCTGCCCCACGTCTCCTGTGCCCCATGCCACGAAAGCAACCAACTGCACCATCGCCCTCCTCGCACAGTCAGGCAGGACCTGCTCCCAGGCCCAGAACCTCTACCGTGGCCTCAACTTTGCTCCCCACCACATCCCAGGAGCCCACAAGCACCTGGCTGAAGGCAGAGTCAGGAACTGTGGGGCCGGCACCAAGAGCATCAGGTTCATTTGTGCAGGGCTGTTTGGGGCCACCATGCCACCTGCACCTCACCTGCCATCCCTGTGGAGAAAATGCAGAGAGGAGACAAACTAGAAGAACAGCAAAGAAAAGCTGCCCACCTGGGTTTGTTTGCCCAGGACGGGCACCACACACATGGATCACTAAGGTGTGTGCCACTGATGTCCCATGAATCTACCTGCCCAGCCTAGAGGTTGAGGCTCAGAATTTGGAGCACAGACACCACACATAGTCCATGGGCACAAGCATTAGGTGCAGGTTCTTGCAGCAGCTGGGCCTGAGGCACCCTGCTATGTGACCCTGAGCACGGGAACCTGAACTGATGCAGCAGGAATTACCCAGCTGCCGCTGCAGCCACACTGCCATGGCTGTGGACACGCATTCCTACACTACTGGGGGCCAGGAGCAGGCAGGAGCCCTGCCCTCCCAGGAGCAGCTGCAGCCACCCAGACCATGTCTGTGGACCCAGGCATCTCTGCACTCTTGGGAGCCTGGGAAGGACCTCCCTGTGCCTGCAGGCTCAAAAGTGCCTGCTCCTGCTACCTGGCTTCTCCCTGTTGTCAGTGTTCACTCCAATCTCAGAGAAAAGTTGAGGCTGAACCCAGGGAATATCTCAATCTGACCAGGTGTGCACATGCTTGGGGCAGCGCTGACATGCCAGCTCCCTGCTGCCTCAGTCCCCTCTGGACTTTGGATACCAACAAGCATGGGAGGGAGGGTGAAGGGGGTGCTGAAGGTAGCTTATTGCTGGCCTGTAGGTGCCCCTCAGCATGAACAACCTGGGTGCCATATACAGCAGTGGGAGGAAGACAAGATCTGGGCTGGAAAGGGTGGATCCCCAGTGAAGTCTCACCTTCAAGCCGGGGAAGGCCTGAATCCCGGGGGCCAGGCTGCCAGTCCCATGGACCAGAAGGGGGAACTTTTCATGCTTTTTCCTGGGCTCACCCATGGTCTCCCATGGGCCAATCAGCATGCACTTCCTCCCCTCTGAGGTCCAGAAAAACCCCAGACTCAGCCAGACTTGGAGAGATGATGGGACTGCCAGCTGTGGAGAGGAGCTACCAACTCCTGGGTCTCCTCTCTGCTGAGAACTGAACACTCGTGGAGATGACCTGCCAGCAGAGAAGAGGTACCCTCTCTGCTAAGAGATGAACACTCATCAGGACACCCTGGCTACAGAGAGGAGCTAGACCTTGTGGGTCTCCTCTGAGCTGCTCCTTCACTCAGTAAAGCTCCTCTTTGTTTTGCTCACCCACCACTTTTCTGTGTACCTCATTCTTCCTGGATTCAGGACAAGAACTCAGAACTCAGGACCTAATGAATGGTGGGGCTAAAAGAGCTGTAACACAAACAGAGCTAAAATACACCCCTTCCTCACCACGTTGTGAGTGACAAGAAGGAAAGAAGAGAGAAAAGAAGAGCTGTGGACCTTCAGGGAGCCCAGACCCACGAGCTTCCCGAGCCAGGACTTTGACACCCTTTTTAGGGCTCTGCAATTCCTGCTGTCTCCAAGCTTTTGGACACCACTTCGTTCCCCAGTGTCAGCCATGGAAGCTGCTTATGGTATGCCTGACCCAGCCACAGACTTGCAGGGAGCCAGCGCCTGTGCCAGCACCTGGAGCTGCTGGCCCCACTGCAGCCAGTATGCCTAGCTGTGCATAGTGGCCAGACCCCACACTTGCTCACTCACAGACCCCTCACCATCCTGCTCACCCTTGACAGGCATGGGATCCAGGCCAGTAGTGTGAGCTGAGCACAGCCTGCTAGACTGAGTGGACCCAACAGGCCCAAGAAAAACTCAGGCAAAGGCACCAATGGTCACAGAAGTTTCTGACTGGAAAAGCAACAACTCAAGGATCCCGTAACACTACTACGTTTGCTCTGTTGTGTACAACATTAACTTAATAAAAAGTGGGTGGTTTAATCAATTAATGAATTAATTTTGAATACAGTTATAAATTCTAACATTATTTTTACTCAGAAGCCTATTCCTTTGTCTTAGTTTAGATGACTTTAATTTTTAACTATACTTTTGGGCTTATTGAGTGAGATAGTTAAAACATTATTAAATTCATATGGAGTTGATTTCAGTTTGGATGTTTTGTTACAGCATATTTTCTCAATTTTAATCTGGCATATAGTTATCAGTGGAATTTTCCACCCTTACATTGATTTAATTTACTTGTCATACTTAGTAATTTAATTGAGTTCCCATTTTTACTTAGTAGCCTTCATGTTTACACGTTAAAACTATCTGATAGCATACAAAGTATCTGTAAAATCCCCCATATTTTCTTGATACTTAGATAGAATGATATATATCTTCTGGTTTAAAGGTATTTTTCAGTACATTTTCTTTCAAATGATAAAATTATGTTTGAGTTTAACCGTATTATTTTATGGAAACAAAAAACTTTTCAAAAATAAATTTAATTAGAAAGTGTATCCGTGAACTTCCTTGCTCTTCAAAAACACAGAGGTGTGTAATTGCTAAAAAGAAGCATAAATATATTAATATATCATTCAATATTAAACAATTTGGTGGTAGTTAGAAATTCAGTTGTTATAATTGACAATGTCTGGACATGATTTTCTGAAAAATGACATATTTATATATATATTTATTAAATATCATCACAAATGAAGCTCACTGGACAGATAATGTTTTGAAATCTCAAGGATGACAGATTTAAGAAATTCTATATGGAAACAATAAGATTATCTTTAATATATTTACAAATATCCCATCATTTTAGAAGTAGATGGGTCAAAATAAATACTAGACATTAACCTCAATGTTGCATTTTAGAGTGATGATAAATGTTTACTATAAGTCTGAATTTCAGAGTACTATACCTAATTAGCTGCTTTGTTTTTTACCTTCATGAAATTAATATTCAGAAACTGTTCTTAAAAGGGCCAGCTGCACATAATTCAGGTGTGAGATTCAAAACTCATACATTCACCTGAGGGTTATTTAATGTGAAGAGTCCAAATGAGTGAAACAAATTTCAGTAGTCACGGCAGATATTAATGCTAAGCATACACAATTAGGAGTCTGTTCAATTGTGCAGTTGCAGTCATTATTCAATGAAAGAATGTGTGTTCAGTATGGACAGAATATTTGCGTTTCACTGTTATAATCCCAACAATGAATGCAACATTGGAGTAAAGTAGATGCTAAAGAAATATCTGAATAAATAAGTGGAAAAATTGATAATTATCATGTGTCTATTTAAAAATTTGTGAAGTATTTTATTGGAAAAGGAAAAAATCACTATTGATAGTTGTATGTTTTAAAAAAATATATCTGTATCTGTGTAGCATGGAATTTGCTCAATGGCTTGAGAGCATGAATTTGAATTCAAAGACATGGAATTTTTATGTATGAATTCATGTATAAATGCCACATGACATGTGTATTCTGAGATTGTCAAATTAGAGGTCAAATTTATGAACATATCTCATAAAATGGGAAAAAATGAATCATATATATTATTTTTATTAGATTTCCTTATTCAACATAAAATAATTTCATCTCCACTATATAAGAAAGTAGTTATTATATAAACTTTACACTTACTTTCACATGTTGACACACAGATTTATATATGGATTCTAATAAATGTAGATTTCAGAGGAAAATTTAATATTTCCATATGGTGATGGTGTATGTTCAGCACTCCATTTTCTTTTATATAGACTGTACATCCCATTATTTCCTTTCTTACTTTACATATTTGTGATTAAAAATCATCATATAGACATGTAATCTGGACTTAGTTAATTTCATATGAATTCAGTTACAGAAACACATATTGAACAGCCACTATTTGTTGGCGTGAAAGTAGTAGCCTCTGCCCACACAGAAATGATAGCCATTTGAACTTACCTTACAGACAGTTATGTTACCTTTCTAATACTCTTCCTTAAATTCCTGGAAATTATGTGGGTAATTTTACCAAAAATAATAAAGAAATTATATTAATATTAATATAAATAAATAGAACATTCAGTAAAGTGGCTTGTGGTAAGGCTTACAAGATATAAAGCAAGGGAAAGAACTGTATTTTAATTACTGGATTGACCAAAATATCTTATTTACTTTTACAGATAATTATTTAAGCTAAAAATACCAATAATTAATAAAAATAGGCTTTTTATAAACCTCAGCCTCAAGTTTAACATTTATGTCTTCTTTTTTAAGTCAGTTACACATTTAAGATCAGTATGCCCACTTCACTTTATCCTTCAGTCAAATTTTTCTTAGCATTAAATCATAAATAGTACTCCAATTTACTTTTACCACTGAATAAAGTTTTATTCAGTTTTCCCCCTTTGTAGAAAGGAATGGTATTTTTGAAAGGACAACATTTTGTGAGTTTTTTTCCCACTTTTTTAAATGGCAAAGTATATTACTTCAGCATTAATATGACATTTAACATGGTATTTTCTATTTACATTTTTAAAAATACCTAATAATTCTTTCCACAATATAATTTCCATTTGTAAATTAGAATACAAAAAGATTTAGACATGTGTGTGAAACTAGCATAAGCTCATTTCTAATGTATTAGAACCCCTAGAAAAATATAATGAAACTTAACAATTATGAGTGCCTACTATGTGCCTAATCTGTGTGAGTTAAAAATTCTGAGGGGCCCAGTCTTGTCAGGGTTTGGAGGAAGCACACTTTCATGAGGTTTGCTCCAGGAGTCACTGGGTTTTTAGGGTAAATATTGGAGAAAAATATCTTTTTACTGCAATGTTGAACTTATTTACCTCATCCTAAATCAAATAAAACAGTAGCAATAAGACCGTAAAATAACAATTTTTTTAAGAGAAAAGTTTATTTTGGAAATAGTAGTGAAAAGTAAGATAAAAGAAAAATTAAACCTTCTTTTAATTGTTTCCTCAGAAAAGCGTTGTTATGGACTGAAGACTGTTTCCCCACAAAAGTCTTATGTTGAGCCCCTACCCCTCAATGTGATGGAATTACAGGTAGGCCCTTTGGGAGATCATTAGGCTTGGATAAACTCACGAGCATGGAGTCCCAATGCTGGAACTAGGGTCCTTAGAAGAGGAGGAAGAGAGACTAGATCCCTCTCTCTCAGCCATGCCAGGACACAGCCAAAGGGTGGCTGTCTGCAAACCAAGAGGAAAGCCCTCATCGGGAACTGAACTTGGATTTCCCAGCCCACTAGAACTCTGAGAAATTCATACTTATTGTATAAGCCGCACAGTGTATGGCATTTTGTAATAGCAACCTGAGCAAAGACAGTGACATAATACATCAAACACTGAAAATTTGGATGTTAGTTAAAGGACTAAATATAGATGAATTGGGATCAAGAAAATTGTCTTAATAAATTTGTAACTTCCTTTGGAAAGCATACATAAAGGAATTTTTGTTAGACATATTTGCAAATGTGTATATAGAATTCATTCTTTATCGTGGTTTTATGTTAAAATGTGACATTAGAGTCACAAAAGTAATATTTTGCGCATTTGAAATAAGATAACGTGGATTGTGAGATACATTTTAGAATAACACTGAAATTCTATAAGTTTTCTTTAGTATCCTATCTCAAGAAGAGTACTTTAAGGTTTCATTGATTCTGAATAAGGATTCCTTTCTACTGCTTTTATGGAAAATTCATTCATCCAGTTTCACCAGGAATATCATTTACTATGTTTTGACTACTGTTTTAAGACCATACATGATTTGTTTTTAAAATTAAAGTCTTGTTACGTGCCTTTCTGCATATTCTCCCATGCTAAGTTTTAAGGAATAATAAAACATTTCATGACAGTTGACATAGATTAATCCAGACCATGTTGCCAGATTTCTTTCTACATAGCCAGTGCTGGCAAGTCATCATTAATCTGTATTTTTGTGATATCTATTAGATCTCTACTAATTGTTCTATGTAGATATTGTGAGTTGTATTTTGTGCAACATGAAGCAAAGTGGCCAAATGTATTAGAAAATTTCTCATTACAAGATACAAACAACATGCATTTCCTTTACTCAGCATTGAAAAATAATGGGATCTCATTCTTCACTCCCACTGAGAGTGTAGGAGAATGTCCATATTTAGAAAAATAGCAGCTATCATGAGAAATAAATTGAACTTCTGTATTTTATTATCAAAAGTAGATAATAGCAAAAGAAATTAAAATGACAAAGAAGCAAATATGACAGGCCATGTCAAGTATGATGAGCTTGGCAGAGTTAGGCACTTATTCTGAGTTGCTTGAGAAAAAAGTGGCAACTGATACATGAAATATAATCTACCTTAGCCATGGCATTCAGAAAAGTCAATTAATCATAATCTACCCTAAAATCAGGCTGCTTATTGAGCTGTATTTCACACCTCCTCATAACATTTGTAGGTCGTGTGTTAACATCTTGGTTTCATTAAGGGATCATAGAGTAAAATATGTTATGACATTCAAAATCCTTGTTGAGGAATAAGATTTCTAGGAAGAATAATCTTTTCTCTTCCAAACAAGACAAATAAAATAGAAAACAAAAGACATGCAAAACAAAATCATACAATCCTATTTTATTATCCAAAATTGAAGCTGAAAACTTTGTTTTTCTTATTTAGTTTTTCCCATGCTTTATATTTTGTACTAAAGCATTAAGTATAGGTGAGATAGATATTGTTTTCTTTATAACTATATGTCTGATGAAATAATTAACTTCTTCCTTCCATAAATAATTTGTATCTCTTGCAAAACAAGAAACATCTATTACATTTCAGGATATCAAAACAAACACTAACGATAATTTATTTTCTTTACCTTAGAGAGAAAATGTCATTTTGCTATAATGGTACAATGGTATTACAGCAATAGGAAGGTATTTTTGTAATAATCTATAATGAAAATCCAAGTATATTATTGCAGTATAAGATGAGAGAATTTGTCTGGATGTATGGCATTTGATCCTGTAATATAGGAAAGATTTTAAAAATGTGACATGATAAATAGACTGTATTGTTGAAGTGATGAAAACTGAAAAAATCAGTGGAGAGTCCAAAAGTGCCAGCTGGAAAGGAGACAGAAGGATATCAACAGTCTGCATTCAGAAGGAATCCTGATGTGTTGATGTAATAGCCTGATAATGAAATGACTTGCCTGCCTCTATTTACAAAGAACTCTTTGATTCTTTGAAGTGGGATGTTTTGGAGATCACATAAACATGGCCTAACATAAAAACTGTGTCTTTAAGTGCATTATATTTTCTCTATAAATATTCATTCAAATAAATCAGTCTGCAAGGTTTATGTGTTTATTAAGCATATTAGAATTGAAGATTGTTTAATATCTGCTACTTGCTCTGCATTCAAATCAAATTTTACTTTGAGATACTTTTTGTGGGAAAACACAATAAGTTAAAACTGATAAACAACTCTGTCTAGACTCAAGTAAATACATTGTCACCCAATTTCATGAATAGATAATAGAGCACTTGTTAAAAGCATGTGACACTCAGATCGGTCAAACCTTGCCAGAGCTGAAAAATGTAGAAATACTTGCCTTGAATTCTTTGAGGAGCTCAGTGAAATATGAAGCAAACGGGCAAGGGAAAGAGAGGGAGAGGAGAGAAAAGAAAAAAAGAGAATAATAATATAAATTTCAAGATGAAGGAAGTGAGAAAACGATTAGGCCTAAATTCTAAGATGTAAAGTATGATACAAAATCATGGTCCTGAATCAATTATCCAATAAGCCTAATTGACAATCGGCCATTACGGTCTTGGCTTAGCCCGTTACTAGCTGTGTAACAGATTCATAAACATCTTACTATAAAATGCCTAGTATATGTCAGGCCATGGTCCTGGGGATACACTGTTGAACAAGGATAGAATGGTACTTCACATTCCTGTGTGGGGACATAAACAACAACCAAAAGCTTACAAAGAAATAATTTCAGATAATTAAAAATTCTGTAAAGAAATAAAACAAAACTGGATATAGAATGGCTGGTAGGATGGAGAAGGACGACTTAATATCTGATTAAAACTACTTGTAGTAGGAATTATATGAAGTGATGTACTAATTATAATAAAGTGGGCATGTGCACAAAACTATCTCTGGAAGAGTCAATATTTTCCTAAAGGCGACTCCAGATGTGCCAAAAATGTCTGAGTAGTAAAATAAGATGACTCACTCCTGACTTCATACTCTTTCCATTTCAATTCACCAGTAACACTTGAATTAGTTTGAAATTTCAGAAATTACTTGCTATTAATACAGGCAGTAAAAGCTTTCTTATAAATGGTGTCAAGCATGCAAAAATACTCTTTGGGACTTCTGCTTTGCAGAGAGCTCCAATTCTGCTTCATCTGCCAACTCAAATGCTGCTTTCTACATGATATTCCTCCTGCAATAAAGCTCTAAGATAGGAGAAAGACGATGGAATAAAGAGTTGATTTACCTCAATTTTTAGAAAAAAATCTCCAAGGAAATCAATTGTATGTTTTACCTTGTGTACTCATAAAATTAGAAAATATTTAATAAATGATATTTTTATATTATTCTACTAGGCAAGTATGGAATAATGTCATAGTTCTACTTTTGAGAGTGGAGAGGGAAATGGTATAGACTTTTGAAAATGGCCTTACCAACAAAATGGGAATGAAAAAAAATCTACCTCATAATATCTTTGTTAAGTTTAATTGAGATAATTCATCTAAAATATCTGTTTCTGGCACATAGTAAGTGTGCAATAATATTGTTAGTCATTATTTTCATTAAAATGTGTTGTTTTCCTTAGAATATATTCTAGATTATGGTTATTATTTTTATGTGAAGCAGTATGTCTTTTGGAGGCATATACCATATATAAGTAAGTGGTAATTAGTACGAAAATGCACACTGCTACAATCACTTGTACATTGGCATAAAACAAACTTTCTTAAAAAAAAATGGCTTTTTTTCTATCAATTCTAATTTTCCCTTTCTGGTATAGAACACAAAATATTTGGGATTATTCGTTTTGCTTCTATTATTCAAATTTAGTAGAAAAAGATTTCGCTATTTTATATTAGCTCTAAGTGTCTAGGTCTCTTATTCTCTAGTTAACCTATGACTCAAAGAGTAAAAATCCCAGAAAAAGTATTCTTAGAAAAATCAGAATATTTCTCATATATAACTTATCCAATATCACTTGCTTTGCTATCATATGAAAACAAAATGCAATAATGGATGGTATCAGGGTGACAGAGTAGAGGCCTTTAAAATGATGTACATTTGTTGGGTATTTGAACTGTACCATAGTGATAGCTTAATTCTAGAATATGAGAAGGTAATTCCTGCTGTCTCCATTTAGGCATAGCTCAAAGAGTAACTGGAGGAGAGCTTGCCCAAGATTAAGTACTGACTTCTGACCACACAGTGACATTATAATTAATCACTGTTTTGGGACGGAATCCCCCAAATGACAAGGGACACTTTGAGTTTGGATGGTTATTGACCATTATGTGTGGTTAAAAATAAAAGGTTTTCATCTACAATGAGATACTGTTCTTACAATGACGCTTGTGGAAAATACCATCTGAATGGCAAATCTTGGAACCTGCCGTTAATATTATTTACAAGAGACATCATTTTGAGGATACATGGAAGTTTCCACTTACTGATATGTTCAAATATTTAGTGTCTTCTATGCAAGGACAAAACTATGCTAAGCCTTGGGATTTCAGAGAAAAAAAAATACGATTTCTGAATGTGAGGAATTCTCATATTCCTAGGAGAAACAGTTCAAACACAAATACAGTGTGCAAATTATGAGACTGAAGAATGTAAATAACTCAGTGACTGCGTAAAATAAATGTTGGTTGGCTAAACAAATAATACTGAAAATTTTTAGTGAGCAGGTATGTGAAACAAGTTTCACAGGACAAATAGGAGTTTACATAGGAAAGGGAGAATCAAGCTTTGTTTGGAGATCAGAATAGAACTGGGGACAATTACCAGTGAAAATTTCAGACAAAAGAGAAATCAGATGTGTAGGGCCACAGGGCCAGTACAGAGAACCTCAGAAAGTGCCCCCTTGATGATTAAAACCTGCTATATACAAATGCAATTTGGCTAATATGTAATGAATCAATGACACTGAAATTATTGGCCTACTAATTATTTACTACCAAACTGAACAAATTATTTACTACCAAACTGAACAAACTTTAGACAACATTTGTTTCCAGATACTGAAATTAATATTTATAGACTATTAATAGATCTTTGACTATTTTTAAACACTAAAAAACACCCAAATTAACCTCATGTGTTTGAAATTCTTCTCCAAAAATAAACACAAAAGCCAGCAGTGAAACTCTCAGTAAAAAAAGTGAAGACTATAAAAACATAAAACAATATAATGAAAACAATTAATCTTGACAAGACCACGGTATATGTGGGCATTATAAATAAAAGAAGACATTTCCAATTACTATGGTTATTTTATTTTGGATAGACAATGAAATAGAAATGATTTTAGGAGAATAATTTAATGTCTGATGAGGATTTTGAATATATTTTAATCTCTCTCTTTTAATCTTATACATTTTCTATTTTGTTGCCAGCATTTTTAGTATTCTAGAAAATACTGAGGTCTGAGTAGCATCCTGGAGTTCATCAGTTGATGTGGCCTGTGAGCTCTGCAATTGGTCTCCCAGCAGTTATTTGTTTTGTTATTTAAACAAAGTGCTAATAAAATGTGCAAGATGAAAATGCTGGCCCTTTTGTTTTTGCCGTCTGCAATGTCCAACTAAATAAAAACCAAGCTTGGACTATGACACAGTGAATGCCTAAAAATATAGTGCCTATATATAACATGGTGCCTATATTTTATGTAAATATATTTATTTTTTCTTCCTCCTTGGAGTTTTTTTTTTTTTTTTTACTAAATTCAGAACTCTTAGTTTCATAACATCAACATACAAGACAAAAGTCTACATGATTTGCATTCTAGACCATGTGTATTTCTAATGATAATACCTTCCCCCGCCTCCTCTCCTCCTCAAAAAGTTAAAACATGGCCTATTTAAATGCAAAAGGATGGCAAGTATCTTTTTGGATGGTCACCCCTTAAATAATTCTAGCATTTTCTTCTATGTAACATCTTTATCTTGTATTAAGTACCAAAGAAACAATTTCTTTTGAAAGATAATGTCATTTAAAGTGATGGCTGTGTGTGTTTGTATGTGTATGTATGTGTGTGTGTGTGTGTATATATATATAAAATTAAAGGTTTTAAATCACATAAATAAAACTTTAAAAAATCAACTCAAAATTGATTAAAGCCTTATAAAACCCAAAACTATAAAACTACCAAAAGAAAACATGGAGTAAACAATTTATGACATTGGTCCTGGCAAGGATATTTTGGATAAGACTTAAAAAACATAGATAATGGCCGGGCACAGTGGCTCACGCCTGTAATCCCAGCACTTTGGGAGGCCAAGGTGGGCGGATCACAAGGTAAGGAGATGGAGACCATCCTGGCTAACACGGTGAAACCCCATGTCTACTAAAAATACAAAAATTAGCCAGGTGTTGTGGCCGGCGCCTGTAGTCCAAGCTACTCAGGAGGCTGAGGCAGGAGAATGGCGTGAACCCGGGAGGTGGAGTTTGCAGTGAGCTGAGATCGCACCACTGCACTCCAGTCTGGGCGACAGAGCGAGACTCTGTCTAAAAAAAAAAAAAAAAAAAAATTACATAACAAGAACAAATATAGAAAAACAGGATTAAGTCAGACTAAAAGGTTTCTACAACCAAACCAGACAATCAACAGAAGAAACAATCTAAAGAATGGGAGAAAATATTTGCAAACTATGCCATTTGACAAGGGGTTAATATCCAGAATATATTAAAAACTCAAATTACAAGATAGCAAATAATAATTGTCAGGCCTCTGAGCCCAAGCCAAACCATCGCATCCCCTGTGACTTGTACATACACGCCCAGATGGCCTGAAGTAACCGAAGAACCACAAAAGAAGTGCAAATGCCCTGCCTTGCCTTAAACGATGACATTTCACCACAAAAGAAGTGAAAATGGCCGGTCCTTGCCTTAAGCGATGATATTATCTTGTGAAATTCCTTTTCCTGGCTCAAAAAGCTCCCCCACTGAGCACCTTGTGACCCCCACTCCTGCCCGCCAGAGAACAACCCCCTTTTGACTGTAATTTTCCTTTACCTACCCAAATCCTATAAAACAGCCCCACCCTTATCTCCCCCTTCCCTAACTCTCTTCTCGGACTCAGCCCGCCTGCACCCAGGTGAAATAAACAGCTTTATTGCTCACACAAAGCCTGTATGGTGGTCTCTTCACGCGGACGCGCATGACAATAATAATAATGTGATTAAAAATGGACAAAATATCTGAATAGATATTTCTCAAAAGAAGAGATACAAATAACAGGTATATGAAAAACATACTCAAAATCACAAATTATTAGGAAAATGCAAATCAAAACTACCATGAGATATTACCTCACCCCGATTAGTTTTCACCATTAGTTTTCATCAAAAATATGAAAGCTAATATATGATGTCTAGGATATGGAAGAAGAGGAATTCTTACACTCTGTTGGGAAGGTAAACTAGTATAAGTATATATATATATATATATATGGCTATATATATACGTATGTGTGTGTGTGTGTGTGTGTGTTTGTGTAGAGAGAGAGTTTGGAATAATAGAAATAGGTTTTATTCCACTATATCTGAAAGCCTGCCATTTTACATTAATAAGATTCTTGAACTAAATCTTACATTAAAAAAAAAAAGTCATGTTTCCACAGATGGATATAAACACAATGTGCATGATACGGGTGTTTCTACATCACCAAACCAATGAATGTACTGGGTGAAGATCAGCCTGGGAAACATTCAGATACTTTGAATTGCACATCTTGAATCTGATATTGGGTTAGCACAATCACCAACGCTCCACTGGCAGGAGGTAACTGGGGCATAGAAGGTCTAGACTCTTCAGCAACCACAGCTTTTGAAAATATTAGAAAACTTATGTCTGAAATATAATGAGTTATTTACAATTATGTTTCAAAATTACATTACTCAGGATTCTCCGGTGCATCTTGATAATATAGGATTTTTACCAATACAGTAGGTGAGAAATGAAATTTTAGTACACTCTTGATTTGTTATATACCCTTGATGATACCCTTGATAGGTTAAAATATTGTGCCCTGAGTTCCGAGACCCCCTTCAAAGACGACCACCAGAAACAGAAGTCAAAGCCAAGCGGCCGGGATCACTTTATTGCAGGTTCGAACCCAGACCTCTCTCCGTACAGGTGTAGTCAGGAGGGCAAGAGAGAGGTCCCGAGCACAGCTCAAGCCTACTTTTTATAGTAAGGCACAAACAGGTTACAGAAGATTAGGGCATTTTTGCAGTTACAAGATTGGGATTGGTTGACATTTTGAAGTTTGAACATTTGGCAGTTTCTGATTGGCTCCCGCCCTTTTTTAAATCACAAACGTCTAGGGGATTTTTTTTTAGACAAACTGCTTGCTTAACCATGGGTGGGAGGGGGGTGGTTTCGATTGAGCAAACACGGGGTACGTGACTGGGGGCTGCAAGCACCGGTAGTCAGAACAGAACAGAACAGGACAGGGACTTTCACAACGCTTGTCCATACAACGTCTGGAATCTATAGATAACATAACCGGTTAGGTCAGGGGTCGATCTTTAACCAGGCCCAGGGCGCCGCCCGGGCTGTCTGCCTGGGGATTTCATTTCTGCCTTTTAGTCTTTTCAAAAAATATTTTAGTTTTAAACATATTTTGAGCTTACAATAAATAATTACAAAATTATAATCAAATTATAGTCAATATTTAGGGGTTTAACATAACTAAAACTTTGTTGGTTCAATTAATTAGAAAATACAATTACTGTGGTAAGCAATTAAAGCAATTATTCCATCATATAAAATAATAAATAGTTTTATGTATCAAAATGCCAAAATTCAGACTGTCTTCAAGATTGCTCTTTTATTTTTGGATAACTCAATACATTTAGTAAAATTTATGGCATCAAACTATTTGTTGGGATATAACTTTGTGGCTCTTTAGTGATAGATGAGGCTTAAAAGGTATCCTCACACTTTGTTCAGCATTTATTGAATCCTTAGAATTGGAAAGTCTCAAGAGAGTACCAAGAAATACAAAAGTGTTTTCCATTCATGAATTCTTTTATTACACAGTATCATTTTGAGTACATTCGAGGCTTTTCAAAATGTGATTTCTGCATATCTTGACATGGGCATTTCATATTAGTGTGTGTTAGAATTCACACAATTACTACTGTCCTTGACGTGAAGCATTTTTACTTTGCACATTAACATTCATTAAAAATAGCTCAGTCTATCACTGCTCTTTATTCACTATCATAATAAAAATATACATTTTTGAAATTAAAATATTAATATATTATAGATATTTTTATTATGAATTCACTTTATAAAATTAAAAGCAGTCTCAATATCTGATGCTTTACTTGAAGAGATTGGTGTACAACTTGAATTTATTTAAACTGAGCTTTTATTTGAAACAGTACATATACTAAATAATACATGTATATAACTTTTGCTAAATTTTCAAAATTTTAACATTTTGACATGCAATAGCTTCACAAAGTTAACCTTAGCAAAGGTATGTTTTCTGTAAGTACCTACATTATTTTAATACCTCTTTACTTCTGAGATACACATTTTAAGCCAAACTCATTTAGCTAATGTAAAGGATGTTTATTCATTTTATTTAATTGGAATAATACTGTATTGAGTAAAATGCAAGTATCTTTGAAAACAAACGTTGTTTTCTGAAGAGAAAAGTAAATTATTATACTCTAAGTTCTGGGACATGTTTCCCAGAAATTAAAGTATAATTTAAAAAGTAAATTATTATTTGGAAGGCTGAGGCAGGCAGATCAAGAGGTCAGGAGATCGAGACCATCCTGGCTAACATGGTGAAACCCTGTCTCTACTAAAAACACAAGAAATTAGCCAGGCGTGATGGTGGGCGCCTGTAATCCCAGCTACTCAGGAGGCTGAGGCAGGAGAAAGGTGTGAACCCGGGAGGTGGAGCTTGCAGTGAGCTGAGATCTCGACACTGCACTCCAGCCTGGACAACAGAGCAAGACTCTTTCTCAAAAAAATAAAAAAAAGTTAATTATGAAACATTAAATAATTTTAATAACAGGTAATTATCTCTATTTTATCTCTATTTTTAGTGGACTGCACATCTATTTCTCTTTAACAAAGTTTCATCCTTGATTTAAAAACAGTTGCATTTCATGGCAATTTTTCATTTACATTTTTAAGCCACTAAATAAGTGTGTACTCTTAGAAGTTAATTTGTCATTCTGATAATCTAAAATATCTCTGAAAGACAAATTGAACATATTAAATTTAATGTAAAGATAACTTCAAAATTGTCTTTTTTTCCTACCACTATCCACAAATTTTAATACCATTTTCTTCTTTATGAATACAAATTTATTTGGCTTAAACATATTTGGATTATCTGATTACATGAGGAGTCTATTTTGCAATTTCTTTGTTTCTTCTTTAAAATGATTTTTGGTGTATTATAAAACTTGTTTCTACACTTTTAAAATAATTTTTACACTATGGAAATAAAAAATATAGGTGTTGATAGTGACAGTAAAGACAGGAGTATTAATTAGTGTCTTGTGTATATGTACACATTGTAGATGGCTTTTCTTCTTGGTACATAATTTAAGGATAACAATCATTGATTTCTAGCATATTCGTGAATATATGTATGTGTGTATACATATATGTGCATATGTAATATAACAAACTAATATATTAAATTGTGAGCTTTCATAAGTACGACAATATAGGAAACGAACGTGTAGTTAGCGATTGCAACAAACATGAAGTCTAATTTAATAAATCCATCGTTCATCACAATGTATTCAACAAAGATTCAGATTGAATCTTTGAAGACTCATCGTAGCTTAGGAAAACAATAATAAATATTAAAAGTCAAAGTTAAAAAAATACGATTCTTGATTCATATTATTTTATAAAACAGCTCTGTGCTTCATCTCATCTATTAATCATTTGATTAATCCACCAATTTAAAAGCATTGAAAAATTTCTATTCAGCATTTGTGGTGATGGCTGGTGAGAAATACAAAATTAAAAACAATGACTCCTATTCTCAAGAGTGATTACAATTAATTTTGTGAAAATTCCTATACTTTAAGAAAGTATGTAATAAATAAAAACATGTATCATGACATTTAACTTGAATAGAAATTTCAAGAAAGGAAATAATTCACTAATTTGAAATTGTCAGAAAATATGTTCTGAAGGCTGCAGAACTTGATTTCACAACCTCAACCATTAATCTCTATTAGCATAAATTTTGTTATCAGCCTCATATCTGTTCTCATTGTACTCTGTTTCAGCTTGAAATTCCACATTGCACCTTGTTCAATTCTCATTTATTTATTTACAGCAAACTTATATGTAAAAAGTGATCTTTTGGGCCCAGAGACTGTTTTTAACCCCAGTTCAAATTGGTGAATACCATATTTACCATATTTAAACTGGAAATTAGTGATATTCTGGAAATATAACTGTATTTCAAGAAATAATTTTTTTTCTTTTTGAGACGGAATCTCTTTGTCACCTGGGCTGGAGTGCAGTGGCCGGATCTCAGCTCACTGCAAGCTCCGCCTCCCGGGTTCACGCCATTCTCCTGCCTCAGCCTCCCGAGTACCTGGGACTACAGGCACCAGCCACCACGGCCGGCTAATTTTTTGTATTTTTGGTAGAGATGGGGTTTTACCGTGTTAGCCAGGATGGTCTGGATCTCCTGACCTTGTGATCCACCCGCCTTGGCCTCCCAAAGTGCTGGGATTACAGGTGTGAGCCACAGCGCCCGGCCTCCAATAAATAATTTTGTGATTTCTGATCATTCTTTGGCATCAGGGTGACCCTTTGAAATAATTAATGCTGTTTTGCAGGAAAAAGTCAGTGCTAATCACCTCATTATACTTTTCTCCTAACACCCAAGAAAAACCGGAGATCTAAATAGCTCTGTCCTCTCTTGCATATTCGCTCTTTTTCACATATCTGGCTCAGAAGAGTTCACAGCTAAAGGGTCAGCATTGTTTTTAATACTTGGGTTAACAATGAGAAAACTTCCAGGGCAGTTATCTTTCATATCTACGTATTCAGATAGTCTGTATAGCAGGCATGGGCTTGTTCATATATGTATACACACACATACATATATTAATGAGCAGGCTAGAAATCAGTAATTGTTATCTTTAAATTATCTACCAAGAAGAAACATTGTATACTTTTAACATTACTCTTTGGCTATGTAAAAATATCACTATTAAGTTTTTGAAAATCTATAATACAGTTCTTTAGAAAATAAAAATTTTATGTTCAAAATGTAGCAACCATATGTCTATTATCATCACATTATTATATTAAAAAATCATGTTATGCTGCTATATTAATGTCCTTGAAACTATCTTGTCAACAATAATAGTTATTATAAGTGTTTCCAGGAATTTGGGAATAGTAAATCTGTGAATTTAGTTTAGAATCACAGGTGATTAATTTTGGCTCATTTGAAGGTTGTATGTACCACTAGATGCCACATTTTATTTAAAGTAAGTGTTTAACTAGGAAATTGAATTTCTCATGATATCCTCAAGACTTTAAGAATATTTAATAACTATAATATGTTTTGGCCGGATGCAGTGGCTCATGTCTGTAATCCCAGCACTTTGGGAGGCTGAGGAGGGCAGATCACGTGGTCAGGAGTTCAAGACAGCCTAGCCAATATGGTGAAACCCCATCTCTACTAAAAACACAAAAATTAGTCAGGCATGGTGGTGCACGCCTGTAGTCCCAGCCACTTGGGAGGCTGAGGCAGAAGTATCGCTTGAACCCGGGAGGCGGAGGTTGCAGTGAGCCGAGATAACACCGCTGAACTCCAGCCTGGGTGACAAAGCAAGACTCTATCTCAAAAAAAATAAAAAATATATATATATTTTATATATATATAAAATACATTTTAAATGATGTGTAAATGACCAGATTATTTTCCCGTGTTCTGTTGCAATGGAAACAAATTCCTGGGAAAACTTCCAAATGCACCACAAAGATAACTACAATAATAAAGACAATTTTATCCATAAGTCTGTATCCCTCAAATTAATAATGTTTAACCATTCTATTATCTGCTTCCTAGATGTATATTTTCACAGCAGTGTGGTTAAACTATGAGCAAATCTTCAAGAAGAATTCTGTGCAATTGAATGTTTGATGTGACCCAAAGACATGTCTAACAGAGATCATTAGTGAGCTACCATGTTTAAAATATTTCAGGTTTTCTTATATGCCAGTCTCTTTTTTTATTTTTTAAAATTTCTGACTTAGTATGTCACCACCTCTTTCCTATCCAAGCTGTATCAAGCTCATTTTCTTATCTGTATGGGTCTTTGTATAGCATATATCTTTTATGTGAAAGAAATGCAAAAATCTCCAAGTTCATTTGTAATTATGTTCCTAAAGTAAAGAAAAAATGTTTTTAGAGCAAATATGTTTCGGTTAGAGAGTTATGAATGATCTGATATTTCTCTTCTGTATATTTTTCAAAATTTCCTTAAACTTCTATAACAAACATGGTGATTTAGTAATCTAAAAAACTATTAATATTTTAAAAATATGCCTGAAACACTCATTTGTCTGGCAATTGTTTTGTCACCCTTTTTCTAAGTTTACTGCCTTCCTCATCTTGCAAACTCCTACATACATCACTTTTCAGAAAATCTACTAACATCATATTTTTATCTAGCTGTTATTACTGTCTTGTCCTAAAAGTGTTATTACCTCTGTCCTTGGAACATTGACTTCCCCATCCATGAGAACGCCAGATGTTCTATGACACCAAAAATTTTATACAATACATTGCCTTCAATGGCTAGGATTCCACATCTTCTCCAAAGATCATTTGCTGCTTGTCCATGTCTCTCTACATGGAAAGGAGCTCACATTCAGAGTGACCTTGGATGAAGTCTAGTCTTTCATTTACTCAGTACTTCACTATTGCACATCACTGCACCAATTCTTACCTTTGGTGCAACATTTACAGCCCAGGGCTTCGACTTCAGTTAATTACTTTTTAATTATAAAAGATAAATTTAGCAATTAAAAATTGTATGCATTCAAGGTGCCCAGTGTGATGATTTGCTATACATACATGTTGTGTACTGACTACCATGGTCAAATTAATTAACATCCATTGCCATGCATACGTTACCCTTCATGGGTGGATGGGGGGTTGAGGACATGGAAAATTTGATTTCTGAGCAAATTTCAAGTAAACTATACAGTATTAACTATAGTCACCATGTTGTACATTAGATCCCTAGAACTTACTCATCTTAAAACTGAAAATTTGAAGCCTTTGGCCAACATCTTCCCATTTCCCCCGGTGTTAGTCTCTGGCAACCACTGTTCTACTTTTGCTCCTATACTTTTGACATTTTTAGATTCCATATGTAAGTGAGATCAGACAGTATTTGCCTTTCTATGTTCAGTTTATTTTACTTAGCATAAGTTCTTCACATTTATCCATGTTGTTGTCACAAATGTCAGGATTTTCTTCTCTTCTATGGCTGAATAATATTCCACAGTGTATATACACTATATATATATAGTGTATATATAATATATATACACACAGTACATATAATATATATATACACACACAGAGTGTATGATATATATGTGTGTGTATATATATATAAAAAACATTTTAAAATCCATTTATCCATTGATGGACAGTTGGATTGATTTCATATTGTGGCTATTGTGAATAATTCAGCTAAATTTTTAGGTGATCCTTGTGGAATAATCACAACCTTGTGTTCCCCAGCCAATGTGCTGGTTACACAATGAATCCTCCTGTCTAGAGCCTTCACTAGCTACACACCAGCTGTAATACCAACTGGTGGCATAGGCAGCCTAAAGGGCGTTGAATTTTAGATCTTCTTAGTTTTCTAGAACATTCTGAGTAATCAAGTAAATTAGTGGTACTTGCAATTTTAAAAAAATACCTATATAGAATTGTTTTATAAGGCACATGAAAACAAAATATATAAACATGTTGAATGTTGTGCTCTACTTTATGTTGTGCTGCAAAAAACAAGTTACCATATTTAAAAACTTGGGTCAAGACACCTACTATATCAATGAGTGACCACAAAATAAAATTGTATGCCCTTTTTTTCTTATACTATCATAAAATTTTATGTCTTACTTTTTCTTTATTAAAAATTGTAAATACATCACTTATAAGAAAAATGTTGGCTGTATAAAGTTTCTTTTTTTTTT
>NW_012115055.1:5791124-5869089 GCF_000951035.1 Colobus angolensis palliatus | reverse complement strand
GCCACTGCACTCCAGCCTGGGCAACAGAGCAAGATCCCATCTAAAAAAAAAAAAAAAAAAGAGAGTGAATGTTTATCTTAAAGCTTTTTGTTTCATTTTTACTTTTCAAAATAAATGCTGGCAAATCTTCAGTATTGGTAACTTCTAATCTTTCTCTTTCAATTTTACTGATTTATGTAGTGTAAACCTGTCAAGTACCAGTTTAACCTACATATGTGTTGATGGAACATACCAGTGTAATCCATCCCATGTACTTTTCACAGAGGACAGAAGAGGTGTATATAATCAAAATCATGAATAAAACTCAAATAATTCATATTTTATTTGATTATATATTCAAAGATATGGGAATATATTGTCTTTAATAAACCATAGACATCAATAATAGTCTGTTGGTTGGCTATAAAACAGAAGGCTTAAACATCATAAGGATGGAGTTTTTCTTCCAAGAAGAGGCAGTGGTTGCATTTCTCCTATTTCTCTTACAAAGCACAACTGAAACAAATATCAACAAATCCACATATTCATCTTTTTTTTTTTTTACTTTATCAATGTTAATATTGAAGTTTTGATAATGTACTGCAGTTTTGTGAAACATTACTATGGAGGAAACTGGGTAAAGTGTACACAGGATCTCATAGTTATTATTTCTTATGTAATTACAAATGCAAATTAAAGTAAGAGGCATAATTCTCTCTGTGGATAATAAGGGAAGATAAGAAGTACTCTTTTTTTCTCAAAGCACTTACTTTAGAAAATGTGTAATTATAAGTACTTTCTTCTCTCTTTGAAATGTATATAAATCCTTTTGACTTCTAGATGACCTTTTCATCACTTTTAGGATCTAGGATTGGCTTTCTCAAGAACCTGGGAGACTTCTCTCTGAAATATAAACCTCAAGAGAGACAGCATCCCTACCTCCTAGTTTCTATGGGAAGACAGGAGCCTAACCTCCAAATTAGCAAGGCGAGATCTTTGATTCAATTTGCATAACTACCTCCTATCATCAAGAGATAAGGAAGTTTGTATTCCCTCTAGATAATGCCAATTAGCTAACATAGATGGTGGTCACCTCAACTACCAAGTGAATTCAGGATGAATTACATTTGACAAATAGGGCCAAGTCTGTCCTCTTTCTTGAGGACTAGTTATTGCTTATTTGAAAATACATATGAAATGAGTTGTAGCTGCTTGGTTATATGAAAGGATCAGATTTCTGTCTCTTTTTGCATCTCTTAGCTGACTGCTTATAATGCATATTACATTCTTATTTAATGCTTACTAAATATTAAAATCATTTTATTTCTTTTACTTTGTGGAGAGGTTTTATGGACTTGGGAGAAGACTCTTTTAAATTATATTTCCCTAACACTTATAATTTCATATGATTCTACAATTACCTCCAAATAAAATGTTAATTAAAATCATGAGGTTTTTTAAAAAGAAAAATCACAGTAAGTAATTTAAAAAATTAGCTATATAAACCATAAAAGAAAAAGGAAAGAATACTGGTGTTGATCAACCTCAAGAAGACATGAGATTAGGTAAATATATTTGGATTTAAGAAATTGGCTTCTTTACTAGGTCTTTATCTCAATGCCCTTAGCTCTTTATCATTGCTCTACGCCTGCTACCCGATATTAGTTAAGCAATTAGAATCCACGCCTGAAATACAGGAAATATGCCACCACCATATCTCCCCTTTCACAGATCAAATGACTTCCCACATCTGCTCACTGTGTGCTGAAACATGCACAGACCTTTCTTTGGAGCAATGTATCCCCCTGAGAAATCACATCATAAGAGCTTTAAAGCCAACTCTTTAAACATACTAGGCATGGAAACTATGCAAGTAGTAAAGAATGCAACTAGTGACAAAAATAACATGCTTACTGCTTTCCATACAAAAAAGTGGAGGTTTTAAAAAAAGTAAAGTGACTAAAAGTGATCCTGGCAAAAAGAAAGTCTCTCTCTTCCTTTCCTTCTTTTTCCTGAAAGATGTCTTTCTTCCTTCCTCCCTATACATTACCCATACTTTAATAAGCATCTTTCGGAGACTAAGAATTCAAACACTGAGGGGAGTTCAATCTGTATATATATTTTAAATAATCAATTCAAGTCAATTAACGTAGGTAATATTATGTGATTTGCATTTAATGACTATTTTTTAAAAGCATGGAAAATAAAGTGCATGCATATAAACGCACCTGAGAGGAACACTGATGTTACACAACCTTCGTGTAAATAGCTGTATCTTGTTTGGAAAGAGTTAAAGTTGATGCTGTATTAAAATTAAATTTTTTAGTAATTTATTAGGACGTTATATACTAAATTGATTATGCCAACCAAAAGAACTAAAAATTAACATTAAGATAATTTAACCATGCTTATAGTAAAGGCAAATTATGTCAAATCCAAAAAACAGAAGTGGTACAATTTATAAAAAATTATTAATTATTGAAGAGCCCTTGTGATATTTTCTATGCAAAAGAAAAAATAAATAAAAACCCAAGTCTGTACATATTTAGACACAACACTTAAGACTGTTCATGCATTGTTTAAAGAAGTAACTCTGTGGGCTAAAGAAAAGTAAAAGGAATAGTTTCAGTGGAAACACTAGTGGGTTTTGTTTGATTAAATTAGAGATTTGCATAAACATGAGTGATCACCAAAAGGGGCAAAAAAACAAAAACAAAAAAAACAAAATGGTCAGGCACAGCTGTAAGCACAATTTCAAGAAATGGATTTTTTTTTTCATTTCTGCTGAGAAGGTTATTTTGAAATATATTGAAACAAATGTAAACATTGTGTAAATTTTCCATTCCTTTTTACTCTTCCCATCAAAATAAATTACATATACAAGAGTTTGAGATTATAACAAAAACAATTTAAAATTGTTTGTAACATTTGGTAAGGAGATGAGTGTGAGAAATCATATAGTGAACCCAAAGACAATAAACATATGATCTGTATGAAATGTGTACAAAAGTGAACATCTGAACCCACAGGCTTACGAAGCAATATGACCCTTATTTTTTCTTTGAAATTAGAATCCTTGTTAATAGTATAGTGACTTCAAATTGATTCCTTCATTAAAATTAAGGAAGTAATTTAAAAAATACCTTGTTAGCTGCTCTCAAACTGTACTGCATTAGTGACTATGATAATAAAATAAAGTGTTTCCTTTTCATTGACATTATTTATATTCTTTAACTCCAGGTACTTTTTCATGAATGAGCAATATGTTCTAAAATATAATCAAATATTTATAACAATAACAACAATCTCAAATATGCCTCTAGCATGTAAGATATTGAAGTTAAAATGCTAATTAAAAAGAATAAATTTGCCAAATTTTCAAATATTTAAAAACAAATTTGGTGATTCTAAAATAAAATTGAATAAGATAAATACAGACAGATATGCTCATATGTATATATACCCTAGTCTATACCTATAAATATTTGCAAATACACACATACTTGCTATATTTATGCAAGTATATGTGTATTTAATGCTATAATATAAAACTGAAAATAAAATGTAAAACTGATGTGATAGATTGAGATTCTAATAATTTGACCTCCAAAATTTGCAGATGATCCTTTTTGTTAGACGGGGCACCTCTTTTCTCTGAAAATTCTTTTAGTTACTTCTAGAATTGCCACTCAATGTTTAAAACCTCTCTCTCTAGTTAAATCAACTTTTAGACAAACTTATAAGAACAGCTATATTTTACTGATAGCAAAAATAACACTCAAGAAGAGCAGTAAAAATATACAGTTATCTAAAACATAATGGTTCCTGAGTCAGCACTGTATGTACTTAGTGAGTCATAGAATATACATACATGGAAAGAAACCTAGTGATCATAATGCAATGTTTTATAAATCTCTTTGGTAACCATATGTGTTAGGCAGAATAATGACTCCCCTAAAGATATCTGTGTTCTAGTACTACAAATCCATGTATGTGTTACCTTACATGGGAACAAGATTCTGGAGCTATAATTAAGTTGAGGAGCTTGAACTGAGATTATCTGGGATGATTTAGGTGGCCCCAATGAAATTACAAATCTCATTAAAAGAGGAAGAGGGGGCAGAAGTGTAGATCAGTGCAATGCCATGTGAGAGGACGCAAATCAAAACCACAATGAGATACCATCTCACAGCAGTTAGAATGGCAATCATTAAAAAGTCAGGAAACAACAGATGCTGGAGCGGATGTGGAAAAATAGGCCCACTTTTACACTGTCGGTGGAAGTATAAATTAGTTCAACCATTGCAGAAGAAAGTATGGTGATTCCTCAAGGATCTAGAACTTGAAATACTATTTGACCCAGCAATCCCATTACTGGGTATATACCCAAAAGATTATAAATCATTCTACCATAAAAACACATGCACACATATGTTTATTGCAGCACTGTTCACAATAGCAAAGTCTTGGACCAACCCAAATGTCCATCAATGATAGACTGGATAAAGAAAATGTGGCACATATACACCATGGAATACTAAGCAGCCATAAAAAGGATGAGTTCATGTCCTTTGCAGGGACATGGATGAAACTAGAAATCATCATTCTCAACAAAGTAACACAAGAAGAGAAAACCAAACACCACATGTTCTGACTCATAAGTGGGAATTGAACAATGAGAATACATAGACATAGGGAGGGGCACATCACACACTGGAGCCTGTCAGTGGGTAGGGGACTGGGGGAAGGATAGCACTAGGAGAAACATCTAATGTAAATGATGAGTCGATGGGTGCAGCACAGCAACATGGCACATGCATACGTATATAACAAACCTGCATGTTCTGCACATGTACCCCAGAACTTAAAGTATAATAATAAAAAATATATAGAGTTGAAAAAATAAATTAAAAAGAAGATGGAGGAAGGGAGCCATGAGCCACAGAATAGAAGTGTCTTGTTGAAGCCAGAAAAGACTCTGAAAAATTTTCTCCTGGGCTCTCTAGAAAGGAATGCAGCTCTGCCAACACCTAAATATCTTGACTTTAGTCCAGTGAGACCTGCCAGACTTACGTGCAGAACTGGAAGGCAATAAACTGTGTTGTCTACACTATTAAATGTGTGATAATTTGTCACAGCAACAATAAGACTTAATGCACCATCAGCCCTGTATTACTGGGCAAAGAATTCATTATGAAATGCTTCACTTTAGCCTGCCAACTTTATCTTCAGTGTATACAACAACAGCAGTAAACAGGTTACAGGCAGAAAAGGTTACACATGCAAAACGGAAAACTAGATATTGAATCTAGATATTGAAGCTGCTGACTTTTGTCTTTTCAGAAACCTCAAAAGTGTTTATTAAGGACCTCAAAATATAAATATTTTCACAAGCTACCCAGTTTTCTTTAATTATATTTGAATATCAATGAGCCATCTTCAGAAAACAGCATTCCTTAAGGCTGAGTTCTATTGGTGTCCCTGCCTAACAGCAACTTCAATAACCTCCAATCCAGTCATTCTTGATTGTACCTTTCCCAATTTTCAAATATGACAGAAATAATTCTTAGTAAATGACATATGCAATGCCATAAAATGAGACAATACACCAAATCCTAAATTCAAAACTTGTTTAATATCATTCTGGTTCATTCAGCTCACCACTCAACTCTACATTATGTGAAAGGAGAAAAAGTCTTAGTTCTCATGTAAGATTCTTTTGCTTACTTTATAGTTCTTTTACAGAAAGTACTTATGTGTCAGTTTAATCTCTGGAATATTAGTGCATCTATAAGTAAACAATAAAAAATCAATATAACAGAGTCTTACGTGACAAAGATATTTTTCTCTACTTTGTTAAAATTTAAAAGTAGCCGGGCGCGGTGGCTCAAGCCTGTAATCCCAGCACTTTGGGAGGCCGAGACTGGCGGATCACGAGCTCAGGAGATCGAGACCATCCATCCTGGCTAACACGGTGAAACCCCGTCTCTACTAAAAAGTACAAAAAAAAAAAAAAAAAATTTAAAAGTAGAAAATCCAAAGATTGTGTGACTATGTCCTATAATTCTTCATAAGTACAGACTTTTTCTACATTATCCTACTAATCCTGAAGTATGATTTTAATTACTATTTCTAAATATTAGAGTGAGATCCATTATCACATTTATGTGTCAGGCAACAAGATGAAATATGCACCAAATAATAAAACAAAATTTGAGCATTGGCTATATTTTGTAGTTTTCCAAAAGTTCACAAATGACAGTTTTACTTACATTTCATTATCCAAAAACAAGTCATATGCTCGTAACTAGCTACAAGAGTTTTTGGAAATGCCATCTCTATCCTGAATAAACATGGAGAGCGGATAGTTTTTTTTACAATGGGAAAAGGTATGAACAGATACTGAAAAAGGCTAGTACTGTTTGCCAAACCATGCTTAGAAATAGGTAGACAATTACAACCCAGAACAAAGAGAGAGAGAAAGAGAGACAGAGAGAGAGAGAGGTGGGGAAGGAGGGTGGGAGGGAGGGAAGGAAAGGAGAGAGGTAGGGAGGCAGAGACAGGAGGAAGATATATAGACAATCATATTTAATCTTCATAGATTTTTTATAGGATAGAAAATACTACATTCCCTGTTTTGTCAACAAGAAAATCCCCAAGCATAGCGAGGTTGAAATATATGTGAAAGGTTACATAGCTAGGAGGTGACGGAGCACAGTATGAACCTAGTTTTTTTTTAAATCAATACTTTTCTACCCTTAAACAATGAGTGATACTATAATATTCTGTAATAACACAAACAAACTTACTTTAACTACTTCAGATTGTTTTGTTCACTTTTTCTTTTTTTCTCTTTTTTTTAGGCAGGCTTCACTCTGTCATCCAGGCTGGAGTACAGCATTGTGATCTTGGCTCACAGCAGCCTCAACTTTACAGCAGCCTTAACCTTCCAGCAGCCTCAACCTCCTGGGTTCAAGTGCTCCTCCCACCTCAGCTTCCTGAGTAGCTGGGATTACAGGCATGTATGCCTACAGCCAGCTAATGTTTGTATGTTTGGTGAATATAGAGTTTCTCTATGTTTTCTAGGCTGGTCTTGAACTCCTGGGCTCAAGCAATCCTCCTGCCTCAGCCTCCCAAAGTGCTGAGATTACAAGCATGAGCCACCACGCTCAGCTAGATTATTATCTTTTAATAGGTATATATTTTAAATTCTACTTATATTGTTTTATAATTCCTTACGATTTTCAGATATCTAAGTCTTCTTATTAAGGGGTTAGAATGCTCTTTTTGATATGGATAGGAGGCAAGGAAATACTGGGTAGAAGAGGATGGGTCCTCAGCAAAGACCCTACCCACCTCAATCCTGGAAACCTGCCATCCTAAATGGGAACAGCCATTCCTATTTTCATGACCTAATGTTACCCTTTCCAAGACCACTCTGGCTCGCCATGCCCCTATCCTGTGCCCATATAAACCGCAAGCTCCATGAGCAGAGGTTCAGAGGAGCAGAGGAGCAGCAGAGTCACAGATTGAAGTGGCAGAGAAGGAAAGAAGAGAAAGAGCATCTGAATGTTGAGAGGAGTTTGGCTGGAGACAGTCAGAGAGGAGATCAGACACAGGACTGCCAAACTCCTGGGAACGATCATCTTTGCACTCTATCCCCTTTCCTGCTCCCCATCCATCTTGCTGAGAACCACCTCCATCACTCAGTAAAATCTCCTTAGTCAACATCATTCAAGTCCAAGTGACTTAATTCTTCCTGGATGCTGGACAAGGACTCGGGTACCAAGAAGGCAGGGTGTAAAAGGCTGTCACTCTGATTCTCCACCAAGCTGATTTAACACTATTCTGTCTGCAGATGGCAGAGCTAAAAAAGCATTCATTTTAACACCCCTCTAGATGCTACCATGGGGCTGGAGCCCAAGAGTGCTCACCCTGGCTCCAGCACCCGCCCATCTGGGTACTCACTATCCCATAAGGGGTTTGAGCACACAGAAGCCAAGCAAAGGAGCCACAATCCTGTTCCAAGTACCACAAAGGGGTCAGGGAACTCCCCCACTGCATTTTGATACAGAATCATGTTTAAAATAACATAAATTGGCTGGGTGTGGTGGCTCACGCCTGTAATCCCAGCGCTTTGGGAGGCTGAGGTGGGCCGATCATCTGATGTCAGGAGTTCGAGACCAGCCTGGCCAGCATGGTGAAATCCCATCTCTACTACAAATACTAAAATTAGCTGGACATGGTGGCAGGCACCTGTAATCCCAGCTACTTGTGAGGCTGAGGCAGGAGAATTGCTTGAACCCAAGAGGCGGAAGTTGTAGTGAGCTGAGATCATGCCGTTGCACTCCAGCCTCAGGGGACAAGAGCAAGACTCCGTCTCGAAAAGAAAAAAAAAAAAACATAAATTACAGGATAAATTGTTAGAAAAATTAAAGATTACATTATTTGCTTTGAAATAAATGTAGCCTTAAACTATATGTATACCACTGGTAATTTTTGAATAGGCATTATACACAAATATAACTGACAAACTCAGCATATTAAATATCATACATAGTTAGTAGTTTTCTAAATTGCTATCATTTTAAAGTATTTTTATTTTATGCATATTAATAACAGATGCATACAGCCTATATTATGTTTCCATTCATAATCATTATAAATTCTGAAAAGGTAAAACATTAAGCACACAAAACAATGTTATCTGATAAAAAAGTAACTAAGGACTCAACATTGAGCAAAGTCACAAAACTGTTTTATTATTTCTCCCAAAATGTTTACAAAAGCAAATGTTTTCAAACAAATACTATTTTAAATAAATGCCCTAAATATGTCTTACTACCTCATTACCATGAAGGTATGGTCTATTACCATGAAGATAATATCAATGATATGATGTATCAGTAGGTAAAGAGAATACTTTAGAGTATGATCTTGATGAAATTAAGACTATAAATTTGTAAATTATTTAATGTGTTTTTGAGTTAATGGATGATTGTTTCAAATATTCTAAGGTGGTATCTACAAACATATAGTAAATTATGTGTTTTCTAAACAATCAAATATGTAATCCCAAGAACTAGTGAAGTATAAAAATATATAAATATAACTAAAAGTAATTAACAAAGCAAATAATTCAAGTTATATGAACAATGCAAAAACTAAGTGAAGGGCTTATTACAATTTCTAACTCAAATGCTTACCGAGTTGTGTCCAGGAATGACTATTATCACTAAACTCGATAATATATTAACCTGATCAGAAACCAGAATACTAATAATTTTTAGTATTGATAATATGAATTCACTACATACCCTTTTTAATCTATTGTGTTGTAAAAACACGCAGAAATATTGTCTTTTCTCCAGCAAATATGTAATGTGTATATATATACATATAAAAATATTTTACATAATTAATAATTTAACATATATGTGTGAATAATAAAATATTAAGAAGCTGGGTAACGTTTAATGGTGTTATGTTTCTGTTTAAATGCACAGAATCTTGTTTAAACTATGTTAAGTGACAAAAATATTCCATGATTAATATGTGATTTTTAACATTACAGTGATCTGCATTCTCTGTACTCGTATGTAGAATTACTCCCTTTAATAACAATTCTAATTTTTCAAAGATCCTTAAATAAGATTTTGGATAGAAGGAAGGAGCAGGGTGGGGTAAAGATGGGGGGGTTGTAGTTCAAAAGTCATCTCCAAATCTCTGGTGTGCTCCTACCTTCCCACCTGCTTTGAAAGTGATCTGCTGATTAACAGAAAGATGTACATATGTTACATGGTCATTTACCTTAAACTTATTTCTCTTAACTGTATTTTTATACTTTCACTTTATAGGATACCAATGTATATGTTGAGTTTATTTACCAAGTAAAACTTATAATCCACATGGAACTAATTACTAACTAATTTGTAGTTATACCCAACAGAATGACAAATTACTTGGGTTGAACATATTTTAAAATATTTACTGAACTAACAATTTATTGAACAATCTCATGATTTTCTCTATCTACTATGGCCTACAGAAGATCATCTAAATGGTTTGTACATTTAAATTGTAGTCAGTAGGGACTCCAACTCAAAACTAAGCTAATATATAACACCATCCTATAACCAAGTAATATTAATGTTTCCATTAGCTATATTCTATGTGTCAGGTACTCTGTTAGGTACATTTTATATATACCAGCTAATGGTCATGACAACGCTGCTCAAGATTACGTGGCTGGTAAACAAAAGAAATTCTTTAAAATCTCATAATATGTGTACTTTCTAATATTTAAAGCATAGTTTATAATTCCAACAAACAAAGTTGTCTTTGCAAAGTATATGTAATCCAACTAAATGCCTAATTCAAATAATAAAGCTGCATTTTAGTAAGCAAAACTTTAAAAAAAAATCAGTCATCTTGACTATGATTATGATGAATAGGCAAAATAATTTATAATATTTTTTCTTTTAAATAAGATTCAATGCAGATGTGCAAGCTGTAGATTCACAAAATAACAAAGACAGACGGTGTCACCCTGAAGTGAACGAAGAATCTATGCTACTAGAGGCTTTTAGAAAATGATAGTCTGCATCTGTGGGCAGTTTAACTTTCTGCCAAGGTTTTCATCTTCTTTTGTTTACTAAGGGTACATTTTAAAGTTAAACATCTTGAGAATTGGCGCCAGAGTTTGTGACAAACAGCAGCACTTTGACATTCCTTTGGTTTCACGAAGAAACCGGTTATCTGCAATTTGGTAAACACAATAGCATGAAATCATATTTTACTGGTTTATTTAATAATCTTGCAGACAATTTTAAAAATGCAGATTCTAAGTAAGAAACTTGCATTTCAAGGTTTTCAGAAGTAGATAACAGTAAGCTGATACTGCGATATTGAAGAACACTTTCTATCCTGTCTTCCACTTATATATTTCCCTTTTCTCATTTGATAATAATTTCAAATTAAGTTGTCAATGATAACGCCATGAGGCCAGTTTACTATCAACCTCAAAAATAAAAAAAAAAATCTGATCTATTTTTTATTATTGCAGGAGGATCATTTGTTTCTTTTTTTATGCACCAAATGTTCATTAAGTACTTACTATGTTTTAACTATTTTTAAAAATTCTTCCTTGTTAAGAAGATTATTTAGAGGCTATTGAATTGAGTCAGATATGTAAATTCTGACTTCTATTTTTATGAGTTATTAAAGATGTGACTTTCCAAACAGATTACAAGCTGGGATTGGGTGAGACAGCCCACGAAGAATGTGTAGACAGTGGTTCTCATCTTGAGTTATATGCCAGAATCATTTTCTGTGCTTTGGGGTCTATACTTTTTGAAGCCCCATCTACAAGCTATTGAATAGAAAGTTTTCTGAGCAGAGACCAATCTAGTCATTAAAAAAATTCTATAGAAGCTAATATTTACACAAAAGGTTGAGGAACACTGTGGAGAGAAAGACAAAAAGAGAGTGGATACTAGGAATCCAAAAAATCAGTATGTGAGTGGGTGATGGGAGGAACAGCTAGCAAATGAGGTGGAGAAGAAAGTGGAAGAAAGGGAACAGAATCCTGCAAAAACGAGGAGGCCAACAGTTTCAAGAACAAAAAGGTGTCAGACGTAAATCTTGTAGATAATTCAAGCACTGTAAGAATTAAATATAGGCTAAGATATTTGTAATTTCTGAAATAATTGATAAAATTTTTCAGTGATTTCATTGGGAGAAATTCTGGACTGAGGTAAAAAAAGAATGGGGAACATGTAGGAAATTCATGAAGATAGGTTTTACCTTGATATGGATAGTTTTACAGATATGAAAAGAGGAATCTCATGTAAGTACGCAACTGAGAGTCTCCATTTTTCTGTGAGGTTTCAGACAAGGGCAGCATGCTGAACTGGGACTAAGCATAATCTGATAACTTAATTTTCCTAATTATTATTATTATTTTGTCTTTAAGGAGCGGAGAGTTTAATAGGCAAGAAAGAAGGAAGGAAGAAGAAAACAGCTCCCCCATATAGAGACAGAGACGGGGGAGTGGGGATTCTAACAAAGGGAAGGCTGGAGAGGTGGTGTTTGATTTGCACAGGGCTAAGGGAATTGATTTGACCAGTCATGTCACTCCTAGCCCAGGGAAAACCCTGGCCCTCCCACCCTAGCCTTTTAATATGCAAATGCAGGGTGCCATGATGTTCTACACATGTGAGGATATGTGGGGGCAGTCATGTTGCCAGACACATGTGGGGGCAAAGGTAAGAAGAAGAGTGCTCACCCTGGCTCCAGCACCTGCCCATCTGGGAACTCGCTATCCCATAAGCGGTTTGAGCACACAGAAGCCAAGCAAAGGAGCCACACTCCTGTCCCAAGTACCATGAAGGGGTCAGGGAACTCCCCCATTGCATTTTGATACAGAATCATGTTTAAAATAACATAAATTGGCCGGGTGTGATGGCTCATGCCTGTAATTCCAGCACTTTGGGAGGCTGAGGTGGGCCGATCACCTGAGGTCAGGAGTTCGAGACCAGCCTGGCCAGCATGGTGAAATCCGATCTCTACTACAAATACAAGAATTAGCCGGGCATGGTGGCAGGCACCTGTGATCCCAGCTACTTGGGGGGCTGAGGCAAGAGAATTGCTTGAACCGAAGAGGCGGAGGTTGTAGTGAGCTAAGATCATGCCATTGCATTCTAGCCTGGGGAACAAGAGCAAGACTCCCTCTCGAAAAAAAAAAAAAACATAAATTACAGGTAAGAAGAATCATTTTGTTTGGGTGGACCCAGTTTCTAACAGCTGGCCATTTGCATACCAAAGCTTGCTGCCTGGCTCTAAGAGCTGAGGCTTTCCTGCTAGATAAACGTTTCTGGAGCTTCTTTAAAAGAAACAAAAATTTCCCAAGGACCCCTTTTCCCCTCTATCTGCCTAAAGTAATTTGTTAATAACTCCTCTAACATACCCCCTGTGGAGATGTCGCCTAACTGCTGTTAGGGGGTTTTGGGTGATGACTCCTTCCAGCTACCTCCTACTGAATGGGGGTGTCGAATGGGGAACAGCAGCTAGGGCTCCTCCTGGGGTCCATCTAAGGGTCCTCGGAAGAATGCCGTGTCCGTGGGTGGTAGCAACAATGACAGTGACACTAGCAAATTGTCGATATTTATGGAGATCTGTTATACGCCAGATGTTGATTTAGGATATTATATGTATGATATGATTCCATTACTATGTAGTCTAGTAGATCACAAAAGATAAAAATTTGTCCGAGAAAGCCGGGCGCGGTGGCTCAAGCCTGTAATCCCAGCACTTTGGGAGGCTGAGACGGGCGGATCACGAGGTCAGGAGATCGAGACCATCCTGGCTAACACAGTGAAACCCCTTCTCTACTAAAAATACAAAAATCTAGCCGGGCGAGGTGGCGGGCGCCTGTAGTCCCAGCTACTCTGGAGGCTGAGGCAGGAGAATGGCGTAAACCCGGGAGGCGGAGCTTGCAGTGAGCTGAGATCCGGCCACTGCACTCCAGCCTGGGTGACAGAGCCAGACTCCGTCTCAAAAAAAAAAAAAAAAAAAAATTTGTCCGAGAACGTAAATAATAGCCGATACCACAGTTCAAACCCACGTCTGTTTGGCTCCATTACTCTAGCCCTTAAACAGTACTCCAGATTCATTTTTAACTGCTTGAAGCAAAGGATAGTTTTAAATCAGGTTTTATATATTTATGAGACAGATAAATCATTGAATTTAAAGGCAAAATTAATAAAATGTCAAAACATGGCAATAACATTAAATTTTTCCATTTGGTCTTAAGAAGCAAATCTTAAAATTACATGATCTAGTGTTGTTTTTCTACTATTTTTCTAATAATTATAACTTCAGTTGATAAAATATTTGCCAAATTTTGTAAATATCTTCACTTAAATCTTACTCCCTTGGTATCAACTGAAAAACCATAACCTAATTTAGCATGAGTCTCCATTTAATGCATATCTTTACTAGCAATTTAATGTGTCCATCCTTCTGGGCCTCAATTTACCCTCACTCCAGATTTAAAGGGACACTCAACAATGCCTAGAAATTTTAGTGCAGTCGTCCTGTGTACTCACATTTTGTTGTTTATTTTCCATATTCTATCTCCATTTCTCCTTGCTTCCTAGCCCTAAAACTCATGACTTTATATCAAATTTGCATGCAGAGGGGATTTTTTCCATTTTTCCACTAACAAGTCAGTTGTCCATCCTCAGCTGTACATATGCTCACTGCCTTCCCTTGTCTTACTATGAATGATGTGACCTTGTGCTGATCAATGACCAAAGTCTCTCATTATGCTCTGGATCTCCTCCTGTTTCAGTCAATGACTGCTGTGCTCATCCCTCTCCTCAGTGTTGTTGCATCATTAATTACTCCCACCCTACAGGCATGACATCGCCAAAGGCATAATCATAATCCTGTACCGCCCTTTTAATGTTCATAATTAATTATTTTATTTTTTAAGTTGACAAATACAAATAGCATATATTTATCATTGACAACATAATGTTTCAAATATGTATACATTGTGGAATAGCTAAATCGAGCTAATTAACATATGCGTTACCTTACACACTTTTTTGTGGTGAAAACAAAATCTACTTTCAGTGATTCTCAATAATATAGTGCATTGTTATTAACTGTATTACGTTGTACAGTTGCTCTCTTGGACTTATTCCTCCTATTTAACTGAAATTTTGTATCCATTGATCAACACTTCCCCAGTGCCCCGCCATACCCACCCCATCCCAGTCAACATTCCCTCTTTTCAAACAGGAAACTTCCCAGACTGAGTGTGGTGGTTCACGCCTGTAATCCTAATGCTTTGAGGAACCTAAGTGGAAGGCTTATTGGAGCCCAGGAGTTAGAGACCAGCCTGGGCAACATAGTGAGACTCTGTCTCTACAGAACTTTAAAAACTTACCCAAGTGTGATTCTAGTTACTCAGGAAGCAGAAGCGAGAGGATCACCTGAGCCAAAGAGTTTGAAGTTACAGAGAGTACTAGATTTGGCTGCTTCACTCCAGCCTGGACAACAGAACAAGACCCTGTCTGAAAAAAAAACTTCCCTGCACCTTGCAAACCTCTCTAGTTAACCACTCTATTCTCCTGTTCCCATATCATAACAAAACTTCTGAAAATAGAAGTACATAAGTTATTGTTTCTAAACTATCTTCTCACACTTTTCCCTCAATTTCCATTGCCACAAATTCATGAAAATGTCCTTGTAAATATCAGAATAGATGATACAGTCATATTTATCTATGACTTCGAGATTCTTCTTTTATTTGACATCTCAGTAACATCTGAGATAACGGACCATTTTCTCTTTCTTGTGACAGAAGTCTGAGACTCCAAGTTCTTGTGTTTTCTCCTACTTTAAAAGCCATCTCTTCTTAATCATGTACACTGGCTCTTACTGTTCTGTTCAAGCTTTGAAATGTTGGAGTATCTTATGACTCTAATATGAATGTCATTTTCTTTGCCGTGGAAATATTCTTTGCAGATAACCTCATCCTATTCTATGGCTTCTAATGTAATCAGTACACACATTTGAGATTCATATCTCAAATCCGTTTTTACAGCACATATATTTTTTTCTGAAATTGCAGGCATGTACATTCCATTGCATACTTAACCTCTCTATGTGAATATCTAACTGATGCTTCACTTATAGCTTGATCAAAACAGAACCCTTGTTAACCAGACCTCCCCAAAAAACTGTTTCTTTTCAGGTCTCATCTGAGCAAACACCCAGTGGGTCAAACCAAATCTTATAGTTATCTGTGATTCTTTTATTTCCATCCCATTTTCTTTCATTCATCAGAAAATCCTGTTGAGTCTATCTCTAAAATGTATCCAAATTTGTCCCCTTTTGCCACTGTCACTACCAACACCCTATCTCAAGCTCCATTATTACTCTTTTAGACAATTACATTAGTTTTCTCACTGTTTTCCATATTACTGTCTCTTCAAGGCAGCTGACACAATCTATCAGAGCCTAAATCAGACCATGTTAACTCCTCTACTTGAAATATATTATGAGTTTCAGTTATCTAGGGTGTCCAATCTTTTGGTTTCCCTGGGCTACATTTTATGGGGCCACCTATAAAATTCACTAACACTAACTGATGAGCTAAAAAAGAAAAAAATTGCAAAAAGTCTCATAATGTTTTACAGAAGTTTCTAAATTCATATTGGACCCCATTCAAAGCTGTTCAGGGCCACAGGCCACAGGCTGGACAAGCTTGAATTACATCAAGAATTAAACAGAATTCTCACCCACAAAGCTGTGTATGATCCATCTCCTATCTTGCCATTTTTATTATCTGGCCCTTCCAAAAATGTCTGTAAACTTCTATATTACTATTTATTATTATTATCATTTTTGATACAGTCTCACTCTGTCACCGGGCTGGAGTACACAGTGGCATGATCTCCACTCACTGCAACTTCCGCCTCCTGGGTTCAAGCAATTCTCCTGCTTCAGCCTCCCGAGTAGCTGATAGGCACGCACCACCATGTCTGACTAACTTTTATATTTTTGGTAGAGATGGGGTTCACTGTATTGACCAGGCTGGTCTCCAACTCCTGGCCTCAAGTGATCTGCCCGCCTCAGCCTCCCAAACTGCTGTGATTACAGGTGTGAGGTACCACATCTGGCCAACTTATCTGTTAGATCAGTAAGTATTTGGTGGCCAGGCGCGGTGACTCACCCCTGTAATCCCAGCACTTTGGGAGGCCGAGGCGGGCAGATCACGAGGTCAGGAGATCGAGACCATCCTGGCAAACCCGGAGAAACCCCATCTCTACTAAAAATACAAAAAAAAATTAGCTGGGCGTGGTGGCGGGTGCCTGTAGTCCCAGCTTCTCGGGAGGCTGAGGCAGGAAAATGGCGGGAACCCGGGAGGTGAAGCTTACAGTGAGCCTAGATCGCACCACTGCACTCCAGCCTGGTCGACAGAGCGAGACTCCGTCTCAAAAATAAATAAATAAATAAATAAATAAATAAATACATAAGTATTTGGTGAATAATATTTAACTTTTTTTCACTGTTGAAAAGTATTAATTAGGAAATAAATGCATCATAAGCTACGGTTTAAATTCTAACATCAATTCTAATATAGGCAGTACAGTAAACAAAAGAATGTCAACGTCACATCTTATTTTGTAGTTAAAGTTGGATAGAAAAATGCCTAAAAGAATATGCTTCTGATTCTTAATTCAACAAATTATCAACTACTACAAGGGGAGCGTAGCGGCTAAAACAAACCCTGGCAATTTGAGGTCTTCTGTGGATTATCTCTTCCAGCTAATTTTGTTAGGTATTGAAATATCAAGGTGACACAGAAACAGTCTAGATAAAGTTGCTGGTACAGGAGCTACGTACTCATCCATCTCCCAGGTAAACAATTCAACAGAAAAGATTAATGGTACTCGGAATATTAGTCTTACTTATCTCTTTAGTTTTAAGACGAGTAAAGCTAACAATTTTACAGGACTGTGGCATCAAGCCAATGAGCACACCAAATCTAAATTTCTCATTTAATTCTAAATTATATCATAAAAACCCAAGTGAGGTTTTGTCTCAGGACATTTTATCTATTAAGAGTGTTCCTATTTCAAAAGATACAGATTTTTTCTTGATTTGCTTGAGAGACATCGAGAAACAGAATCAGGTGTTATATTTAGTTATATAGAAACATAAAATCTGCAAAATGATAATAGAGTCAATCAAATGCAAAAGTCAAAATTTAAATGCCAGATTCTTTATTAAAAATATATATAGTCAAATTGCATAAGACAGAAATTTTTTGTTACTTCATTGTGCTGTGTTTTGCTGTATCAAATGCATCCTTACACAGACTACTAATTCTTGTTTTAGAAAAGTTGTCATTTTTCGCTGAACCGATGCCCTCAATTACACATTGCAACAAACTGCCTGCACCCTAATTTGTGGTCTGGTCTTTCTCAAATTGTCATTCTCTCATATTGTCTTTCTGACATGCTAAGTCTTCTCAATCTAATTAACTATCTATAATTTAAGGGCCCAGGCAGAAAGCACAATGGCAGTGCTAACCAATGTCTGTCACTTGTCTACTCCTTTACCTCAGGATTCCATGAGTAATAAGCCTTCACCACAGAATTACATTTCCAATGACTCTTTTAAAATAAAAACTATATAATTTGATTGACAGTGGAAAATGCCTATTTAGTAATAATTCTAAAGCTGAAAAACTACAGAGAACTTCATTTTGACCATCTAACTTTGTAAAAAAAACAACTTATTTAGCAATAAATTCAATGCATATCTGTTTGTTTCTTGAAATTAAACATTTTTACTTAGTTTATACTTTTTTGAGAGTTTTGGATTTTAAAGCCTTTACCTATATTATATAAAAACTTCGTTTTAAAAGTGGCACAAACACACTGTGAAAGAGTGAAGCAATGTTTTAATTTCTTGGCTTCATCTTGGTGCCACTTCTGCGTAAGTAACTCCATCTTAAATATTCTGCAGCAACCTGCGCATATCTCTAGCCCTGTCCTTATCTCTCTTAATGTTTACTATTGATTTATGTAACTATTTCATCCATCTATCACAGTGGCTGGAAAATAGCAGTCACCTAATAAATAATGATAGCATTAAGACATGAATATCTATGTGCAAAGTTTAACAAACAGTGGGCATTTTTTTCTGGTTGGAAGGTAGGTGTAAAAAATAACACGTGATTTAATAATTGATTTCAAATATGAAAAATAAACTGCAAACTTACAGAATTTGAGACAGCAGCCAGTTAATAAATTCAGCCTCGGCAAAACAGTAATTTTTTTTAACCTTTCTACCATTTAGTACTTCTATAAAAGCTACTTTACAGTGGCTAAATTGGACTGGTTCTTGACTCTTCTGTTTTCCCTTACAATTTCCTACTGAGGCCTGTCCATCTAAAGTAATATCCAGAATTCTGGAATTATTTTATGTGCTTTCTCTTGTACTTAAAATTTTAGTCACTGTAGTTGACTAGGCTTAGATTTCAATTTCAGCTCTAACCTTTATTGGTCGAACGGCTTTGCTCCAATTATCTGTCCTAAGCTTCATCTACCCAAAGGTGCTAACAGTGTTACTTATTTGTAACAGTGTAAACTTAAGCAAATGAAGTATTCATATCTTAATATGTGAGCTTTGAAAGTGTTCAAATAATTATGCTTACCAATATGTTATATACAAATAGCTATACTTATATAAATTTAGCATATCTATTAAATACAATTAACCTGAGTCCTCTTAATTTGGGGAGTTTCTACGTATTTTTCACAAGCAGGGCAGAGCTGTTACAAATTTCTCATTCCAGGTGTTGTGACAAAGTTGTTACCAATCCAGAGGTATTTACAATTTAAAACCCAATAAAAACTGCACTCCAAAAAGTGATTTAAAGAAACTAAATTAAGACACATATGGAGATTTGGGGGAGACTTATTGAGGAAGAAAATCTGCCTTTCAAATTCCCCTGAAATAATACACATACAGATACCTATTAAGGACCTACTAATAAGGACTTTTATTCCATTATAAATAGAATAAACCATGGCTTTAAACTTAGAAACTAGAATGTTAGAGAAATATATGATTTAAAAGCAAAAATGTGGAACAAGAGAGCAAACTAATACATAATATATATACTGCATAATGGAGCAGTATTCTTTATCATTTTGTGTCCGAATTGGTGGGTTTTTGGTCTCACTGACTTCAAGAATGAAGCCATGGACCCTCGCAGTGTTACTGTTCTTAAAGATGGTGTGGCCGGAGTTTGTTCCTTCAGATGTTCAGATGTGTCAGTCTCTTTCTTCTCACGGGTTCATAGTCTCGCTGGCTTCAGGAGTGAAGCTGCAGACGTTCGCAATGGGTATTACAGCTCATAAAGGCGGGGCGGACCCAAAGGGTGAGCAGCAACAAGATTTGTAGTGAAGCCAAAAGAACAAACCTTCCACAGCATGGGAGGGGACCCCAAGGGGTTGCTGCTGCTGGCTGGGGCAGCTTGCTTTTATTCCCTTATCTGACCCCATCGACGTCCTGCTGATTGGTCGATTTTACAGAGAGCTGATTGGTCTTTTTTGACAGGGTGCTGAATGGTACCTTTACAAACCTTTAGCTAGACACAAAAGTTCTCCAAGTCCCCACTAGATTAGCTAGGCACAGAGAACTGATTCGTGCCTTTACAAACCTTTAGCTGGACTCAGAGTGCTGATTGGTGCATTTACAAACATTTAGCTAGACAGAAAAGTTCTCCAGGTCTCCACCCGACCCAGAAGCCCAGTGGCTTCACCTCTCAATGGCAGTCCCTGCAGGACTTTGCCGGACCTAGCCCAGGCACTGTGTCAGCCCAGAGGGAGCTCATCCCCTGATCAAGCCCAGCAGGCACTGACTGGCTGCGCAGAGTGCGGGGCGACTGAGCCCGTGCCCACCCGGAACCCACACCGGCCCACCAGCACCGCTCACAGCCCCTGCTCCCGCCCCTGCCTCTCCCTTCACACCTCCCCACGAGCAGAGGGAGCCGGCTCCAGCCTTGGCCAGCCCCAGAGAGGGGCCCCCATAGGGCAGTAGCGGGCTGAAGGGCTCCTTGAGCAGGGCCAGAGTGGACACTGAGGCCGAGGAGGCGCCGAGAGCTAGCGAGGGCTGCTAGCACCTTGTCACCTCTCAATTTTAGATTCGGGCCTCATAGCTGCTTCTTGTTCCCCTCACCCCAGAATAAGGGAAAGGGTGTGTGTGTGTGTGTGTGTGTGTAACAGAGAGAAAGAGCGCACCTGTGTGTCCACTGTGAAGAGGGTTGCAAATGTTCTATTGAGGATGTGAGGCTGAGATCTGTAAACGTACGCATGCCATTAATGTGAAAAACTCTGTAAGGACAAGGTTACGGATGTTGACTAATAAGAAACAGGACTAGGAGATGCTAACAATGTTTTGAGATGCTATTTTTAGTACTAGGTCCACATATTCAACAGGACAAGTTTTTAAAGTTTTGTCCTCATTTATAAAATTCTCAAACATATATGTACATTTATTTTTTCTTTAAATTTTTCTTTATATTTTTTCTACAATAAAAATTACTACATACTTTTTGACCAATTCTATTTTATTGGTTTTTACATATGCAGTGGTCAGTGTTTTGCTTAACATAGTGCAAATGAAAAATACAATATGCTTTCATGAGCCTGATGATGATCAAAAGAACAAAGTGTATCTAAAATCTCTAAATCTATTCTGATCCAGCAATTCTACATCTAGTTTAAGAGTTTATCATAAGACATGTTTAAGTAACTGGATGAATATTTTGTCCAGAGTTGTTTGATGCAACTCTACAACAGAAAAAACGTACATCCAATCAATACTAAAGTCTGTCTAAAAGGATTTATGAAATAAATCATGGTACATCCATTGCTTATAGTTCTATAGCTATTAAAATAATGTTCAGACCGGCCATCGTGGCTCACGCCTGTAATCCGAGCCCTTTGGGAGGCCGAGGTGGGCAGATGACCTGAGGTTGGGAGTTTGAGACCAGCCTGACCAACATGGAGAAACCCCCTCTCTACTAATAATGCAAAATTAGCCGGGCTTGGTGGTGCATGCCTGTAGTCCCAGTTACTTAGGAGGCTGAGGCAGGAAAATCACTTTAACCTGGGAGGCAGAGGTTGTGGTGTGCCAAGATCGCGCCACTGCACTCCAGGCTGGGCAACAAGAGAGAAACTCCGTATCAAAATAATAACAATGATAATAATAATAATAATGTTCAGAAAGTGCAAGCTCAACATTACAAGGAATTCTTACAAGCTGTTTGTAAGAAACAGTGCTGACAACTAAGTCCATTGGAGAGCACCTGCCCAGTGTAAAGAAGGCACAGGTAATTTGGCCTCCACCACATCCATGTAAGGCTGAAAATCCAGTACCAACAGATGATCAATCTACTTTACAAGAAAAGCTGCAAAATGCATGGGACAGGTTCTTGTAGAAAGATAAATCACAGTCTGGGTTTTACTCATTGTACTCTCTTTAGGGAAAGACCAATGGTACCCCAAAGGTAAAATGAAGCTAATACAGACAGTATATTGTTTAAAGGATCATACAAGTTGAAAATCTCAGTAATATTGTTCAGGGCTATTAAATATGCTATTATATTTTAAACTTAACGTATCTTTAACAAATCAACAAATTGCATGTATGATATTCTATTTTGTTTAATAACACTTACTGCATGACATCTCATGGTACACCATAATAAATACTGCAATTTAGCCATGTATTTCTATGATTTCTATGGTAATGAGAAATGCAAATTTTCCTTAGTGTTCTAGCACACTTCTATACTGATAGACAATGAAGTAACTAATAATTATTTCAATTTTGCAATCATGTATAAATCCTGCCCTTCAGAGTTTTAGTCTATTCTTGCACTGCTATAAAGAAATACCTGACACTGGGCAATTATAAAGAAAAGAGGTTTAACTGACTCACAATTCCACAGTCTCTACAGGAAGCATGACTTGGAAGCCTTCAGGAAACTTACAATCATGGCAGAAGTTGAAGGGAAAGCAGGCATGTCTTACATGGCAGGAGCAAGAGAAAGAGAGAGGAGTGGGAGGTGCCACACATTTTTAAACAACCAGATCTCATGACAACTCACTATCATGAGAACAACACCAAAAGGAAAATTCACCTCCATGATCCAATCACCTCTGACTAGGCCCAACCTCCAACATTGTGTAGATGTAATTCTAACAGATGAAAGGAAGTTGGACTAGAGGACTTCCTGTCCTTGGTGGAGAAGGAATTAATTAGCTTAAAGAGTTATGATAAAAAGGAGAAATTAATTTTGTATTGCATTGAGTTCTGACAATATTTTACTTGTTCCACAATGTCTTTCCCCAATCCTAATTAATTTAGCAAAAATATATTGACTTTATATACTCTGCACTCATTATGCAAAAAATCTGGAATCTCAGTGTAATTCTGATAACAGCTACCACACTTCTCCTAGCGTTTGATGAAAACACCAGTTTAGATCTAAGATAGTTTTTTAATGAGAATATATGTGATATTTTCATTAAATTATAGTTTTTTTTTTTTTATTCCAAGACACCATTCTCCTTCAAAGACTTAAAGATTTATTGACCTATTTAGTTTGTTTCTTCTCTGCTAGCAAGAAGAATTGAGACTACTAACCATTTTTTAAGTAAGAACTGCTAAGGTGGATGGGAACTTTTCTCAAAAAGGTAAACTTCTGTTTATTACTGCAATATAACAATACTTACAAATTTCCTTTTGAAATATTGATAGAAAAATTAGGTAATGTGGAAAATACAGAGCTTTTTTGCTTAAATACTTTTTTGGGAAAGACTGCCCAGCTTTAAACACAATGATTAGCTGCCTCAGGGTCTGCTTCAGCTTCTTAGCCAGTATATTCTTTTCTCAGGGAAAACATTTTGTCAGGTCTGTTTCTAATTTGATGGCTGCCCTGCCCAATCAAGCTTTGACCCTTTTCTTTTCTTTGAGACTATAACCCAAATAATCCTTTCTGCCTTCCTAAATCTGTCTCAGAACCCAACCACCATATCGATGCTGGGAATGGTCCAGAGGAGGAAGTAGTTAGATGAGATCACTTACTGACTACTACAGCATTAGGGTCTCATCTTGGGTCATCAGGAGAGCAGACCCACACTCCAGCATGAGGTGAAGATCCAAATGGAAAAAAAATATGCCTCGTCTTCCTGGAAAAATGTGTCAGTGTAGGAGGTTGCATTAACTGGTGTGATGACTCAAGCATCTAAAATGCATGTATAAAATAATAAATAAAAAAAGTGGAATCTGATGGTTATATCTAGATTGCATCAATATCCCACAGATGGATAATAAAAAGCAGAATGCAATTAATAAACAACTTATATTTCATACTTGCATATTTATTTTGTTCTTGCTAGAACACTGGACGTGCTATCCAATCTGACTTAACTCTTTATTTCCCTTTTTGATATTTGTGCATTATATCAACATTCTGCCTTTTACAGCAAAACAGGAAAGAAATAAAGGAAAAGAAACTATGGGTTACTTTGTTTTTCTTTTCCTGCCTGTGTGGCCATTTCCAGCATTAGAGGGTTGACAATTATGCAGAAGAAATATAGGGAGGTAATACAGGAAAGAAAACATGTAATAGTGTTCCTTGTGCTTTCATGTTTCTTACATCGTCTGAATTAGTTTCCTAGGGTTGATGTAATAAAGTACTATAAACTAGGTGGCTTAAAAAGCAGCAACATATTGTCTCATAGTTCTGGAGGTCAGGATTCTAACCTTACCTCTAAATTAGTTAATATTCTCAGGTACTGGAAGTTAATACTTCAACATATTTTTTGAACAACACAATCCATGATGTCATTGCTATTCTGCTAGCAAAGCAAATTCTGGCTTGAACACGATGATTCAGAACCATCAACACCAGTGCTTACTGAGCAGCAGACATAACATGCTTTCCTTGTACTCATTGCTTTGAGTCGCATTAAACTCCCACACATTATCAATCTGCAAAAGTTTGTTTTCATGACTCATCATGAACACTATATGTAAATGCACTATTGAGAAATTGTGGTGGACTCAGATACTGTGCGTATCCCCTATGCTTACTTGTACGTTTCATTGTCTCATCGGACTTCAGTTACAAAACACAAGTTCCAAGAGAAAATTATTAAGAATTTTGTGGCATCATGGTTTCAGATAATGAAGTTATGCATTATTCCAACAACGTGGACCACTTGCCCTTACAGATCTAGCTACTTCTGCTTTTGAAAGTGCAACCTGTCAACAACATAGAACAAGAGCCCCAGTTAGATGTTATTACTTGTAGAGATGAACTGGCTATGATGGAAACTATCCCAATTTGTTGTTCTCACAGGAATAGATCACAATTTCAGCTATAATTTTGCCTTTGCTACCCACAGAGCTTCAGCTAGCACCCCTTGAAGAGACTTACAAATCTGATTCTCAAGCATAACATTTAAACAGGAAATCAATTCAGCAGTGTAGAAGATGCTGGGTGGTCCTATGACCATGGGATCTATTGGTCATATCACATACCCCCACCACCAGCAGCTTCTGTCTAGAAGTATTAGAATAATAGAGTATTAGAGTGGCATGTTCCAAAGACACACTGAAGTGTCGTCTTGGAGGAAATAGCATGTAAATATTGGTTGCCATCCTCCAGGGCATAGTGTATTTTCACATAAAATTAGAGAGCATTGCATCAAAGGGCATTGTGTCTCCTATAGAAAGAAAATGTTTGTTGGGGAAACTGAGGGTGGGGGCCAAAGTTGGCCAACTTATCACTTCTATTGACTCTCTAAGGGACTTGTACTTCCTGTCCCTGTAACGCTGATCCTCAAAGACTGTGCACTCTTGCCTTGGGACAAATCCAGGTTTCTTTGACTTAAAAGCTATGGCTGCTGGCTAGAAACTTTGGGCTCCTTATGTCCCCAGACCAATAGGCAATAAGAAGAGTATTCATCTTAACAGAGGTAGTTGCCCCTGATTAGGCAAAGGTAACTCTCTGCATTTACTCAGAGGTGGCACAGAGGTGCATATGTTAAATTCAGGCAAAAATCTCTTGTATCTATCGGCATATCCTTGCCAACTGTGACTGTAAATGAACACCTGCAATAACTAATTCTGTGGAAAGGTTATCAATTATTCAGATACCTCCGAAACAAGGGTTTAGATCAAACTATCAGGCAAATTAAAGGGACTCCAAGAAGTAGTAGCTAAGGAGAGAATAATTTAGAATGAATAGAGGGAGAGAAAATGATGAGTATTATTTGTGGTCCCAAGATCAAATGCAAAGATGGGGCTGTAATTCTTTTCACAAGTCTCCTTGTTACAAGTTTACTCTCAGACATGTAAATGCTCAGCTCAAACCTCCTTTCAGAAGAAAACTTGATGCTGTCTTGCAAGAAATGCAGTTAACTGCTAATTCAGGGTCCAATTTGGATTGTAAGCTAAGGCTGTGCTCTTCTTGTGACGAACTGTAACCCATAAATGAGCAAGGCAGTGGATAAAAAAGCAAAACAGTAATTTCTACCCTATTTGGGACTCCTCTATCGAGCAGTCATTCTCTGGACCTCCTCCTTCATTTGGAAAGACTTGTTCAAGCATGCACTGCAGTCTGAGAGTAACCACTACCCAATCATACTTCTTTTTGCATCTTTCTCAGGCTTTTTTTTCCCCCTCTTAAAACTTTCGGAGTCTTAACTCCATTTCAGTAACTGTTTCTAAGAAATTTCTGAAAGAGCCCAACAGAAATAGGCAAACTTATTTTTCAATGCCAATTCCAACAGTAGAGTAGTATCTATAAATTAAGACTCCCTGAAAGCATGAAACTGAGATTCGATATCATTATCAATCAGATCTCTTCCAGCATAGGGTATATAATAATGCAAATTATCTTCTCACTTTGAAGAAACCTAGTTCTAGAAAAAAAAAAAAATTTCATTTGCTTCTTCAAAATTACCATATATATTTTGGTGTATGAAGAGGTAATTCATGACTCAAGAAGACGGCTAAAATTTCTATGGTGATATTTGAATATTATATAATAGAATATAGAAGCAAGTGATAATGCTGATCTCTAAATCTCTTGATATTTTGATTGCTTATTGTGTGTGTGTGTATATATATTAGCTGGAGTGTAATACAATATGACAATGAAAATGTAGTATGTCTGGAATTTGTTTCCTTCCAGTGGGTTCTTGATCACACTGACTTCAAGAATGAAGTCGCAGACCTTTACAGTGAGTGTTACAGCTCTTAAAGACGGTGTGTACGGAGTTTCTTCCTTCCAGTGGGTTCATGGTCTCAATGACTTCAAGAATTAAGCCTCAGACCTTCACAGCAAGTGTTACAGCTCTTAAAAAAAAAATGGTGCGGACCCCAAGAGTGAACAGTAGCAAGACATACCATGAACAGGAAAGAGCAAAGCCTCCACAACATGGAGGAGTACCTGAGAGGGTTGCCACTGAAGGCTGGGGGGCAGCTTTTATTCCCTTATTTGGCCCCACCCACATCCTGCTGATTGGTCTATTTTACAGAGCACTGATTGGTCCATTTTACAGAGTGAAGACTGGTGCATTTACAATCCTTTAGCTAGACACAGAGTGTTGATTGGTGCGTTTTTACAGAGTGCTGATCGGTGCATTTACAATCCTTTAGCTAGACACAGAGTGCTGATTGGTGCGCTTTTACAGAGTGCTGATTCGTGCATTCACAATCCTTTAGCTAGACACAGAGTGCTGGTTGGTGCGTTTATAATCCTCTAGCTAGACAGAAAAGTTCTCCAAGTCCCCACTAAACCCAGGAAGTCCAGCTGGCTTTACCTGGCAGTAATATGGTTATAAAAGGGCAAATTTAAAAATTCAGTGATTGCATTATGAGCCAAAGTCACTTTGTTCGTGAGGGAAACAAGTCCTAAGCTTTCCTTCATAATACAGTTCAAAGCAACTATAAGCTCAAATGCTCAGGGAAACTGAACAGTGTAGAATACAAAATTAGCAGGGAATAAACAGCTTAGGAATTATTTTTTTTCTTCCCTGACCTTTTTTACTCTGCCCTATTTCTTTGACAAGAACAGTTGAATTCCTCTCTCGAAGGTTTATAGCACTTGTGGGATTTGGGGTTTGGAATCTAGGCCTCCTCCTTTTCCTCATATTTCCATTGGCTCCAGATGGTCACTGCTGGTGAGAACACCAGATTACACACTACCACACCTTTCTTTCTTCTCCTATTTGGTAACTGACAGAAGGGACAAGAATCCTGTGCTGGTGGCTATCATAGTAGCCTGACGCTTACAGCTCACCGAAAGTCAGGAGGCAGCTGAATTGTACTTATACCACAACTCGAATACAGTGGAGAAAGACATTTCTCGAAGTAATTTTAACTCCCTTATGTGTGTCTTTAGAGCTGAGTAGTGTTTATCTTGGGGAAAAGATAAGGTCCTTCTTCAATAGCAAGAGCGTAAATAGACTGATAAGGGGAAATGCAGAGTTGAAATTTCAGGAGCTCCCTGCTCCAAAAAGTCATTTGTTATTTTCTTTTCTTTGCAACCAGATTCAAGCAAACTTACGACTATAATTGCAGAGTGAAGGAACTATGTAATATCATGTTCCAAAACTTCTTCTTTTAACTTATTATCATAGCCTGTGAAACAGATAAATAGTCATGAACATTTCCTGAGTATAATACAAAACTAAATGAAGTAGTACTAGTTCTATAAACTCAATGTTCTTATTTTGTTTGTTTGTTTAATATTGGTAGTTCTTTATTAAAACCCACTTTGTTGGTATGTCATCACTGACCATAATGATTTTTAGGATAGTATATTTCAGTCATCAATAGAAATTTTACTTCTTAGGCATAGCAATTCATCTTTATTTTTCTCTGCTACAGGAATACTTAATTTATTAATACTTTATTAATTATGGAAAAATCTAAATGTTAGAACTTAGTATAGTATAGTCTAACATAATTTAATGTTAACATAATTCATTGCTTAGATGGTATAATGATTAGAGAGATTTAGAAAAGAAATGCAACTGAGGCTATTAACTCACTTATTGATTTAATACTTGAAAACAAATGAATTGTTCAACAGGAGAAAATCAGAGACTTCCACATAAAGTACTCTTTGGGAGTTTAGTTGTTTTTTGGAGGCAAATATAGAAAGGAGGGAAAAAATAGCATGGTTTGTTTCTGAAGATTACATATCATGTGTTTAGGTATTAGATTATGGAGTTTTCATAACTATTAATCAAAGTGCATAAACAGTTGCATGGAACCCCAAAATCTCAGTGCCAGGAGAGCCTCATAGACAGGTTTCATGCATACATTTTTCTTGGTGTTTATTGCCAAGATCAAATGTGACCCTATAGGTTTCTCTTCCTGCCAGTATAACTACTTGCAACCTGTGGCAGGTCCCTGAGCAGTACTGATGATATTGGTCTCTGAGCTTTCAAATAGAATGCTACATTGAAACGTCAGTTTTTAGATGCTTACTCAGACTTTCTTGAAGAAAGTTATTTTGTTGCCATAAGGTAAAATGGACATACCAGACCCCCTTTAATGGAAGTGCTATGGGTAGATTGAGACAAAGATCAACATCAAGAAATTTCTTGTTAGGACTTTGGCTGCTTTACTAGAGAAATATTCTAGGAAAGAAAAATCTGTACCAACAGGTAAGAGTCTTATGAGAATCCCGGGAGCTCATCTCGTAGGTGGTATGTCCTTAGGCACTAGAGTGGCTGAGTGATTTGCAGATGGTTCCTCAACTTTTAATTCAAAGGTAGTATTTTGTTTCCATTCTTCCTTTCTTGGTGTCAAGTGAGTCTTTACAAAAGGGAATTAAGGGACCTAGTCTCACTGTGTAAAAACACATTTTTTGGCATGTGTCGGGGTCAAGCACTATAAACAGTCATTATCCTTATTTATACGGGTATTGGTCTGGCCACTGGTATTCTAATGATTAGGGCCTCATGTCAAGGTTTGTACAGGACAATTTTCTGTGTATAACAAATACCTAACAAATTAAAATTGGAATTGTAATAATCCATGAAAATACATATTATAGTTTAGGAAAATATTTACAATGAAAAATGTGTATGTTCCCTCAAAGCAGATGGTATAATCCCAGGAGGCAAGCAAATGGGTGCATAAACAGGATGGTGATTGTGAAGGAAATGCGCGCTAAAGTGGGTATGGTGCTTCGAGATCCCGTGAGATTCCCAAACCAAAATGATTGGGATTGGCATTTACCCGTTATGACTAAAGACATGAAACCTTCCCATGACAGGAAGGTGGATGACACTGAGCCACTCCCTCGTCATCAGGGTAAAAGTATGCTCTAACAGAAATTTATGTCTGCATAAAGTTTGCCTGAATTTCTTGGATGCCTTCCAAGCATTAATAAGGCTGTATTGTAGAGGCAAACACTGAAATGGATTGAATGGTGGAAGTCTGACACGTTTTCTTGAGAGATAGACAACTGCCCCAGGGGTGGCCCAGGCACTCTAAGAATCTAATCACAACCTTTGCACTCTGGCTTAAGATGATTAAATGTATCAAGAGTTTGTTTTCTACTCAGTCTGGCTTTCCCATAATCTGCCCAAAGAACTGCTGCTTTATTTTAGGTAAAAATAACCATAGGCATAATAACATTTGCCTTTATGAGTTTAGGAAAGTGAAAAGTATATTTAAAATTAAGTCATAATATATGTCACATGAATATACAGGAAAAAAATACTGGTAGTATTTGGTGAATTAATTAGAGATTCAAGACCTACATTGTATCTCTAGCTCTCAGGTATTATTTTACAGAGTGAAACCGTAACATACCAACTTATCAAAATTATGGCTACCTTGATCCATTGTGGGTTTGTTTTACCAACTCATCTTTAATATCTGGAAATTCTTTTCATTCTATATACTGTTAAAATTCCTGGCTTTAATCGAGGAGGTCAATAGGTCTAATATTGGGCCACTATGTTGAGAGTGGGAAATTATTGGTAAATTCTAATATTGAACATAAAAAATTAGGTGCACCAATTTAACTAAGTCCTCAAACAGTTTCCCTCTGTGAGGGCCAAAATCTACAAGGCTCCTGTACCTCCTAACCATTGGCTGAAGTAAAATGGTCCACCTCGGAAAATATGTAGAAATAGGAATAAAACCTTAAAGGTCATGGTTTTCATTTTGATGCCATTTGGAGATTGTTTTAATATGGGTCAAATTGAAAGAAAACATTTTTTTCTCTGGGTGTGGTGGCTAATGCTTGTAATTCCAGCACTTAAAGGAGGCCGAAGAACGTGGATCACTTGGGGTCAGGAGTTTGAGACTAGCTTGACCTAACATGGTGAAACCCTGTCTCTAATAAAAATATAAACATTAGATGGGCATGGCAGTGCACATCTGTAATTCTAGTTAGGGGGGAGGCTGAGGCAGGCAAATCGCTTGAACCCAGGAGCTGGAGGTTGCCCTGAGCTGAGGTGGTAGCACCGCACTTGAGCCTGGGTGGCAACGCGAGATTCCATCTCAAACAAAACAAACAAACAGAAAATAAATAAATAAAAAAGAAAGAAAACATTTTTGCTTGTAATCTTTTAAAAAATATCACATGATAGAGAGAATATAGGGTTTTTTTTTTTTGAGATGGAGTCTGGCTCTGTCACCTTGGCTGGAGTGCAGTGGCACAATCCCAGCTCACTACAACCTCAACCTCCTGGTTCAAGCGATTCTTCTGCCTCAGTCTCCCAAGTAGCTGGGACTACAGGCGCCCGCGATCACGCCTGACTCATTTTTGTATTTTTAGTAGAGATGAGGTTTCACCATGTTGGGCAGGCTTGTGTCACAAACTCCTGACCTCAGGTAAGCCACACCCCTCGGCCTCCCAAAGTGCTGGGATAACAGGCATGATCCACCACGCCCGGCTGTGAATATAGTTCTAAATTAAATTTACCTGTGGGGAAAAAATAGTAAAGAATTTAAAACTCGTTCCCGAAAGGCAGCAGTAAAATTACATGTGGCTGGGATGCTTGGACACTTGTCATCATCTGGGTGTTATTATTTTACTTGTGGCATGTTGTTGATGAGTCAGATGGGCACCCAGTCCTTTCTGATTGTCTTGAAAGATGGGGGAGCAATAAAAGTTTTTGTTTTGATTTGGGTTTTGTTTTGTTTTGTTTTGTCTTTTATCCTCTAAAACAGTATTTCTCAATATGTGTACCCTTGAATTTTTTGAAAGGATAATTGTTCACTGTAATATGCACTGCATGATGTTTCATATGTCTGGTATTTACCTATTTAAATTCTGATAGGTGGTTCCCATGTTGTTAAGAAAAATTTTTAAAGCGCCTCTAAACATTTCCAAACGCCCCTAGGAAGGTTGAGAATACTATGAGGTTTGCACTCATCTGTTCCTAATGAATGAAAACTTGAAGGGCGAAATGGGCCATGTGACCCTTGGGGAACCCAGCCTTTCAGCTAAGATGCTTTGGCCATTTTCCAGCTGAATATTTTTTTGTTCCTCTAGGAAAAATGTAGACTTGAAAAAATATCACTGGAAGGGAATTGTAGAAAAAGACTTAGGCCATTCAATTCCCAAGGGAGAGGAAGAAATGTCATGGGGAGCAGTTCATTTCCACATTTTCTAACTCGTGCAACCTGTAACACTTTACCAAAAGACGAGAGGGAAGTGGCCCTCCGGCATTACAAACTACAACAAACACTTGTCTTTGAGCACCATGATCACTGTCTGTTGTTTCACAGCTAAAAAAGAGAACAGGTCGGCCTGGTGCGGATGGCTCACGCCTGTAATCCTAGCATTTTGGGAGGCTGAGGCAGGCGGATTGTCTGAGCTCAGGAATTCAAAACCAGCCCAGGCAACACAGTGAAACCCTATCTCTACTAAAAATACAAAGAAATTTGCCGGGTATGGTGGCATGAGCCTGTAGTCCCAGCAACTGAGGAGGCTGAGACAGGAGAATGGCGTGAACCCAGGAGGCGGAGCTTGCAGTGAGCTGAGATCCGGCCACTGCGCTCCAGCCTGGGCGACAGAGCGAGACTCTGTCTCAAAAAAAAAAAAAAAAAAAAAAGAGAGAGAGAGATGGTGTGGACAAAACAATTTGTCTCTTGAAGTTAGAAATCTTTCATTAAGGTACTTAGAAAAATATTTAGTTGTTACAGTACTCAGAAAGAAGCAAAGAGAGGTATCTCACCAGGTTTTTGGCCAAAAATTTATCTTTAATATTGTGGTGTGTAGGGTTAATTTCAAGTTAAATGCTGTATTGTGTTTTCTGACTGAGACTTATATTCACCAAAATAGTTTATCTTCTAAGTCGCTGCTTTTCTTAACTTTTTAAAAACTATTTATTATTTTTCTTCTTGGGAGGAATAACATTCTCTTTTTAAAGTCCACTTCAAATCTATTGCAATTATGATACTCATATCTACTCTCAAAAAGTTAATAAAACAGATGAGAGAAAAATGAACTAAATACTTCAAATATTTATTAAAATGGTCAGTATGGTTGCACGAGAACTTCTATACTAATTCTGTTTCTTTTCTATAAGTTTGAAACGTTTTTTGTTTGTTTGTTTGTTTTGTTTTTTTTTTATGGAGTCTCACTCTGTCGCCCAGGCTGTAGTATAATGGCATGATCTTTGCTCATTGCAACCTCTGCCTCCTGGGTTCAAGCGATTCTCCTGCCTTAGCCTCCTGAGTAGCTGGGACTACAAGCATATGCCACCACACCCAGCTAATTTTTGTATTTTTAGTAGAGATGGGGCTTCACTGTGTTAGCAAGACTGGTATTGACCTCAGGTGATCTGCCTGCCTCAGGCTCCCAAAGTGCTGGGATTATGGGCGTGATCCTCCACACCCAGCCATTTGAAAAGATTTTGATATAAAAATTAAAAAGAAAAACATATGGTCTATTTGTCTTCCTTCTCTCTTATTCCTTTTTATACAGTCATTCATTAAATCTTGTTAATTCTTGGTCTAAATGTCCATCACCATGTCACAAATTACTTCAATATTAGGAATTCTCATTTTTCTTTTTATCTCATGTACTCTCTTCTCTCAATATCTAGACTAATTTCCTTTAAATACTGCCTGTGTGTTGAAATGCTTTTTTGATTGCCTGGCTCTTCCCCCAGATTGACTCTCACCGCCGAAAACTTTTACCTGCTGCTTACATAAATGCATCAATATCTTGTCCTATTTCCTCTCTCATCTCTCTCTTACTAGAATGTATTTTTCTGAGCATCCTTTTGGCCTAAATCTTTCTTACCTATATGTCAAAACTCTATTTCTTAAATAAAGTATTTCCTTAGTTCAAAGATAATTTTATAAAGGGTAGCGTTATGATTCATTCAAACATAAAATGACTACAGGCCAAATATTTTATTTACTCATTAATCAATAAGGCAGCCATGAGGCTGTAACAAGTAGTTTATAGAAGAATCCAATGAGAAGATGCACATACGCAATAAGAAATGTTAAATTGAGTTGCTAATGTAAGTAAAATTCAATATTTATAAGAGAATAATGAAGCTGCTTTTGCAAAATTATAACTGAGACAATTATTACAGTGAAAGAGATCTGACCTCACTGATTCCATCTTCCTTCTAACCTCCAAGCTGTCTTTCTTCCTTCCTGGTCATAGGCCAAACTAACTCTGGAAGGAACTTGGTTACTTTGGTTCAGCTTTGTTTCAAACAAAAACACTCCTTTCCCAGAACAAATCCCCTTTCTTCCTGGGGACTAGACTGCTTTTGTAGGACTAACAAATTAGCCACAAGATGAGACACTGTGGTTTAGAAGTCATGTACCTGGAGGCTGCAAGAGTCTAAACCTCTCCAAATTGCTTCTGTGGATAACATCACTGTTGTAAAACCAAAGATACATGCTTGAGATACTTTGCAGATCCTGCACTCCATGGATTAGCTGGCGCAACCTGGATGGACAAAGTGGCTCATCTGGTCTTGTGGCCCCGACCCAGGAACCGACTCAGTGTAAGAGGACAGCTTCTACTTTCTATGATTCGATCTCCAACCTGACCAGTCAGCATTCTCCACTTCCCGAGCCCCCACTCACTAAATTATCCTTTAAAACTCTGATCCCCAAATTCTCGGGGAGACTGATTTGAGTAATAATAAAACTCTGGTCTCCTGCACAGCCAGCTCTGTGTGAGTTACCCTTTCTCTACTGCTGTTCCCGTGTCTTAATAAATTGGCTCTGTCTAGACAGCCAGTAAGGTGAACCCGTTGGGCAGTTACAACAGTCAATTGGAAATAGAATAATTTGCATTATTGTGAGTTCTTCATTATTTACAGAGTTGTAAAATATCTTAAAGGCAATGAATGTGGCATACCCAGGGAATCAGATAACCCGGGTGATTGCGTAAAATAGAATGCCCGGTAATCTTGCTGTGTGTGTGCCTATTTCAAGGTCTTTTACAATGTTTCCTGACACTGAGTCACTTCTGATTTTCTTTCTTCCTTTTAAAATGTTGCCTGTGTCATATACAGCAGTTTTGGTTCGTCCCCTTCAAACCTCCAGGGAGCTCATAGGCCAGCAGCAGTGGCAACCCCTGGGAGATGGTAGAACACATATTCTCAGGCCCTGCTCCAACCTCTTGAATCAAAACCTGCATTTTAACAAGATCATCAGGTAACTTATGTGAATATCAGAGTCTTGGAAACAGTGGCCTATACTACATTAATTAATGCTACTTACTAAGTTGGTGGTCTTGCATTGTTCACTGTTTTGTTACTATATCTTATATTTCTTTATTTCCAAAATATTTAGAATATAGTTTTAAGCAAATAAGGGAATTGAATCAAATTAATTAATTAATTAAATTTTTTTCTCAAAATGAGGCAGATGCTGGCACTGTTTTCCATTACTAAAGGTTCTTAAATGGCTTTAAAATTTACCTGTCATTTGACTTGTCTGACACTTGTGGAGGCTGCAAGTCATAGCTGAGCTCATATTTTACTGGAAGAATGAATAATGGAATTTTCTTTTATTCCGTGAAAGGTTTAAGAAATGTGCTATAACTTTTTCATACATAAATAAAAGACATATCAAATAGTAAGGGAAGAAAGATCAAGTAGGTATGTTACTCATTCAAGTTCCCAAATAGGAAAAATTGTCTTGTTTTACTTAATGTATATGATATTCTCAAGAGGGCTATGTTCCTGAAGACATTAAACAAGAGTTTTGATCTCCCAGTCTTAGCAAATCTGAATTGGGTCAATTCCACACATGAGCCAAATATACTTTTCAAGACTTATGGTGCTCTCTTTGCAGCATATATACGAAAAAATTGGAATGATACAGAGATTAATGTGACCTCTGCACAACGATGCCATGTAAATTTATGAAATAGTTCATATTTATTTGAAGAGAAAAAGCCTGCTTTCTGACTGACTGCCTTGAAGGAAAAAAAAAAAAAAGAACCTATTTTTCTGGATCATTTACCAATCACGCCACACAAGAATTTATTTTAGTATATTTTCTTTTTTATAAAATTGCTAATGCCAAAGCTTTGTATTAAAATAAATAGTAAAATAAAAATAAATAAATAAATAATAGCAAGGGTTTTATGAACCGAAACTAAACTTCTCAAAACCATCTAATATGGGCCGGGCGCGGTGGCTCAAGCCTGTAATCCCAGCACTTTGGGAGGCCGAGACGGGCGGATCACGAGGTCAGAAGATCGAGACCATCCTGGCTAACACGGTGAAACCCCGTCTCTACTGAAAATACAAAAACTAGCCGGGCGAGGTGGCGGGCGCCTGTAGTCCCAGCTACTCGGGAGGCTGAGGCAGGAGAATGGCGTAAACCCGGGAGGCGGAGCTTGCAGTGAGCTGAGAACCGGCCACTGCACTCCAGTCCGGGCGACAGAGCGAGACTCTGCCTCAAAAAAAAAAAAAAAAAAACCATCTAATATGTTCTTGTTAGGTTTAGGCATATTATTACTAAGACTAATTTAATTATCAAAATTAGCAGGAAAAATACCCATTTATATTTTCACACAGGAACACATTACAATGAGTTGTTCTGGTTGAAAAGTACTTTTTACCATGAAAAAATTACTTTATTTTTAGTGTATCAGAGGTTCAGCTGAACTTTCTCTCATGTAATTTGTTAATTAGTAATCAAAGCTATTTCAATTTTTTTCCCTAAACAATTAAACCATAATTTCTTTTTACACATTTTATAAATCATATCCACAAATGGGTAGCTCATATATTTTTATTTAGGAAAATATTTTTATGTAGGAAAAACTTCTTAAAAATTCAAATTTGAAGTGCCAAGTTCTATTCTACTTATGCCTTATTTCTAAAGGGAAAGTAATCCAAAATTTAAATGCAAGAAGGTGTTTTCAGTTGTTTGGTATCCAACAGTCACCTCTCTGCCTGTACATAGACCATTTTCCCATAGCTCCTTTAATATGACAGGGAAGGTAGTGCATAATATTTCCACTTCCTGTATGATCTCACAATAAAGAAAAAAAGCATGGTTTGCTCTGCAAAAAATAATAAAGACTTAGGTTATGAGTCTTGAGTTCCATGATATGAATCTCCCTTCCTGCTCCAGTCATTGGATTTCAATTGACATAAAATACACTGATCTATACATATTTGCTGTGGTTTTAAATTAAACAGCATAAATTACAATGCCAGCACATGAGGTGGCTCACACCTGTAATTTCAGTGCTTTGGGAGGCCAAGGCAGAAGCATCACTTGAAGCCAAGAGTTCAAGATCAGCCTTGGCAACATAGCAAGATCCCCCTCTCTACAAAGTATTAAGAAAACAAAAAAATTAGCTGGATGTGGTGGTGTGTGCCTGTAGCCTTAGCTACTCAGGAGGCTGAGACAGGAGGTTCCCTTGAGCCCAGGAGGTTGAGGCTGCAGTGAGCTATGGTCATGCCACTGCACTCCTGACTGGACAACAAGGTGAGACACTGTCTTTAAAAAAAAAAAAATTACAGAGGGCTGGGCGCGCTGGCTCACGCCTGTAATCCTAGCACTTTGGGAGGCCGAGGCGGGCAGATCACGAGGTCAGGAGATGGAGACCATCCTAGCTAACACGGTGAAACCCTGTCTCTACTAAAAATGCAAAAATTAGCCGGGTGTGGTGGAGGGCACCTGTAGTCCCAGCTCTTCAGGAGGCTGAGGCAGGAGAATGGTGTGAACCCGGGAGGCGGAGCATGCAGTGAGTGGAGATCATGCCACTGCACTCCAGCCTGGGCGACAGAGCAAGACTCCGTCTCAAAAAAAAAAAAAAAAATCACATTGCCAACAATTAATGTTAAGGTAAATTTTATACGAGAGAGAAAATTTCATCACGTATCACTCCCATTTTTATTCTGTTTTTTCCAAAACCACAATGGAATTAATAAATGAACAAACAATCCAAACCTTTGCAGCCAGGAATGATAGCTTTCCAATTTTCAAAACTCTTTAAACTCATTTTGGATCTGCATAGTTTTAGAACCTACCCTGAGGGAAGCTTTTCTTCAATTGTTTTCTTAGTTAATATACAGGCTTCTGCTAGTTTTGGTGTGTGGTTGATCAAGGTGCTACCTCTCTTGCCCATGCTTGTTTTGGTGTCTCATTTTATATTTGAGGCTTTGACTCACAGAGCTTCCTGTTTTATAATCTTCTGACTCACCAGGAGAGGGAAAATGAATGCCAAATCTCATGTCTTGAAATTTTATCATATAAATTAGTTTACCTTTACCCATACTGAAGAAACTACCATCTGAATCAGCGATATCACTGCTGAGTACATATCCAAAGGAAAGAAAATCAGTATATCAAAGAGGTACTGGCACTCCTAAGTTTATTGCACCACTTTTCACAGTAACCAAAATATGGATTCAACCTAAGTGACCATCAATTAATAAACGGATCCAGAAAATGTGTTCTATGTACACAATGTCATATTACTCATCCACAAAAAATAAAATTCTGTCATTTACAACCCAATGAATGGAACTGTAAGATATTACATTAAGTAAAATAAGGTAAGTACAGAAATATGAATATTACATGTTCTCCCTTATATAAAGGAACTAAAAAGAATCAGTTCATGGAAATAGAGAACAGAAAGATAATTACCAGAGGCTAGAAAGGGTAATGGGGTAGGGGGATAAAAAGGAGATGGTTAGTTAGTACAAAAGCAGTTAGATAAAAGGAATAAGATCTAGTGTTCAGTAGAACAATAGGGTAACTATGGTTAACAATAATTTACTGTGTATCTCAAAATAACTAAAAGAGTGGAATTGGACTGTTCCTAGCACAAATAAATGATACATTTTTGTGGTGACAGATATTACAATTATCCTGATTTGATTATCACACAATTTAATGCTTCATCAAACTATCACATGTACCTCATAAATATGTACAACTCATATGTATCCAGAATTAAAAAGAACTTCAAAAATACAATTAGATAAGAAGGAATACATTTTAGTGCCCAATAGCACAGTAGTGTGACTGTAGTTAACCATAATTTATTGTATATTTCAAAATCACTAGAAGAGTTGGCATGTTCCCAACACAAAGAAATAACAAATGTTTGAGGTGATGGATAGCCCAATTACCTTGATTTGATCATTACACACATTTTATACATGTATCGTAATATTGCATGTAACCCACAGATATGTACAATTATTACACATCAGTTTAGAAAGTCTTTATAATACCTAACTTAACCCTGAAAATAATATTGATTTCTCTCTCTCTCTCTCTCTTTTTTCTTTTACAAAGTAAATAACTAGCTGGTATATGGAATTAAGGAACTTGCCATAGACTACATAGGTTTTAAGTGTTGCCAAAGAAAATTTGCAGTGGACAGAGTTAAACAGGCAAAGAAGACTTTTTCTTTAAGACTACTGCAACATGGAAGAGACCAGAACTCAACTCCACTGAAACAAAAGATAAGACTTGGAATTTTAAATGCCGGGTTAGGTAGAGGAAAAGTACTGACGGGCAATAGAGGGGATGTTGGTGAACGTGATTAGGTCATCCTTGTTTGCTAATTATCCTTTTTGGATATGAGGCTATTATTCTCCAACCCTGACTTGGAGAGAAAACGCTGCTCCTTCTATGATTACATTTCAGAGGTATGATTCTTAGGTACTTGAGAAAGACATTCTTAGGTTGCAAAACTAGCAAAGGGCTGGGAAAGATGCACATCTCAAAAGGGGTTCAGAAGCAATTTACATGTGCAAGTTTTAAAAAATAAAAGTTATTTAAAAAGCGAGGTCATGGCCCTATCTATAGTCAGAAAAAAACTTGTCTAAAGTTTAGCCAAGTTAGGGAGAATGTTTTATTTTGGTCAATGCCTTTTATAATTTTCAGTGTAATTCAATATCCTTCTCTATCAGGATTAAGTTCATAATATTTCTACTATATAAAACTATACCCTCCTCCTTGCCTGCATGAAAAGAGAAGGTTACAATGTTAAGGTCACAAACATATGAAATAGCTTATGATAATTTTATCTTTTAGATTTTAATTGAGAATTAATGGTTCTTAATAATAAGAGGGGAGGAACCCAAGTCCCTATGAAGGACATAAACACTTGGAAAGTGAACAGTTGGAAGCAAAATGATCCTGGTATACGGTTTTCTCTAACATCATTAGCCCCAAGATGAAGTAGGCATGGGAAACAACAGCACAGAAAAATAACCAGTTTGAAATAACTGTTTAAACAGAAAGTCTTATCAAAACTAGCAGACAAGCAAAAGGTCTCTTTATTGTATCACCAAGGGAAGAGTTGTTTATCTAAAGAACTTCATTTCCTGAGAACTATTATGATTTAGGCAAGGAAATAAAAGATGACTTCTAAAGTGAGTATCACCTTTTAACTCGTCTATCAAAACTTGAAATTATGCCTGTGGATTGTTTTTACGGTCATCAGAACTAAATACATTTCTTTTCTCTGAAGACAATCATATTTTAAAAAAGCAGTTTGCAAGAAATATTTCAATTTGCTCTCAAGGAAATTAAGTTCCCACCAGAATGTGCCCACACATTTTGGCCTTCATCCTCTGCAATCTGTTCTATCTTTCTTCTTGGCTCCCTAGAGTCCATCTATTAACTTTGAGAGCTATGGATAAACTATGGTGAGAGGTTTACCCTCTTCAGTTAAATACTAGTACTGTTTATGTGCTTGAGCCCTATCGAAATTGGATTCAATCACTGCAAACTGCTAAACGGAACTAATTCAGGTGATACAAATACCTCGCAAACTAAAAAGTGGAAATACAAGTTCCTGAGTCCCCTTCCAACCTGCTAGTCTACATGATTACCATTAAGGTCTATAGCAGAAGAACGTGGCCAATCTGAATATGCATGTTCCTAGTCCTTTCCTGGATACACAATTTTATATCTCTAATTGGTTTTCAAGCACAATTAGTCATATTACCCACATTTCAAAATAAAACTTTGAAGGGCCTTTGTTTGTTTGTTTTGAGATGGTGTCTTGCTCTGTCGCCTAGACTGGAGGACAGTGGCGCGATCTTGGCTCACTGCAACCTCCAACTCCCAAGTTCAAATGATTCTCCTGCCTCAGTCTCCTGAGTAGCTGCAACTACAGGCACGTGTCACCACGCCCAGCTAATTTTTTATATTTTTAATAGAGATGGGGTTTCACCATGTTAGCCAGGATGGTCTCGATCTCCTGACCTCGTGATCCCGCCCACCTCGGCCCCCCAAAGTGCTGAGATTACAGGCGTGAGCCACCATGCCTGTCTGAAGGGCTGTCTTACTATAGTTCAGCGGTACCTTGTTTCTGCCCCTTTGACAGATGTTAGAAGTTTGGATTACCAAGTGTATAGGACAGCAGAATTGTAAACAAAGCTTTGTGCTCTGAATATGCTTGAATTTTGGCATCAGTTGGAAAACTCTGGGTTTAAAAAAAATGATTCAACAGATCTTTGCTATTAGGAAACACAGGAAAGCACTCAATAATTTGTAAATAATTAAAGCTTATGTTTTGAGTTATTATTATACCGAATACAGTGAACTTAACACAAAGTTGGTTCAGGGAATAGGAAAATTATAATTAGTTCAAAGGGGTTGAGTATGCTGACTTTGGAAACATTCACGGTACCAATCAAGAATAAATCAAGAGTTTAGAGTTTATCTGTTCAACTATCATACATTATTTATTACAAAATACTTATTCACTGATCAGTAAGTATTTTGTTAGATGCAATAACACTAGTGTCCAAAGTATATAGTCAAGTAGGGAAGCTAAAATTGTATAAAATAACCCAGTAGAGTAGAAGAATTAAATGCCATATTTTTAAAGAACATTGAGGAAAAAATGGGTTTTGGTACCCAGATATGAGTGAAAATTTATAAATGCAAACACACTATATTGACATTGCTGCCACATCCATTGAAACACGATACTTAACACAATTTACTTTTCATCACCATATTCTTTAACTCTTCAGGTAATCATGTAAAGTAGATTATAATATCATTTTATATAGGAAGAAAACTGGCTGAACAATGATAGGAAACAGGTCTAACCCTCCACTTAATAGGAGACTGAGCCAATATTCAAACTCCGATGACCCAGGCTCTAAATTTCAGGGTTTTTTTGTTTTTGTTTTTTAATTTTTGTCCATTGTACTAATCTGGAAAATAATATACGTGTCCCAGAGCTGGCGAGATGACTTTACATCAGGCAACAATATAAAGGAAGGAGCCATAGAAAAAAAGATCCTTTGAACTGCATCTTGAAGAGCCTTTAGTACCAAGAAGAGATAGGACACGCATGTATTCTAGAAGGAAGAAAGCCTGAGCAAAAATAAACAGGTAACACAGCATGAGAAAAATGTCAACTGCTACCTTCCCCTAACACTAACAAAACATTCTGTTGGTAAGACCCTGAAGGTTTACTGTATACAGCCGCAAGGGAGACCACCACTATTTTTTAGTAGTCTCAGCAGGAGATGTCGAAATTAGGATATATTGTTTGAAAACTATGGCTTCCTCCTAGTTCTGTAAATAAAGTGTCAATGAAACACAACCACACTCATTCATCTAATCATTGTCTATAGTGATTTTTACACCACAAAAGCAGAGTTGAGTGGGTGCAACAGAGATGCTGACATCAAAAATATTCAAGTGTCTAGTACACAAAGAGTTTGCAGTTCCTGATTTAGAGGACTTCAGTTTCATCTAAACAGTTTGGTTTTTCCCAGCATAGAGAACTAACATTTCTTGAGAATCTACTCTTTCTTAGTATATTAAGTATACTTAATTATATGGTAATAAGTATGCATTATGCTTAATTATATATTATCATATCTTATACATTCTACTACAATTAACTATTCTATATTACTCTTAAATATACACAATTTATATTTACTAATTATTCTTAGTATAGTAAGTCAGTCTTTAAATCATTTAAAAAGCATTTATTAAATGCAAGGCATTATTCTAATTTTTGGGAATGCAGTAGTGAAAAAAAAAAGACACCCACACACACATACAATTTTTAAAAGCCCTGTCATAGTGGAGCTTCATTGAATTTGAAAGAAAAAAATAGTAATAAATAAATAATTAGAAAAATACTCAAAAACAAATCTAATAATTTAAACAAAAGTAGGCTCTATGAGTGAAAAAAAAAGTGGTGACGGAGAATATGAAATGTCAATAGCGGTTAAAGTTTTAATGTGGTCATGTTGCAGATGCAGTTGAGGTCCATCGACCTAGCGGTCATCTCCCAGCTGCAATCACTCTCCAGGTACCACAAGTGTTATCTATAACCACTGGCATTTACATCTTCTCCATCGAACTGCCCTTGGCCAACAGGAGCAGCCAAACATGAAATCCCTGGGAGGTTATGGATGAGCTACTCTCCCTAATTACTGACAAATGGAGAAAAAACAGTCTTTGCTAGTACAACTTTTATGGTACCATTGCCAATCCAAAGCTTTCTGTGGGGTCTGATCGTGGTTTGACTTCTTCCAAAACCATATTTGCCTAAGTTTCACACCTGCACTGCATCCCATTTCCCGTATTTCCTTACAGCTTTCTCCTGAGTGTAGCCTCTCAATAAATTACTCGCACAAGAATTATTATCTCAGACTCTGGTTCTAACAATTTAATGTATGATAGGTTAGAAGGAAAAGTGTAACTGAAAAGATAAATACTTGAAAGATTTTGCAGTGATACAGAAGAAGTGGAAGAGTATGCTTTGGAATAAGTGGTGGCAGTAGAGGAAAGGAGGTAAGAATAGAAAGAATTCTAGATTTATTTATTTATTTATTTTTAATTTTTTTTTTCCAGACAGAGTCTCACTCTGTTGCCAGTCTGGAGTGCAGTGGCACGATATCAGCTCACTGCAACCTCCGCCTTCCGGGTTCAAGCAATTCTCCTGCCTCAATCTCCCGAGTAGCTGGGACTACAGGTGCGCACCAACATGCTCAGCTAAATTTTTTGTGTTTTTAGTAGAGACAGGGTTCCACCATGTTGGCCAGGATGGTCTCGATCTCTTGACTTTGTGATCTGCCTGCCCTGGCCTCCCAACTAGATTTATTTTAAAATTAAAGGCAATTGGATTTGCTAATGAGGGGATGTGAGCACAAAAAGAAGAATAAAGATATTACTTTCTAATATTTTAGCTTCAATAACTGAAAGAATTGAGTTGCTATAAACTGGTATAAGAAACAATGAAAGAGAAACTGCCTTTGGGGAGACAGTATTTGAGTTATTATGGCTGTGCAACAAATCACCTTATAATAAGTGGTTTAAAACAATTTTTTAAATGCTCATGAAATAGCAATTCAAGCAGGATACAATAGGAATATCTCTCCTTTGTTTGACTTGGTGTCAGCTGAAGGGCTTAAGGGGAGTGGCTTGGAATCACTGGAAGGCTCAATTTTATGTTAGTTGTCAACTATCGAATAAGGCTTTACATGGAGTTGCCAGCCAGCATACCTACACTTGGCCTGTGCTGCCTCTCAACCTGGTGGCTGGGTTCTGAAGTTTGGAGCATCAAGAGAGATAGCTAGGCAGAAGACATGTCACTTTTATAATCTAGCCTTGGGAGCCAAACATTGTCACTTCTTCTATATTTTCTCTACCATGACTGTCGCAAAGCTTTACTCAGATTGAAGGGGAGAGAACATAATGCCCTGCCTCTTAATGGAGGGTAGCCAATGTTACTTTGTATATGTAGATAGTACCATGAAACAATCTCTGTGAAAAAAGTCTGCCACATTCAGGAAACTAGGTTTGGACATAATAAATTTAAGATTTATTTTATACATCCAAGTAGAGATGTCAACGAGATGTGGTACATGTGGTCCTGAGTGAAGAAAAAAACGTAGCCACATCAAATAATTCAGAAGGCAGTACAATTATGTTTCCTTGGTTGAACACACTGAAAATCCATTTTCGCAAGTGTTCTTTGCCGTTTGACTATTTCAATAGACTATTCTAAGTTCGCAAGCCAAAGAAGGACAATGAAAGCAGTGAAAGGTGCGGAAAGTTACATGCACAAGTAATTCAGCATGAAGGAAATCACATATTGGACATTTCAAGGGTGGACAGCTGTGTCAGGCTAGAGATGACCAACTTCTTTGGACGAAAGAGGTGATACTTCCCCAGGCAAATACTGTAAGTCAAAAAAAAAAAAAAATCAAAATGCTTTAGAGTTCTTAGACTTCTGAGTTCTGTGTGGAGTGACATTTCATTGTCAGGGGCTAGCTGTATCTCCTTCAATTATATAAACTTTCAAATAAGACCAAGTCAGCCTAAGAATTTCATTGAATTTTAATTCAATAGCCTACAAAATCACATTAGAATTAATTTTTGGAAATATTGGTCCCTCAACTAATAGAGAGAGATTACTTCATCAAAGTCATAAAACTATCTGGATTTTCAATTTCTGTTTTAAGGTGAGAATTCAGGCAATTAGCCTATATTTTGCCTTGTAATGTTTTGTATTATGTAATGTCTTCACAATAAATCATTCTTCTTTACTGTCTGATTTTAAATGACAGCCACTACCTGGCTCTGCAGAACCATGCCCTCTAGGAGCACTTTGTTCTGGATGGTCATAAGCAATACCTTAATTAGTTCTTTCATCAATATGTAACAAGGTTTCTAGGTTCCAGTTCCAGCAACTGAGCAATGAATTGCCCTGCTTTCTGTTTCATCTTTCCTAAATATTAATTCCAAACATACTAAATTTCCTATTAAATTTCTTTAGGATCTGCTACTTGTAAACAACTTCTGAAACCAATTATTTCATAAGTTATGTTCTTTGGTTGCAAGCCTGAGCCTCCCTTTAGCAAACTTAAAGAAAAAGAGAATTTATTGGAGCTCAGAGGATCCGTGGGGAAAAAGGGAAAGTTTGTTCAGAAATAATAGAAACCACATAATTCCAGTATTTCTTTTTAGAGATGAATTCCCAAGAGTCTCATTTATTTCTTGTCATGAAAGTGAATAAATATGTATTTTTAAATTGTTTTTTCCCTTTGATCACTGCTCAGGGTTAAAATCCATTGAGGGAAAAGTACTTTGAGTATCTGATCCAGCAGATGGTATGCAAAGAGAGGTAAGTAATACAACATAAGAAAATCAAACTCTAACACCAAACAAGACAGGCTATGAAACAAACAAAAAGCAAAAACAAGCAACAAAAGCAAAACAAAAATGCAACCACCAACATTCAATAATTCCTTTTGCTGCTGAAATGCAGTTCTGATTGCTAGAACTGGACTCATATCAGAGAACTAAACGTTAGATGGATTCAAACTTATCCTTTTTGCCATATCCTGATTAGTTTGGTGTGACATATTTAAATCTCCATAGATTATTTTCTCTTGCATTATTTAATTCCCTTACTTTAAATCTGTAAAATTAAAATTTGGACCAGGCCCAAAGTTAATGCTACTTTTACAAAAGGGCAAAGTGGAATAACAGAAAGCATTTACATAATTTAAAATGTGCATTTGGATTACTAACCTCCAAACAAAGTAAATACCTATTTGCCTGCAGTACATTTTAATTCTCTGATTAATCTATATTTGGCTTCATTATTCCCTTCTTTCAGGAAGAAAATAAAACGTCTATATGCTGAAGGGGAGATGCAAGAGCAGGACAACAGGTACACTACAAAAAGGTATGGTGCTATGTAGACATTATCCATCTCGGGTGTTAATTTTATGATTGTGATGCATGTTTGAAAACTAAGTATCTCAGTAAAATCCAGAAACAGCTCTTACATTATCTTCAATTCAGTAAAATAAAATACGTTTATTTGTCTGAAGCTATCTTAACAAAATGCGAAGTATTTTCTGTGCAGGAATGCCTGAAATGCTAATATAGAAAACAAAATTTAGAAATTTACTAATTGCCCAAAAAATTTGATCAGAAAAATTTCCACTGTTTTCTGTAAATTCCAGATCCTTATCAAAGAAAACGGACACACCTGTTACAGACATTTCACATATTAGGGGCTTAACAGTGACTTTGCGGTGAAATATAATCAGTGGTATTCCCTTTTTCTTATGTTTTTGAGAACTTGGGTGTATGTAGTACAATAGCTCAGCAATTATCAGTTTTCTGAAGCCATGAAATCTGGCATTATCTCAGAGATCAGGAGGAAGTGATTGCCTCCCTTGCTTTACCCACATCCTTGGGCTCCTTGTAGCCTAAATTGTTCCAAAAGTTAGTTAACGAGTGCAATTTTCCAAAGCTCATTGAGGAACTTACCACTCTGCTATGTCCTCCTGTGGGGTGCATTTCTTATACAAACTTCCTGAATTTCTGCCTGGGACATTTATTCTCAAGGTGGAACCTTCTCTGAATCCTTTCATGTAGCCTTTTTTTTTTTTTTTTTAAATCATTTTCTAGAGACTTGTAACCTATCTGGACCATATAGAGCCAGTGTCCTTACGTCCACCCTTTGTCCATTAGGCTAATTCTGCTGGAATCTTGGGATGAATTTCATTCATCCTTCTTCTCAAATCTGTACCCTTGATCACTGATTCCAAGCATTCTCCTTTCTTCCTCAGTCCTTTCAGCACTTCGAGTCTCACTAAGTTCTTCTCCCTCCAAACCTTTCCACTATGCACTTCAGAATTTCCATTCTGTCATAAACACAATCTCACATCTTAAACCTGTCCAAGCAGGATCTCTATTTCAGTTGCTGAGTTTTCTGAAGCCAGATTTTTCCCATATACCCATGAGTTAGAAAACACAACCAACTGCATGCACCTGCCTTCAGATGGTTCCCTAGCCAACCACTATTTTATGTGAATTCTTAAAAATCTTCTCTCTCACTCTCTCTCTTTCAATCTCTCTCTCTCCCCCTCCCTCCCTCTCTTTGCCACTCTTTTTCTTCAGTCTTGGAATTTTTTTTTTTTTTAATTTCTCTTTTGGAAAGCCTGAGAACATTCGCTATTATAATGCCTTCTCCGCATTCTATTTTCTAGGGCAGAGTTTGATCCTAGAGTTTTAAACACAAATATACTAAGAAGACATTCCTTTTCTTCTTTATTTTATACATAACCAATGACCATAAGATGGGCTTCAAATATATGAATGGTGACAATCAGCTGAAAGAAAAAGGAAATTAAAAAAAAAATCAATTTTAGTTGGTATCTAGTTATTGAAAGAAAATAATCCCCCCCAAAATGCATGAAAGTACAGGCTATGTGTAAAATGAGGCGGGGCATGGTGGCTCACGCCTGTGATCCTAGCACTTTGGGAGGCCAAAGCGGGTGGATCACCTGAGGTCAGGAGTTCAAGATCAGCCTGGCTAACATGGTAAAACCCTGTCTCTACTAATAATACAAAAATTAGCTAGGTATGGTGGTGCACGCCTGTCATTCCAGCTACTCGGGAGCCTGAGGCAGGAGAATCGCTTGAACCCAGGAGGTGGAGGGTGCAGTGAGCCGAGATCATGCCATTGCACTCCAGCCTGGGCAACAAGAGTGAAACTCCATCTCAGAGAAAGAGAAAAAAAAATGAGTTAGGTAAGAGAAAAAAAATCTTTTAATAAAGCAAAATTTAAGAAAGTGGTTTGTTTGGAGTATCAAGGGTACATACGGCGTGGGGGTTCTAGTTATCTACCATACATCCTCACCACCTATCCTCTTGTTTCCTCTCATAGTTTTACCTTCATTGTAGCAGTTTATTATAATCACCTTCTCTAACATTAATAATAATAATCAATTCCCAAACCTAATTTTTTCCATAGGTTTATTTTTTTTCAGAATTGCTACATTTCATACTACTGGCCATCCTCTAATTCTGGCAATTCTCTCTTATTTTTGCTTCTGCTACATTTTTCCTTTTTGATTTCTTTTCACATTCCTGGACCTCTTTACTATGAGCCTCACTGATTTCTCTTTCTCAATTGTCACATTTAGGATGAGTAGATCCAAGTTCTCTGCTCCTTCTTCTCACTTATACAAATTTGTCTTTAATTTCGACCTTGTTTGGTCCTGTGCAGAGTGGACAAAGCACATCCTTTAGAATCAGACAGACCTGGTGCTATCATTTTAATAAGCAGCCCAAATTTTATGTGTTAGAAACTTAATCTCCAAAATAATGTGTTGATGATATTTGGAGGTGGGGCCTTTGGGAAGTAATTAGGGTTAGATAAGGTTATCAGATGGAGGCTCCCATGATGAGACTGGTGGCTTTGTAATAAGAGAATGAGAAACCTGACTTGCTATGCTCTCTACCTCTCACCACGTGATGCCCTTCTCCTTGTTATGATGCAACAAAAGATCCTTAAAAGCAGAGCAGATGGAGCCGTGCACTTAGACTTCCCAGCCTCCAAAACTGTAAGAAATAATTTTTTTCTTCATAAATTACCCACTCTCTGATACTTTGTTAAAGCAACAGAAAACATACTAAGACACTCAGTTTGAATTCCATGATCTCATATTTAGTTTTTGTTATTTTGTTGTTGCTTTTATCTTTTTTTCTCTGAACTCTGCAGAGAAATAATTTGTAATTAATACCTGAGTAACTTTGAGAAAAATGACCTAAACCTCTGGGACATTTTCTGGATCACTAAAACGGAGCTCATGCTGTCTATCTAATAGTTTGTAAATGTCAGGTAAATACTCTAGATTAATACTTTTATTGGTACATCAAACTTAATTTATATAAAAGCAAACCCATCACCTAATATTAGTTGTTTTTTTTTTTTCCCCTCCCTCTACTTCAGTTTCAGCTACCATTATTTTCCTAGTGCTGTAGATTTACAAAATTTGGACTTCTTTGAACAACTTCTGAAATACTCACCTAATTAGATTTCATATGCTGTTGTCTTGCACAACTTTCCATTCTTGCAAAGATAATTAAAATTCATTATTACACTATATAAATTTTCTTAACAGAATTTTCACATACTGAAAAACGTCTTTCTTTTCAAAAATTACTACTTGAATCTTCTTATTCGTCTAAATTTAGTGGCATTTTTATTCTATTAAATAACATTTTAAGTGGGTTAAAAATACTACTGAAACAGGCTTAACTAAAATATGATAACGTCTGTAGAGTATATAGATCTAAAGTTACTCTGAATGTTTAAACTCACAGGGTAAGTAAAGATAGAGTGAAACAAATGTTAACATACCAATTGACTCTAAAACATATACCACCTTTAGAATATCGGTGAATTAACTCATTTTTAAAATACATACCCATACTTGATTTAAAAATGCATTTTGGTCAGGCATGGTGGTTCACACCTGTAATCCCAGCACTTTGGGAGGCCGAGGCGTGTGCATGAAAAGGTCAAGAGATCGAGACCATACCGGCCAACATGATGAAACCTTGTCTCTAACTAAAAATACAAAAAATTAGTTGGATGTGGTCGTGCGTGCCTGTAATCCCACCTACTCAGGAGACTGAGGCAGGAAATCACTTGAACCCGGGAGGCAGAGGTTGCAGTGAGCAGAAATCGTGCCACTGCACTCCAGCCTGGTGACAGAGCAAGATACCATCTCAAAAAATAAAAAACAAACAACATAAAAAATTATAATTTGTCTTAGAAATTATTTACCAGAAAGTTTCCCTTCAATATGTTTAATATATAAATATAATGTACTAGATGTAAGGGCTGATAATAGAAATATCATTTATAATAATAAAAATTATTTAACAAATTTGAAAAATTCAGTATACTAAATGGTAATGAAAATTATGGTCATTAAACAACATAAATATAAGTTAATGCAGGATGTCAGAAATGGTTTTATTTCTTATGTGAAAGTATGTATCTAATGTCAACAATCAAATTTGTGGTTTTCAGAAATTTTCATGGACTAGGAGGTTTAAAGCTATTTTTGAGAAATAAAGTGACCAAAAATAGCACACAAAATATTGAGAGATACTTTATAAAAATAAAAAATTAGAAAGATCTAATTTTTCCTATGAGAAGAAAACATCAACTCATATTCTAGATTTAGTAATGACAGCATAAATATTGTATAGAAACCAAGTAAATCTTTTGAGAATTTTTAATCAGCAAATGGAAAAGGTTATCATCATATGTTTACTTTTTAAAGGGGTGTGTGGGCTACCCTTATACGTTGTAAGCTAACGTTATTTTGTCAGTGCAGGATGAACTGGAATGCCCAGGTTTGATAACAGTGCTTGTCTGTATTTCAAACATGAGTTATTTCTCATATTCTTGAAAAATTTGATAACATATTTCTGTTAATCCAATGAGTTTTACTACACTGGTTTTGTTTTAGCTTTTATTTTTAAGCTAAAACATATGTTTACAGAGCACTGAGTCACTGCTTTTAGAAGAAATAGAGATTTAGGTTCCTCTGGTCACACATTTAGGTCAACTGATAAATATATAGCCTGTTTTATGTGTATTTCTAAGTAAAAATATCTTATTTAATATATATTGTGAAATCATTAACATTGAACTCAGCCAACAGCACTATCACTCATGCCTGAATGAAGCCTATTTAACCCAAATTTTCTCTATAAGACACATCACAGAATTCTTGCAGTTAGGGACGCTTAAGGAGACTTTAGTTTTATGTTCTGGTGTAATTTTAAATTACATTTTTCAAAATGTGAAAAATGAGGTGCCAAATAAACCGCAAAAACATTTGTTTATAGTATGAAAGCTGAAACAAAAAGGCCAAGCCATGCCTTCTCACATCTTAGCTGGAATGGAAGAAGAGAAACTTTTCACTGTTCTGCACATATTCATGTCCATGAATGTCTAGGAAAACACCAGAAATATCAATGTTGGGGTTGCAAATAAATTTTAGTGAGCAGGCAAATTTACAGATACATAATTCATGAACAATGACAATTTTGATGAAGCACTGTGTACATATAGGATTTCACATATATACGCGTATCTATTATGCATATGTGTAAAATCTGAACAAGAGATTAAATATGATATAATTTGCATATTAAAACATTAGTGTTTTAGAAACTCACTTGACTTAAATCACTATGATTTGTAATGCTGATAATATTTTTCACTGTTTGGAAACTCTTCCCGAATCCCCTATTATCTCTTCTGAAGAATGTATTTTCATGGCTAATTTCATTAAAAATAAGATTAAAAATAATGTAATAAATCAATAAAGACATTGACTTGCAATTCTAAATGACCATATAAAATAACGTGCATGAGAGACGAGAACTGGATTCCATTACTTTAGCAGAGAAAAGTGACAAGTTGCCTCAACATTTTAGAATTTGGTAAATTCATGAGAAAAATACTTGGAGTCAGGAGAGAAATACAGAAATAGAAACAATTATTTAGAAAGGAAGAAAAATATTTTATGCTTGGGTCAATTTACAAACAAGGAGAACTACAGTATGGTCTTCAGTAGGATGAAATGAGCCAAACTCTTAGAAAACACCACCCAGGCATCTGAAGACCATATGGAAACAGAGAAAAGAAAATTCTTTATATGCCTTTCTAAATTAAAATTAGGCAATAACAAATCAAATTAACTCCTATTAAAGTTTCAAATATGGTTGTCTGATTTTCTTTTTCTCCTAGAGCCATGTGACTGTGAGTGACAGACCCTTGGGTACCTGTGTGTTGATGTATTTGTGTGCCTGTATCTGTGTCTCTGTGTAGTATAAAAATGAAACTAAGAAGTTAATAATAATTTAATACCACCTCTATTCTTGACATCCAGACTGAAAGCAAACAACTAAAGATGCTCCAACTCTCTCTTGAGCTGCAGCTTTCATCACTCACATGTGAGAAACAGAACTCTTCACTTCCCACCACCAAGTCCCAAAACTTGCTCTCCATTTCTATTCTTCTATACATCAGAAAATCATTTTTCAATTTACACAGCTGAAAGACTAAGAATCATCTTTTATTCCTTTTTTTTCTCCCTGACACTCAACCCATCGTCGGAGCATTTCGATTCTAATTCCCACCCATTTCTCTCCATCCCCAACTCTATCACCTTACTTTCAGTTATTTTTCTTCTGAACTATCAATAGCCTATTAATTGGATTCCCAGCTTCTATTTTGCCTCCAAAATAAATTTATCGGAAAGCCAACACACACACACAATCTATACACACATACACAAACAATATATACATATGTAACTATATATATACACTTATATGGATTTTTTTGTTGTTGTTGATTTTTAAGACAGAGTCTCACTCTGTCACCCAGGCTGGAGTGCCGTGGTGTGATCTCAGCTCACTGTAATCTAGACCTCCCAGACTCAAGCCTTCCTCCCACTTAAGCCTTCCAGGTAGCCAGGACTACAGCCACAAGCCACCATGCCTGGCTAATTTTTGTGTTTTTTGTAGAAACAGGGTTTTGAACTCCTGAGCCCAAGCCATCTGCCTGCCTTGGCCTCCCAAAGTGCTGAAACTACAGGCATGCACCACTGCACCAGGCCTATCTATCTATCTACCTACCTACCTATCATCTATCTACCTATCTATCTATTTATCTATCTATCATATATTTTTTAATGTGAATCATGTCACATTACCTGCTGCTTGATACCCAGCAGTTGCTTTCCATTTATATTCTAAATTCCTAGGAAGTTTGCTAGGCTTTACATAACCTGGCTCCTGCTATTTCTGACACCATCTTACACCAACTCCTCTCATCATTCCCTTTGTGATACACTTTCCCTGGCCTTATTTTACTTTTTCAAACACCAAACTCATTCCCACTCTGTAGTTTTTGCCTTAGCCCCTTTGTAAAGTTTGACAAACTCAGGATCCTTCACTCTCTATTTTCGTTTTGCTTTTAAATTTTTTAAATTACACCCATTATCTATGTTAAAGTTTCATTTTCTTTTGCACGTAACTAGAGTATAAACTTCATAACAGCAAGGATTCACACGTCCTTTGCTGTACCCTTGGGTATAGATTAGTTTCTGGCATCTGAACTTTTCTTAAGTATGTGTTGAATTCCTGTGAAGCTATTGTTATAGAAATAAAAAAAGTTGCAAAGAATTAAGAAACAATAAAGTATTAATTAAATAAGAACACGTGCTTGTTGTATGCTGTGTATAGGGTTATTCATTTATTCATTTAATCATCCATCTGTTTACATACTGTCTTTCAGTTTTAGATGGGTTGGAAATAATTTTATTATAGATATCTGTTTTCAACAAATGATATCATTTCACCAAATATTTATCAAGACTGCTAACTTTGCTAGACTCTGCTGATATGCAAATGGAAATATCCTAAAATAACTCTTATTATGGATGGTTCACAGGTGATTAATTACTCAAGGCCAGGAGAAGAGAGTTACACCAAATTTGGACAGATGAGTATTTTCAATTACAAAAACATCATAGTAATCTTTTATGTATTGTTTTTATTCCTCTGAGATATTATTGGTATAGGAGTTTAAAATTAACTTAAAATGCAAAGTGAATATAAGTTGTAGTAGAATAAAACAAAATACTCTCATAAAAGCAAATGTAAGGGTTGAGGCAGGGGGAAATGGGAGCTTGTGCTAATAAATAGAACATTTAAATAAATTTCAGGAATTTGAAAAGATTTGAGGTAGCTTAATTATGGACAAACCACAACCTGACATATTTAGAAAAAGTTGCATGAAAGATAGAAACTGATCTCTTGGGTTGAGATTAACGATTCCCTGGACTCAGTAACGGCAGGTATTGCCAAGGGTGAGAGTAAAAACTGAACTGCAAAAGCAAGTGTTGGTGAAAAGTTTTGGTTGGCAAAAACAATTTTTACATTTATAATCATAAATGTAAAACATACCTAGTTAAAAATCATCAAAGACATTCTTAAGCCACTGACTAGGAGAATATTTTTTCAAATCACCTATCTGGTAAAGGGCTTGTATCTTATCCAGAATATGTAAAGAACTCTCATAATAATTATACAAAGTGAAATCACGCCAGATAAGAGAGAGGACATAACATGTAACTTCATAAATGTAAAATTCTGGACATGTCCAACTAGTTTATAGTGACAGAAAACAAATCAGTGGTTGGTAGGTAGGGAGGAGAGGGAGGGGTTACACAGAGTCATGGGGAACTTCTGCAGGGAAATTTGGGGAGTGATGAATATGTTCATTATCTTGATTGTGATGACTTCACAGGTATATGCGTGTGTAAAATCTCACCAAACCATGTACATTAACTTTATGTGCTATATATGGTATGTCAATTATACCCAAAAAAGCTGTTAAAAATGAAACAATGTGAAAAATAAAATCAAAATAGAGCCTTGGGTGGTCCCTTCTAGTCCCTCTCTGCCAGAAAAGCGTTAGCTGTTGGTTTTTTACTGCCAAGATAAAGAACGTAAACATACTATTTGGAAAGAACTAATTTTCTTCTGGATGATTGTACCACAAATTAAAATAGAGAGTGAGGCCTCATTGCCACACCACTGACTTGCCCCCAGAGACTGTGGTCAAGATTCCCATTAATAAAACAGTCTTACCTATTAGCAGGCAAAACCTATCCAAGCTGCAGACATAACCTATCCTAAATACAGTGAACCAAGGATTCTCAAGCAAAATAAATGGAAAAAAAATAAGCAAAATGAATTTAAAAATAAAAACAAAAAATATAAGCTAATTGTAATAACATAAAATTACTGGAAAAAAAACAAGGTAAAACTAATTCTCTATGATTACTATATCTAGAACAATTTGTGAAGAAAATTTTAATGTTAAACAATTGCTACAAATGCTACTGGAATAATTATAGAACAAAATGGAATTATTCAAGGCAAAGCATTAAATATGTTAAAATACGTTAATAATAATGGGGTCAAAAAGAACTAAATAAAATAAAAATTAAGAAACCTCCATGATTGTGGAACACACTAATAAAGAGAGACAATATGAGAGAAAATATATACAAAAGAATAATTGAAGAGGCCTATCATTCATCCAACACAAGTTCATGAGCAAAAAAATACAAAGGAGAAAATGATCAAAAGAAAGAATGGTCAATAATTTTCTACAATTGGAAAAAAATGAGCCTTGAGATTAAAAGGTTTCAGTGAAAAGAATGGATAAAAATTACCCATATATAGCTGTAACTACCTGAGTGATACCAAGAGATGAAAAAACAACAGAATAGCATTATACTGATATTGGGCTTGATATCAGTAATAATAGATGCAAAAGACAAGTGAGTGGTTACTAGGATGTTCTGAGGAAAAATGTCAGAACACAATAAATTGCACCAGATGTTACTGTATGTGCAGAATGAAGACCATTTAGACAGGCATGTTTCAGAATATTTCATTTCTATAGGCTTTTTAAAAGAAGTTGTAAGAGATATAACTCAGGAAAACGGGGAGGAAGAGAAACTCAGATATCAGGAAAGCCATTACCAAATCTTGGAGAGAAACGAATGGAAGTCCAAGGTTGACAGAGAAAATCGGAAGAATTTTTCCAGGAAGAAAAGAGGCTTGAGAGAGAGGAAAGCATGTATGCAAGTGTGAGACCAGGAAGATGCAGGATGTAACATAGCAAATGACACTGAAATATGATGAAAAATAACAAAACAAAACAACTAAAACAAAAAGGATGAGAACGTGATTAAGCTATGAGTGAATAAAAATAAGTCAATATTGAAAGTGAGTGAATGACTATAAGAGAATTAATTAAAGGCAAGGGGTAGTATGAACCAAGAGATCCTACATCAGACTTCTAGAGAAGGAAATTAAGATACAACAGCTTAGCTCAGTATTACAAAAATATATATTTTGTAGTAATGATAACCTGGAGCTAGTTTATTTTTTTTTTTGACTTTTAAAGTAAACCTGTTAACACAGTACAGAAGATTTTGTTGTGATTGTGGAATATAACTATGAATAATGTTGTAACTAAATATAGTTACTGTGTAAAATCCAAAGCAGAGCTAAAAGGAGGTAAGGCATGGAAATGGAAAGGAAAGTTTAAAAAAATACATAATGAAGCTAAAATCTTCACCTTACGTATTGAAGACTAAGGAGATGGAAGGCCTAACTGAAGTTTAAGTATATTCAGTCAAGTTAGAAAAACCAATCAATAAAAGACCTAAAAGTAACATAAATATCAAACACTGGGAAAAGGAGAGGTGGCAGAATCCATTGAAATCCATACATTTTATAAAGAGGGGAGCAAAAATAGCCACATTTGTTAATCAAAGAATACAACTGTAAATAAAATATCTAGAGTAAAAAGAATAAACATCAAAAAATCAAAATAAAAACATTTTAAGAAGTGACATCTAAGCGAGGAACCAAGATAGAAAAGGAGAGAACGGGAGACAGTGGCTATACGATGCAAGCTGTTTGTGCCTTTGATTTGAGACTGAATTCATATATTACTCTGCTAAATATAACAATATTTAAAAATCAATCAATATTATTCTATTTTTAAATTTCAATCAACAGCAGGTTACCATTTCACTGTCATACATATATCATAATCAGCTACACTGGTTTAAATGATACTGTTTTGATTATTTTTTCCTGCCCAGTCATTCATGGCAGCCTGCAGCATCATCTGATTTCTGGGGTTAATAGTTAAGCCTCAAAAGAAGGCAGTAAATTATCACCTCTCCGTTGAAGTTCCCAAGAAATGTGAGCCTCTTTCTTTTTCCAAAGCTCATTCCAAAACTGACAGAATTCACTGCCAGTTAGTATTTGGATCTTGAACACTTAAAGGTCAAAAACAGTAGCAAAACAACAATGAATGAAAATTACTGTTGTCCTGAAGAAAGGCATGGTAATAATTTATATGTTCATTTGTTCTGGGTCCTATATTTTTCCCAAACAAGTTCCAAAACTATATTTTACACTTTTCAATAGTTTCCAGCAGAATGTAGGCTTCTTATAGTAAAACAGAGGCACTGGGGAGCATGAGAAGAAACATTGAAAATAACATTTTATCTTTCCCAATGTGGGAAATCTCAGAAAATGAATATATCAAAACATCAAATTCTAACTTTTTTGTGCTTCCTTGTTACGAACTAATGTCATGTGTCTTCTGGGAATCGTGTAAGTCAGATGTTTAGCGAAGATCACAACCCTGAAATACAACCACAGCTTCTTTTCAACCCAAGCACCAAACACTAGTATTCCATTTCCTCCATTCACCAGAGTCGTTACAGCTATCTGACTTCACCCTTGAAAATTTCATTTTATTTAACAAGCATTTATTTATATCCTAGTTTAACCTCACCACTCCCAAGGCTTTTAACAATGTTTTACTCCCAAGTAACCATGGACTACATTATTTTCTACTAGCTAAATTTACAGGAATACTCCAAATGTCTTCTTTTCTGGGCAAAGAGGGCTTTCCAGATTACCTCCATTAAACAGTCCTAAGTCAGTTCGTTATGTGAGCCTAAAACCTGTAGGAACATATCTTTAAATTCCAACACTTCTCCTCTCCATTAGAGACTGCTGGTCTACTACAGGTGTCACAAAAATCTTCGTACATTTTAAGGATTTTTTAAAATATTTATTTTTGTTCTACAGTAATTTCTAAATGCCTTTATGTTGTAGCAGGACAAGCGGCAGACAAAACTCCTCAGACACCGAGTTACAGAAGGAAGGGGTTTGTTCGGCTGGGGGCATCAGCAAGACTTTAGTCTCAAGAACCGAGCTCTCTGAGTAACCAATTCCTACCTTACCTTATTCCTAACTTATTACTATTAATGACAGCACTGGTATCAAATTTTAAGGTGATTTTTTTTGGCACCCTTTTTTTCTTCTGTTTTGGCTAACACTTTACTCATATCATTTATGAGCTCCCACCAGTCCTCAGTCCTTAATCTTATTTTAAAAACTGTGGTCATGGGAGGCTCAGATGGGTCATAACACACATCAGGTTGGTCATTTCCTGGGCTACATACCTTGTATAGAATAACATTATACAAACAAGTTCTTTTTAGAGTTCCAGTACACTAATAATAACTGTAAACTAATAGGACCGTAGCAACCTTTGTCCTACCTCAGTGACTTGATGTACACACTGGAAACAGCCCTCAGTCTGAGGAAGGTCAGTTGAAGTCCTCACTGTACAAGTCCAAATTTTAAGGAAAATGAGTCCCGCAATGAGTTTCCTCATGCTTCGGCTGTGCGTGGACCAGTCAGCTTCCGGGTATGACAGGAGCAGGGTTTGTCGTCTTTTTCAGAGTCACTTTGCAGGGCTTGTTGAAGCTGCTCCCATTCACGTACTACTTACAGTTTACTGATGTTTAAGGATGGTCTCAGAGGTTGGGCTTCCTAGAATAAACTGAGTCCAACACCTCTCTCCACACAGTTATGTTCAACTGGGCTCTCTGATACCAGGAACAAGGTGGCGGGGTTTAAGGTTTTGCAAGCTTCAGTTGTTATGTGGGGATTTTCACATAGCAAGCTTTGCTACTTGGTTTAGCTAGCATTTGTTAACCAGTGATGTCCTTTGGTATTTATTAAAGTTATCACAGCATGAAGGGTATTTATATTCAGGTTTTGCCTAGGGGTTAGTTTAGCTGCTTCTTGTGCTAACAGGGCCTTTGCTGCTAGGGCCCTTAGACCGGGGGGCCAGCCTTTGAAAACTCCGTCTAGTTGTTTTGAGAGATAGGCCATTGGCCTTGGTCAGGCCCCAGTCTGGGTTAAAACTCCAATTACCATTTTTTCTCTTTCTGACACATAGAGTGTAAAGAGTTTTGTGAGGTCAGGTAGCCTCAGGGCTGGGGATGACATGAGTTTTTCTTTTAACTCATGAAAAGCTCGTTGCTGTTGGTTGTAATAGATGTAGTTTATCTAATCTCCATTTTTGTTAACCGCCACCTACTAAAATATTGACTCAAATCCTGCAGCTATTTGATTTCAAGCTTTAAATTGATCTGGTATTCCTCGTGGGACTCCAATTGCATCTAAATAGACATGAGAGTCGAAAGACCCATAAGGGGCTTCTCTCATTTTATGATGTCTTATTATTATTTTTTTCCTTCTGGTTGATGAAATGCCAGGGTGAAAAGGATAGCCAAATGGACTAAAGTACAAGTGCCACTCCAGTTATTCAGCAGAGTGTCCAGTAAAGGTCCACCACAATACCACCACACATCTGCTCAGGGATGAACAAGGGCTGACTGATTGATAAGCTCTTGAAAATTCTTAAGCTCACTGCATCCTTTCAGGTCTCCAAGGAATGCTAAGTTTCCTCCCTGCTGTGAGAGACATGAAGTGAACTTAGTGTTGGGAGACAGAAGCTGGATGGCCCTTGGGGGCTGAACCGCAGGGACTTTGGGATATAGCAGAGAGAGCCTGGCATGACTTATTACTCCAGGCTGTAGAATCCTGGAAAAGAGCTATCATGCAGCCTACACCTGGTCAACTGGAGGACCACCTTAGTGGAAGGGGGACAATCTGGGCCTCTGGCCTGCCATGTGCACAAGCATAACAATTGCTTTTGTTTAAGGTACAGATGAAATATTTGATCCATTTTAACCAGGCATTTGCATCTGGGTATCCTGTCTTAATTGCTAAAGTTTAAGTCTTTAACTTCTATGATCCTACAGTAAAATGAATGTATGATTTTTGAGAAATTACAAAACCAGTTGGGGCAGTCCATCCTTGCTCTTCAGTGGTCCACAGAACATTGGATCAACTATGGCATGAACACTCTACATCGGGGAGCAACACTCCTGGTTGGCACTGGGGTCTTTATCAAAATCTCCCTGGATTAAATGGTCCTAGTTTACTAATGTCTAGTCTAAGGAGAGTCAGGAGGGACAGAAGTACTTTTCTGAAGTAGAAAGCTGTCTTTGACTTGGCAAGTCCTCACAGGGTATAACAAGGCAAGCATTAAATGCAATAGTTTGAGGCGAAATTGACTTGGTTATATTAATAACTAAATGGTCAGCAATAGAATGAGGAAAGAAGAAAGAGTAATAGAATAGATTAAAAGAGTTAAATTTTTCTTAGCTTTAGTTTGGTAGGGTTTTCCCCTGGGACTATGGCCCACGACTCTTGAGGGGGTGGCGCTTTCTTGACTCGGGTGTGATGAGTCCATCCTTTTTTTGCTGTGCGAACAGCAGTCTTGGTGGTTAGCAGCACAAAGTAGGGTCCTTCCCAGGGTGACTCGAGTTTATCTTCTTTCTACCTTTCGATGAGAACGTGATCTTCAGGCTGGTGCTGGTTTACTGGAAATTCTAGGGGTGGTACATGTGATAAAGGACTTTCGGGTTTTTTTGTTTTTTGGTTTTTTTTGCGAGAAAGGAAAGTGGAAGATAAACCAAGTATATACTTTTTAAGAAATTGACCTTTTGTTTTAAATGTGGGGACCTTGGCAGTGGACTTTATAGTCCTCAGTGCCTTTTTACCGAGAAATTTCCTTTAGCACCTATTTTTATTAGTTTTTAAACCAAAGAAAGCCAAATACCATTTTACATTTAACAGTGCTTCTTGTATGATTTTTATACCAGATAAGCTAAATTTTATCTTTATATTAGTGTGTTATTAATGTTAAACCTAATTTTAATAAAATCTCATAGAAATATTTATTTAATTTTTAATGTTTGATCATAGGGTAAGATTTTATAGACTCTTTTTAACCTTTTTTTATTAGTTATCATTAGTTTATTATAAAAGAGAAATATGGAAATTATTTACATGATGAAAGATTTCAGGACTTCAGTGGAATGGACACCTTCATGTTGATGCCATTTCAATAGTGACTTATTTCAGTCTACATACTTTCAAAGAATGTCACCATCTCTAAATAGGAAATAATCCTTGTCATCTAGAACTACTTTGGTGCCTCCATACTCTGGCAGAAGCACTTTATCTCCAACTTTCTTTTTTTTCTTTTTTTTTTTTTGAGACAGTCTCGCTCTGTGGCCCGGGCTGGAGTGCAGTGGCCAGATCTCAGCTCACTGCAAGCTCCGCCTCCCGGGTTTACGCCATTCTCCTGCCTCAGCCTCCCGAGTAGCTGGGACTACAGGCGCCCGCCACCTTGCCCGGCTAGTTTTTTGTATTTTTAGTAGAGACGGGGTTTCACCGTGTTAGCCAGGATGGTCTCGATCTCCTGACCTCATGATCCGCCCATCTCGGCCTCCCAAAGTGCTGGGATTACAGGCTTGAGCCACCGCACCCGGCCCTTATCTCCAACTTTCACGCTAACTGGTTGAATCTCTCCACCCTTTCCTTTAGAACTCGATCCAGCAGCGACTACTGTTGCTTGCGATACTTTTCCTTGAGATTTTTCTGGAAGCATAATGCTTCCTTTGGTTACAGTTTCAGCAGCACTCCTTTCAACCAATACTCGGTCAAAGAGTGGAAGAAACTTTCTAAACGCTTGTCCTGCCATGACTCCCTCCGCCTCAGACTCGTACTCTGCTGTAGTGTAGCGCCGCAAGGAGAGACTCCTCTTTTTAACCTTTTATAATTTTTGCTAAAGAGCAGGTTGGTGCTTTAAGAAAAAACCTATTATGCTTTTACTTTAATGTCCAGTTCACAGAAAAACTGGATGATACTTCTTTAACTTTAGCTAATATATTTACATACAGAATGTTCTTTACAATTAACATTTTAAGTCTTGCTTAAACCTTCAAAACAGTAATTTTTAACTTTTTAATGTAGGTAAAAATTTACATTCTTATGCTTCCTTATAATTCTTTTACCAAAGGTATATTTTGCTTTTCTTATACACTTTGCACATAAACTATTTTTTCCCCAATAGTTTTACATTCAGGAGGCCTAGTTACTTTTAAAGTATACAACATTTTTTGCATAAATTCTTTTTTTAACACACTTTTTTTATAACTTTTTTTTTCTTTCACGACTTTTACAGGCAATTTTTTTGACATGCCTTAACTTTCTGACTTATTACAAACATTTCTTTCTTTAAACAACCACTTAATTTATTTCAGGACAAGAATTCACCATGTAACACACTTTTTATATAAATTCCGCCCCACCCCTTTTTTTCTTTATTTCTTTATTTTTTCTGAAGATGATAACCATTCTTTTCCAAAGTGAACCTTTTTTTTTATGTCTGTGGACTAGACTGTCTAAAGCCACAAGAAGTTACTATAATATATGTCACACTGTTAACTTTCAGCAAACTTTACTTTTGTTGAAAACCTTGTAAGTTTGGGATTTTAATTATCCTTTGCTATTAATAAGACCTTGTTTTGTCCAAATTAGAATTGGTATGATGGCTTTTAAAGGAGCAGGGTACACTTCTTTTTTTCTTAACTACTTATATATCTCTCTCTTTCTTTCTTTCTCTCTTTGACTTCCCTTTTGCCTCTGTCTCTTCCTCTCTCTCTGCCTCTGTCTTTCTCTCTCTCTCTCCTTTACTCCCTCTTTGTCTCTTCCTCTCCATCTCTTCCTCACTCTCTCTTTGCCTCTTTTCCTCTCTGTCTCTTTCCTTTCTCTCTCTCTGCTGGTCTTTCCTTGCCTTTGCGAGCCGCTTATGCTGCTGTTCTCTCAACCACTGTGTTGGGGGCGGGGGATCTAAAACAAACTGGTCTGGGTTCCCTGGCTTACAGGTTACCTTGTGCCATACCCTTGAAACAAGGGACCTGTCCACGCTTCCCTCTAATGAACGACCTACCTCTAATGCTGGCCAGTCTATCTTACACAAAGTTTTAAGTTTTCCTGGTGTCATAGTACTCCATAGTCTCCCTTAAATCCTTTTTTTGACATTTTTCAACATAGTTCCTAGTGCGGTGGGCTTACTTTGTGCCTCACCCGTGTTTCCTCTAGACAAAACACCACGCTCACACCACAAAACAAAGAATGGGTAAAAAGGGCACACACACACTTTTGTAGTTTACACCAAACCAAAATCAAAACCAAAATCAGAGTATCCAGAAATCCAAGCCAGGTCCAAACCAAAACCAAAGTATCAAGCAATCCAAGTCAAGTCAAAAACAAAAACCAAAGTGCCGGTACAGAGACACCTTGGGTGATCAGGTCAGGCTTCCATTCAAATGGAGTGGGCAAGTTCCCAAGACCAATCCTGTCAAGCAATTCAAACCAAATCAAAACCAAAACCAAAGTGCCGATAAAGGCACGCTGTGGGTGATCAGCTCATGCTTCCACTGAAATGGAGTGGGCAAGTTTCAAAGACTAGTCTTACCAAGTTTTAGATGTCCAGACTCCAAGTGCCCATTCCTTCCCGGTGTTCAGCCACTGCAGTTGATCCTCCACAGGGACCTGCCACACACTGCTCTGGCAAGGCGTCCCACGGGGCAAACGCCTACCCGGGATTGCTCTCAGGATCCGTGTCGCTGGGGCTGGTCGGAGTCTCCTGCAGGGATGTTCCACAGGGCAGGCTTAAGCCACCTAAGGAGCTGCCTTGACCATCCACTATTCACCTCGCTTCCCGGTCAGGGAACCAAGAAATGTAGCAGGATGAGCAGCAGACAAAACTCCTCAGACACCGAGTTACAGAAGGAAGGGGGTATCGGCAAGACTTTAGTCTCAAGAGCCAAGCTCCCAGTAACCAATTCCTGTCACAACTCTAAGGGGGTGCATGTGAGAGGGTCATGACTGATTGAGCAAGCAGGGGGTACATGCCGGGGGGGCTGCATGCACCGGTAATTAGATCGGAACAAAACAAGATAGGGATTTTCACAGTGCATTTCTATACAATGTCTGTAATTTATAGATAACAGAACCAATTAGGTCAGGGGTCGATCTTTAACTACCAGGCCCAGGGTGTGGCACCGGGCTGTTTGCCTGTGGATTTCATTTCTGTCTTTTAGTTTTTACTTCTTTCTTTGGAGACAGAAATTGGGCATAAGACAATATGAGGGGTGGTCTCCTCCCTTAATGTAACTTAGATGATCTGCTGTACTGTCTGTTAATATATTTTTATATATATGTTTTAGGCCAACTCAAATTCCTTCAAGAACCAGGTAAGATAGATATCAATCTGTGAAGTTCCCAGGAATATATTAGACTTTATTTTGTCAGAGGCTTCCTCATTATGAAGCACACCATTAATATTTTAAGGGAAAAAATGTGCTGCTAATTGAACTGTGATAAAATAAATTATTTAGAATACTTTATTCTTATTTAAAAGCTGCTATAACAGATTTAAACATTTTTATTAAATATATTATCAATATAGAAAAAGAAATATTAATAAATAATAGTAGATAAGGATTCCTGTCTTCCCATTTAGGTTTTCTTAATCTTTTCTCAGCTGGGAGTTGTCCACGTCCACTGTTTTTTGAACAATACCACCATCTGTATATTAAGAATATTGGTAATGGAGCATTTTCTAAAATGGCACTCTGTTCTTGCCTCTGAGATTTTCATTCAACCCATTGCCTCCGATGACAAATCTTGATGCCATTGCATTTTTGAACTTTCCAGAAAGTCTAAGCCGATTTTCATATAATAGCTGGATGCCGTATTTCTTTAAATAGTTTTGTCAACTGAAATTTCGAGGAGTTATAGTTGTCTGGTCATGCTACCTGGATTTCCAACAATCAGCTTTCACAGGTAGTGACAGCTGTGACAAATGGCTGCTGCTCACCAGCATTTCAACAATGCCATCAATTTTAAGATCTACCTAGTTTAAGAAATGTTTTAATGTAACAAAATGTCCATCCTAGAATCAAAGAAATATGGCAATACAAATAGTTGGATCTGTTAAAAAGTAGACAGCATATTCAGAACCAAAAGCCATAAAAAGGAAAACATGTAAGAAAAATATACTCTAGCATTATTTTACGTGGATCATCTGTTTTTTTCACAATTCTACCTTACACATATTTATGCTGTTCATCTATGCTACTTCTCCACTATTTTCTAATGTTTAAACTAGCGCAAACCACAAACTTGCACATTATTTCACCTCATCACTGATTTAAGTTTAAAAAAATAACACAAGCATTGTTACAATATTCTTAAATGTTTGTTTTTGCATTTGTTTTAACATCTAGAGTATATTTAGCACACAGATTTATAGTATAATTTAGATAACTATTACTTCATGATGAGTTATCCCATATTTAGCATCTTAAAACCATATACATTTATTATCTCTTACTCTCTGTAGGTCAAAAATTCAGCTGTGGCTTAGCTGGTTGCCTTTGGTTCAAATTCTTTGATGAGGCTTTATCTCCCCATCAGCTGAACCTATTGTCTTATCTAAAGACTCAGCTTCTTCTGAACTGCCTTTCCGCTGGGCTGCATCAGGCAACTGTTTTCCCTCAGGGCAAATAAAACAAGAGAACATGAAAGACAGCCCACAAGGCAGTAATCACAATTGTTTTATAATTTTGGAAGTGACATCATTTCTGCCCTATTGTATTGATAAATATGAGTTAGAATCATTAGAGTCATCTTAGGGTCTTCTTGCCATATAGAGCTACAAATGGTGCCTGTTTAAAATGTGGATGATTAAATTTCATCCTTCACCTTTTGTTTACTTACTCCCTAAATGTGAATTTAATGACTGCTGTATCCCAGGCATTATACTTGTGACCGAGGTCTCAATGCCTAAACAAGAAAGAATGATCATTGGAAGTCAACGAAGGCAAGGCATAAAGTGTAAAATGTTTTGAAAGGTGAGTACATGTTACCAAGCAGGAAAACTATTCAAGTTGACGATAATGACAAAGCTATGGGTTAACAAAATAATGTGGCTAATTTTGGCAAATGTAAATTTTCAGAAGTGGGGTGAAAGTGATAGTCATTAGAAATGATTTTTAAAAGTAGATTATAATTCATAAAGGGTTTTAGGTGGGGTTTGTCAATGATTAAGCCATGGGAAACCACTGTAAAGGAGAGTAACATGATCGTAGTAACGAAAGTTACTATGTTTCTAAAAGATCTAGAAAGTATGGTCATAGTGTGGAGGACTAATTTTATAGTGAGCAATTCTAGAGACAGGATAATTATTTTTATATTCCGCAGGAGTCAAAGTGGGAGGTAATTGAATCAGCAGTAAAGGTGGAGTCTGAGAAGAAAGATTCAGTAATTATATAGGAGGTATAATCCAAGGATATAATCCTCAATTGAATGTGGTGGGGAGAAGGAGGCCACAATCAATGCTGAAATGTATTTAGATTAATATTGGCTTTGGTAAAAAGTGGCACCCTTTAAAATTATAATACATGTATTGAAAAAGACTTTTTTTTTTTTTTTGGAGACCGAGTTTCACTCTTGTTGTTCATGCTGGAGTACAAGGGCGCAATCTCGGCTCATCACAACCTCCCGGGTTCAAGCGAGTCTCCTGCCTCAGTTTCCCAAGTAGCTGGGATTACAGGCATGCACCACCATGCCCGGCTAATTTTATATTTTCGGTAGAGACGGGGTTTCTCCATGTTGGTCAGGCTGGTCTCGAACTCCCAACCTCAGGTAATCCACCTGCCTCGGCCTCCCGAAGTGCTAGAACTATAGGCATGAGCCACCGTGCCAGGCCAGGAAGAGACATTTTTTTATGACAAGTCATATAATGTAACTGTGATATATATAATTTAAGTTGCCTGTGGCAATAAAGCATAGTGATTAAAAGCACAGGGTTTGCAGAAAGTCATACATGCATTAGAATATTGTGAAGTCCACTACAGAAACGTGGACAAGATTTTTAGCTTCTCAATGTAGGCATACAAATCTTGGTCTGCAGGTTTGGTGAAAATGAGCACATTGACATATACATCTTATAAAAGTAAAATTTTACTTTGGTAGCTGAAAAGATATATTATTAGCAAATGAATCCAAAATGCACCCGACAAGATTATTTAGTGACAAGATTTAGTGACAAGATTACTCTGAGTCTCTCCATATTCTCTGAGGGGAGCATCAGGTGGATGGCATGGATAGTTTGCAGCACAAACCCCAAAAGGGATGTTACAGCATCTCTTATGCCCTGCTCATATCATAGTGCATGTACCTTTAGCACAACTCATATCCAGGTTTTGGGCAAAATATTTTCCTTTGTCCTATCAGGGTCATTTTGCTCCACTGTTTTTATATTGTATGATGATGATCAGGTATCAAGCATGCATAAGTATGATGGAACAATGAAACTGTAATCTAATTCAGTGGCAATCTCCTGTTCTCTGATGAAACTTAATAATCAAGAACAACATAATACAGGCAGTAATTCTTTCTACCTAGTAAGAAAACATGTTATTGCTAACTTAATTGCTATAAGGCACATTATCCTATTTTTAGTAAGTGAACAGTTTATTGCACTCACCCTCAGACACTAATTGGAACGGATTTTGAACCACCTTCAATTCCTGTTGCCCTGTTTTAAGGTACGATGGCTGACAAACCATTGTATTTTAATTTTCCCCCCAAATCCCTGACTGATTTATATAGATATTTTTATAGATCAGAACATCATCTATCTAACATAGTGTGTAAATCCTCCAAACTGCCAGAAAGAAGTTGAGGGCCAAGTGATTTAGTGTTACAACTTCATAAATTCGATCGACTTCCTTTAGAAGAGCCTCCTGAATTCTTGTAACGATATTACCAATAATTTTTATAGTGGTGAAAATATTAGTAATCACACTTTTCAATTTCCATTCCCTTATTTCCAGAGAGCTTATATATAATATCCATGGGACCTAGCAGCTTACAGTATGCAGATCCCAGTTCTGAGGAATTCTGGCCCCATGTGATGAGTGAACTACTGCGATAAGTCATTGTGGAAGGATGGGAGATACAACAAGCCCCACTGCTGGTATCCCTGTTCCAATAAAAAACAGCATTTTTTAAATGAATAAGTCTCCCAATCAGTGATATCACTTTTTAAAGGAAATCGTGGATATGTAAATTATAGTATTAGCATGAATCAAGGTCATCTGCAGAGCGAGACAACTTCTGTTATGTTACTTGCACTGTGGTGAATATTGATATTCACTGTGGTGAATACTGATATAGTATGTGAATCTTCTGCTTGTACCTCAGGGAGTTTCTGTAAAATTAACACCATGCTTACTTCTTCCGTTATTGAAGGAACATTGAATAAATATTTCTTTCCTTCTAGACAGAACTACATTGTTCGGCTGTGTTGATTTTTTTGAGCTAGATAGATAAACATTGGCATGGTAATTTTCACATGAATTACTATCAATCTGTTTCAAAATTTAGTGGTTATTAGGTAACCGGGAGGTCCAATGCACATGACCTGTTTTTGCCTAATACTGTATAGCTTTGGCTGTAAAATTATTATTTTTTCACTGTTGATCATTTGAGTTTATGCTTCTGAGTATGCAGTTTGATTGGTGAGGATAATAATTACAGTTGTTGCAAGTATGAGCTCTCTCTACCCAGAGAAATAATCCAGTGCAGTCAGGTCAAGGCATATTTTCACCTGGCCTTGATGGTAAAGATACCGTATAGTCCACTTTTCAAACCTGGACTTTCTTTGTGCCCTGGTGAACAGTTTTATGATGCTATAATCATGAAAGTTTCTTGCTGGCTCGGAGGGCTACTGCTGTGATTGCTTTATTCTTGATTAGTAGCTAAAGCAAAGTGTTTTCTAGTCCACAATAAGACAGCACCCAGCTATTCTGAGCCTATTAGATGTGAGGCCAGCTTGTAATTTCAGACATCTCGGTAATAATACCTGCTTTGCAATTCCAAAAGGCAGGTGGGGACCTGCCCCTTTGGTGGGTATTTGCATTTAACATGTTGGGAGATTTGTTCTATTTCTATCCATAGCCCCCAGCTCCACAGTGTGGCTCCACAAGTGAATCAGCTTTTACTATTTCATCCCCATACTTTTCTAACCATAGCAGGAGCCATTAATTAATGAATATTTTGCTTCCTTAGGCCCTCTAGATCTGTTTTTTGAGCTGTATTGATATTGCTCTCCTGTAACTAATGTGTATCTCTCATCCAGATAGGAATATTTTAAACGATGCCGATTCACTATTGAATTGGAGTCCCATAAAATATCCAGTCCAGTGACTGGAGTCCCACAGAATGCTATCTGGACTTTCCAATAAGAGGAAGGACCTGTCAATAATAAATCTTCATTAAATTCACTTTTCACTCCTAAGAACACACAAAGCTAAAAAATGTGTAATCCCCTCCCAAGAGATGGGATTTCATCTTACCAAAATAATATAGATTACATATTTCATCAAGCATCACTATTTCACGATGATTACTTGTTCCCTGGGCCCCTTATACTGCATAACAAGGGCAGAGGGTACGTCTTCATTCAGTGATAACTATGGAAGGCCGTAGGTGCCACTAACACAGGCTAGGGATGAAATCTACATGTCTTCTCTTAGGGACACAATCTGGTGGAATTCAATTTTATTTAATCAAATCAGTTGTGACCCATCACCACTCCTTAGGTTTGTAAACACTGTTCTTAGTTGCTGTCTGTCATCCTAGGGATACCTAACATGAAATAGAAGTAGTTTCTGGGTGTGTACTACCTTGTAGCCTTTGTCATTTGCCTCATCTCTCTCACCCCTTCCCTTTTATCATTTGTCATGCTATAATTTAGAGGCAGTATACTGTAGTAATTAGAAACATGGATTCTAAAGCCAGACTGCCTGTATTCCAATGCTGGCTCTACTGCTTTTGAGAGGTCACAAATTCTCAGTTTCTTCCTCTGCAAAATGGGGATCATAATAGTACCAAGCTTAAATATCCAGTTGTAGTAACAGTTATTACTTGATAAATGTAATATGCATCTTAGAACAATATCTGGCACATAATAAGTATTCTATAGTATGAACCATCAATTACAATTACTTGAGCAGAAACAGTTATCAGGTACCTCCTGTTTGAGGAATTGCCTTGCTCCATCCTCTAGAGGTGAAAAGGAGACGATAAAGCAGATGCTGGTAACACTATAGCATTCCCTTTTGCATAGATGCAAGAACTAGAAGAATAGCAGTTTCCTCTTTAGAAGACAGTACTTCCAGATTCTTTCTCATCCTTCCAGCATTATTCTTTCTCAATAGCATAAATTGTGTCTAACAGAAGGAACTTGTGCATGCTTGGAGTATGCCTGTGGGCTCCAACCTCTCTACACTTGAGTGGTAATTAAATCAATCAAAGTCTTTCTCTGCTATGATTCCAAGTACTTTCTGAGAGTGCAAGCTGCCTGAGGCAGCTTCTCCCCTTCTGCTTTCAATTAAGTTATCACTGCCTCCACCTGTCTAGTGAATTGAGAAAAAAGGAACATATGTCTTCCAGGAAGACACTCCACTTCCATTCCTGTGTTTTGTGCTTCTTGGCTGGTGCAATGTATTCCCCTGGACCCTACTCCTGTCACACTGCTGGGCAGGGAGAGATTTCTCATAGGACTCCATGCTCTCCTGTGAATAATCACAATGGGTTTCTGGCTGTCTCTCTCTAGAGAAGGGTCTTATTCTATTTGCACTTTAAGACTTAAATCAACAGGTAATTTTTTACAAAAGCATTGGTTTTTATGTGCAATAAAATAGAACATAGAGTCAGAGGATGGTAAAAATGAGCATGCTACAATATACACAGAATTTTTTTTTTTTCAATACACCTAAAATAAGCAATTTCAGGTCAGGATTTGTCAGGCTGGAGAGTAGTCAGTGAACATGCCCCAGCTCTCATTCATGATGGATAAACTCGTATTGGGTGCTGATGGTTTAAGGCCTTTCCAGAGGAGATCCTGCCAGGTTAACTGATATGGTTTGAGTTTGTGTATCCACCCAAATCTCATGCTAAATTGAAGGAGAGGACTGGCAGGAGGTGATTGAATTATGGGGGTGAATTTCACCCTTGCTGTTCTCATGGTAGTGAGTGAGTTCTCACAAGATCTGATGGTTTAAAAGTATGTGCCACTTCCTTCTCAGCTTTCTGTCTCTCTCCCCTGCCACCGTGTGAGAAAGGTGCTTGCTTCCCCTTAAGTTTCCACCATGATGGTAAGTTTCCTGAGGCCTCCTAGTCATGGTTCCTGTTAAGCATGCAGAATTGTGAGTCAATTCAACCTCTTTTCTTCAAAAATTACCTAGTCTCAGGTAACTCTTTATAGCAGTATGAGAATGGACTAATACAGAAAATTGGTACCAGGAGTGTGGTATTGTTATAAAGATACCTGAAAATGTGGAAGTGACTTTGGAACTGTGTAACTGGCAGAGATTTGAACAGTTTGGAGGGCTCAGAAGGAGACCTAGAGCCTTGTTGAAGGGTTTTGACCAAAATGCTGATAGTGATATGGACAATGAAGTTCAGGCTGAGGTAGTTTCAGATGAAGATGAGGAATTTATTGGTAACTGGAGTAAAGGTAACTCTTGCTATGCTTTAGCAAAGAGACTGGTGGCATTTTGCTTCTGCCCTAGGGATTTGTGGAACTTTCAACTTGAGAGAAATGATTTGGGTATCTGGCAGAAAAAATTTCTAAGCTACAAAAAATTCAAGATATCAATAAAGTGTATTTACAAAAGTGTAAATTTTGTGCAATTTATAAAAATGCATGCTCCTTTGCATGAAGTAAGACTATCTGAAACTGGAACTTATATTTAAAATAGAAGCAGAGCATAAAAGTTTGGAAAATTTAGAGCCAGCCATGTGGTAGAAAAGAAAACCTAATTTTCTAGGGAGAAATTCAAGGCTGCTGTAGAAATTTGCATAAGTAAAGAGGAACTGAATGTTAATAGCCATGACAATAGGGAAAATGCCTCCAGGGCATTTCACAGACCTTCACAGCAGCCCCTCCCATCACAGGCCCAAAAGTCTAGGAGGGAAAAATAGTTTCATGGGCCAGGCCCAGGGCCTAGCTGTTCTGTGCAGCCTAAGGACATGGCACACTGCATCCTCCTTGCTCCAGATCCAGCCATTGCTAAAAGGGGCCAAGGTACAGCTCAGGGCATGGTTTCAGAGGGGGTAAGCTACAAGCCTTCATGGCTTCCATGGATGTTGGGCCTATGGGTGCACAGAAGGCAAGAGGTGAGGTTTGGTAACCTCCTCCTAGATTTCAGAGGATGTATGGAAATGCCTGGATGTCCAGGCAGATGTCTGCTGCAGGGTCACAGCCTTCATGGAGAACTTCTACTAGGGAAGTGTGGAGGTAAAATGTGTGGTTGCAGCCCCCAGATTTGAGAAGAGGGCCATTGTCTTTCAGACACTAGAATGGTAGATCCACTGACAGCTTTTACATGTACCTGGAAGAGCCACAGGCACTCAACACCAGCCTGTAAAAAAAGCTGAGAGGGCTGTACCCTGCAGAGCTACAGAGACAGAGTGCCCAAGGCCTTGGGAGTTCACCCCCTGCATCAGCATGCCCTGGATATGAGACATGGAGCCAAAGGAGAATATTTTGGAGCTTTAAGATTTAATGACTGTCCCTCTTGGTTTCAGACTTGCATGGAGATGGTAGCCCCTTTGTTTTGGCCAGTCCCTCCCATTTGGAATGAGAGCGTTTACCCCATGCCTATACCCCAATTGTATCTTGGAAGTAACTAACTTTTTTAAATTATTATTATTTTACAGACTCATAGGTTGTAGGGACTTGCCTCATTTCAGATGAGACTTTGGCTGTGGACTTTTGAGTTAATGCTGAAATGAGTTAAAACTGGGGGACTGTTGAGAAAAGGTAGTTGTATTTTGCATTGTGAGAAGAACATGATATTTAGGAGAGGCTGGGGAAGATAAGGTTTGGATTTGTGTCCCTGCTCAAATCTAATGTCAAATTGGAGGAGGGGCCTGGTGGGAGGTGACTGAATCATGGGAGCGGATTTCCCCTTTGCTGTTCTTGTGAGAGTGAAAGAGAGCTCATGAGATTTGATCGTTTAAAAGAGTGTGGCACTTCCCCCTTTGCTCTCTCTCTCTCCTTTTGCCATGTGAAGAAGGTGCTTGCTACCCCTTAACCTTCTGTCATGATTGTAAGGTTCCTGAGGCCTCCTGGTCACGGTTCCTGTTAAGCTGCAGAACTGTGAGTCAATTAAACCTCTTTTCTTCATAAAGTATCCAGTCTTAGGTAGTTTTTATAGCAGTATGGTGAAAGACTAATACACTGCAGGAATCTCTGACCTTATCCCTGAGAATTTATAATCTTAACATGGTGAAAAGCAAAAATAATTATTCTATGTGACACCAAAAACTACCTTTTTAGCAAGCCAATTTCATCTACCCTCTGTTTTCTTACAGATTTTATTGTCATACCCAAACTATCATGTTCCACAGTCTTCAGGAAATGTGCAGCAACTAGCACCACACACGGGTATGCACATTGCAGCTCTGTGTCCATGAAAGAAACCAGGCACATTCCTCAGCCCAGTATCTCTGAATTTCCTGGGCCCAAACGGGCCCAGAACAAACACGGCCCAGTGCAAATATATTCCTCCATATACTTCAGCTTGGGAAATCCTGGGAAATCCCCGATAAGGACACCGTCGTTTGTAGTTTTACTGAAAGCAGGGGAACCAGTAGATAACTGCTAAATGTATAAACTTAATATGTTAACCAATTGTAATGCTGTAACCTAAAGAATTCCCTTGTTCCCAGTTCCTCTGTAACCTTACAAGTCCTATTTTCATCGGGCTATAAAAAGCCAGCGCACGCATTGTTCGGGGCCCTCTTGTATGTTGTGAAACAGAGGGACCAAGTTCGAACTTGCATTAAAGATCCTTGCCGCTTGGCTTTGACTCTGGACTCTGGTGGTCTTCTTCGGGGAATAAACGGTCTGGGCATAACATCCACACTCAGTACGGAGCACAGTGGATGCACAGTGTGCAATGATCCAGAGGAGCCTAAAATTCTAAACTACTTGCCAGTTACCAGTAGTCTGTCTATGTGGTCAAAAAAAAAGTACCAAGTTCTAATAGAAGGTACATGCTAAGGGTGTGACCTGGATGCACTTGGTGGGCATCTCAGGACTCTAGTTCAAACATCCATATTAATTATGTCATCTTAGTTGATTTTTGAGGTAACACATAAACTATCATTTAAGGTAGTGCCTGGCATTTAATATGGTTGATCAAATACTAATTCATATGCTTCAGGAGCTGAGATCGCACCCCTGCACTCCAGCATGAGTAACAGAGTGAGACTCTGTTTCAAAAAATAAATAAATAAATAAATAAATAAATAGAGAAAAAAAAGAATTTATCTCTTATTGGACTTTGGACATAGACATTACATGTGCATGTAACATCACTCTAATGTACCTAATTTTTCTTATATCAATACTGCAATAATTCAGTTTTCACTAATGATATTAGGCTTTTCAGTTTTCTCAATTACAGTGTTGGTTGGGTTTATTTAGCTTCACACTTCAAAGTAGAATCATGATATATTTCTTCCCAAAAAAAAATCTCAAGTCCTGCAATAGTTGATGAATAGCTGTTTTGGGGGGCAGAGAGGGGAGTGGTTAAAATATCTTAATCAAATAGGAATAAGGTTTGTCCTGTGTTCGAGATAGCAGAAACAATTTGAAGCTGTGGTAGTTATTATGACAAAACTGGGAATTCAGTCTAGTGTAAGAGCAGCTCATAATTAAAACGATCACAGGGAATGCATAGTATTTCAGTGTAAGAACTGTTCAAATAAGTGGTCTCTGAGGTAGAGTTGGCAAACGAGGTGAGAAGCGACTCTAAAATCTTGCTTTAAGCAGCATTTTCTTGCTTATTAATCTGACAGCTTTTTCTGCTGCTCTCAAGCTAACTACAGCAGTTTTAATCACAGAGAGAGCATGTCAAATTGCTCGGAACTCAAGCCCATCAAAAATGGAATGCCTTCAGGATTTAAAGAACCTTGAGGGGTCAAAGCTCTTACTCCCTATTTAGTGTGTTGTATGCCATCAACTTTGGTGAATATAGACAAGGAATTAAAATATTCATATGCCTGTCTTCTGTTTTCCTTTATCTATTTTACCTATTTGGTAAAGTTGTAAAAAATGATGTCTCCTTTCACTGGAGATGTTCTCTTACTGCCTAAGTGCTGCAAATTTTGATACTGTCACATATAGAATATGCTGTATTTAAATGCTCCATTACAGGAAAACAAGCACCAATCATACCCCTGCTTGAATCTTCAATTTGTTTATTTTCCAAATTATTTTCCCCACGAATATTTTCCTATCCAGTGAGTCCTAAAGTGACACAGAGGATACAAGCAGTACTTGCATTGCACTATATACTGTTTAATTGAAACACATATTTATCAGAACACTATCATCACTTTGCACAGTTTGTGGTAAACAAATACAAGAAATATCTCTGAAATCTAGGTCTATAATTCTTTCTTTTGTTGCAGTCGTACTATGAAAATAGTGTTAGGTGTCAGATATATTTTAATCTGTTACTTTTGATTTATTTGTTTTAATGATCTTCATTAAATCTCTCACTCTTTGATTTGTCACCTTTCAATAGTATCTCTTTCTCCTCTGTCTCATCATCAATTGTCAAAAGCTGAGCTGAGCTGGAGACAGTTGAGCTGCCAGATGTCCAGTGGTTAGTTAAGAGAAGTCAAAATGAAAACAACAGTCAAGGCTTTAATCACTTAATTGTGATTGTATAAGGGAACAATGAAACAAGAGAAAGCATCGGCTCTCTTAATGTTCCAGTTTCCCCCAACTGGAACAGCAGCAGGTGGGCATTGCTAGTGGATCAGGGCAGATGTGGGGGACTTTTCACTGCACAGAAAGCCTCAGACAGAAAGCCCCTGCTGTTTTATTGACTTGAAGGTGGTGTCAAGGGAAAAGGGAGAGGAAAGGGTTAGGTGTGAATAAGTACTGAGTACTGAGTCAAAGAGAGGAAAAGCATTTCCAAGGTCCCCGGTAAGGAGTAGTCTTGACAGAAACACTTTAGAGAATACCTTAGTTCATTTGGACTGCCATAACAAAATACCATAGACTGGGTAGATAATAAACAACAGAAACTTATTACCACAATTCTGGAGGCTGGAAAGTCCAAGATAAGGCACCAAAAGATGCAGTGACTGTTGAGGGCTCGCTTTCTGTTTCATACCTGACATCTTTTCACCAGGTCCTCACACGGCAGAAAGGATGAGAGAGCTCTCCAGTCTCTCTTTCATACGGTCACTAATTCCATTCATGAGCGTGCCACCCTTATGACCCCAATGGTACATAAATGTTATATCCATAACATAGGCTGACAATTGATTCTACGCTTTGACCTTAATAATTTTTCTGTGGCCTTCATCATAATTTAATGCCTGTGGGAAAAATGTAAAGTTACATAATGTTATTAATGTGATTAATAATGTATAATTGTGAGTATATGTGTATACACACATCCCAGTTTTTACTCTCTACTTAAATGACACCTCTTACTAACACTAGCATGGGCTAGATTTTAAAAAAAATAGATGTCTTTTGATAATTTGGAGTTTAGCCCACTTTCAGTAAGGGAGCCTTCCTAGGTGAGCCTTCGAAGCCTTGCTTCTGTTGTCATAGAATGGGGTTACGGTTCCATTACTTTATTTTGAACCACACATTGCTGTTTTTTAAAAAGCAGAAAGTAACCCCAATCAATGCAAGTTTTCAACACCAATGGGAGTCACTGAATAAAGTGAGTAAAGGAGGCAAAGAGATTTGACACAGTTTAATTATTCCTGTGGCATGGCTTCATAATTGTATTGGATGTTATAGTAAACAAAACTCATAAAGATCACTTTATCAACTATCATGGTAAGTGTTATTCACCAAAATATAATAAGTAGTTCTAGTTATGCAAATAGGTACTTGTAGACTGAAAGAAAGTTCCCAGTGACAGCATCACTCATGGATTTTAAACAGGTGTTTTATTTCAAACAATTTAGATGAAAATGAAAGTGATGTGCCCTAGAAAAATTGTTAAAAATTCAAAAAGTGACCCCATTCATGACAAAGATGCTGAAACTGAATATATATACATATATATCTAAATTGAATAACTTTTTTTCATAAAATGTAACTTTAAAAGTTTTATTT
>NW_012115055.1:5646844-5791003 GCF_000951035.1 Colobus angolensis palliatus | reverse complement strand
ATTTTTAGTAGAGACGGGGTTTCACCGTGTTAGCCAGGATGGTCTCGATCTCCTGACCTCGTGATCCGCCCCTCTCGGCCTCCCAAAGTGCTGGGATTACAGGCTTGAGCCACCGCGCCCGGCAAAAAGTTTTATTTCTAAAAACAAAATATAGTGCCATATGTAGCATGTCATTTTAAGTGTGTATTCTTCAATTTAAAAATTAAAGGCAAGTCACAATTCAACTATACATATTATACAAATGTTATATATTAAAAGTGATAAAAAAATGGGAGATTTTCTTTTATTCAGAGTTGTCTCATATATTTCATGGTGATTGAAAAAAAGAAAAAAAAAACTTCAGCCAAATTAAATTTAAAAGAGTTTCACTGAGTAATGAACAATTCATAAATGTGGCAGCCTCCCAAACCAGAGAATGCTCAGAGACGCTAGCACAGCCACACGGTAAAAGAAGATTTATGAACAGAAAAAGGAAAATGATGTACAGAAAATGGAAGTGAGGTACAGAAACAGCCAGATTGGTTACAGGTCAGTATTTGCCTCATTTTAACATGGTTCGAACAGCTGGTTACATTTGATCGACCAAAACTCGAGGCTTGGTACAAATGTGGACTACAGTCTTTTTACACATCTACTGGTTATATTTCAGGATGCACAGATAAACCTTTAGTCCAAACTTCAAATATGAGAGGAGGGAGCTTTAGGCTAAACTTGATTTAGCAATGTTATATATCGTGTTATCATTTCTGTATAGAACTTTATACTTTGAGCCTAATTTGAAACCACTAAGTCAAATGACAAAGACCCCACTATGTTAAAGAAAACCTTAAAGCTCCATTTATCAAAATAGATGCAATACACTTATCAATTTTATTCTTAGAAGAAAATGTTCTATCACAAAAGCAATGCCTATTTAGAACATGTTTTGAATTTGTTAAGAAAAGGCACCTTAGTTTGTACAAAGTGATACTAACTCATTTATTCATGTCCTTGTGTCTTTGGCACAAGAGATAAAAGCTTGTTAGTGTTATTTATACAAGTTTTGAAATGAAGAAGAAAAAGGAATCCCTGTTGCTATATTTTTTTTTTCTGCTTTCCTACTTTTGGCTGAGCCTCCTGTAAATAAATTACCTCATGTAATGCCTTGTGCAAACAGATTTAAAGAGTTCTTTTTACTTTTGATATTACAGGTAAGAACTTTCATAGGACATTTTCTTTTTAATCCCTTCCTGTATCTTCTTGTATGATTTTTCTTGTCACAGAATCTTCACCGATATCTGTGGTCTGGCCAGGAGGTCCAGCAGAACTACTAGCTTCTTTGGAGGCTGATGTTATTGAAGCTGCTTTTCCAATTGCCAACAAATGATATAAATTGTAGGAGACTGAAAAGGTCACCTCTGGAACAGTCCTACTTAAATTAGCTCAAATCATCACTAACCTGCAGCTACAGAGAGAATCTGAAGCCCAAGCCACAGGAGTGGTCATGCCAGCTGACAGCGGGCTGGTGCCTCAACTCCACATTAGTTATCATCTGGAAAACAAAATCAAAGCACAATTGTGGCTAAAATTCACTTAGATATACTTTTGAAATGTAAAGGGTTTTTTTCCTGATGTCTTGTTTCTTTAAAAGATATAGCTATCTGTTTTTTGATCACTTCAGTATGTCTATATTTTACATAAAATATATTTGGTTACATTAAATCTCTTATTTTAAAATAGGACTTAAGTTTATTAACATATATAATACGCATACATATATATTCATAAATGTAGAATGTAGTAGAAACATAAAGAGTATCATTTCATTGTAGTTTCCTTGAATGTAATTTGTCAAAATGCAAGTCTAAATGCAATGACTTTCTGTTTAATTTATAATACCTAGGACCATACAGAATCACTTAGCGTTTGTTTCTGAGTCAAGCTGCTTGACTATAAAGGTCAACTCTCCTTGGGCAAATTGCTCAACCTCTCAGTACCCACATTGACACAAATATAAAAAGAGCATAATAATACTTAGCTCAGAGGTACCTAACAGCCAGTACAGCCAACTGCCCTTGCTACTCTATTTGATGGGGTCCTGTAAGCTTCCTGCTAGGCAGGATATCAACTCTTTAATTGCTAGAACACGCTGAGGTACAGGAAAATGTCTGGAAGAAGCTGGTATGGCCAGGGTAGAAGTGGAGTGTATAGTGGAGCAAAAGTATTTCAAAAGTTTATTACCAGGTGTGAGCCGTATGGAGCATCTTGCAAAATATTGACCTTGTTTGTGAGCATGGATTAAGTTAGTATGCAGTTAATATGCATTAAACTTTAGATAGCACCAGGCATATAATTTCTCAAAAAACTCTTTTAGAAGTATATGCTCAAAATGTGACAGTATAAAGACTTAGAGGCCTGAAAGATACATTGGGAAATTAATGTGGGAGGTTTTGCTGTCTCTAAGGAGGCCCCAAGTGTTCCACAGGTATTTAAATTTTATTCAGTTGTTAAGAGCAGATTACAAGACTAAAAATTCCTTCTAAAAAGGTGGATTGATGGAGACATGGCCATTAAATAACGTTTCTAAAGAAATTGCAAAAACTGAAATAAGATGTACATACACCAAACCCCAAAACAAATACTGTTGATTAAGTTTGTGATGATGTCTTTATTAGTAGTAAGTTCAGACCAAGTCAGCAATTTGGTAGTTTATGAAATGCAATGGTTGTTGTCTCTATTCATGCTTAACAGAGAAAAGCAACAGTGCAATATAGTAGAGTTTAAAAGTCTTTGGACTTCTTTGCACTGCTCATCTGATTAGATTGGGCCAAATCATGCGAATCCCCTTTTTGATTGATTCAAAGTCAACTGATGAGGGATATGAATTACATCTGCAACATCCCTTCACCTTTGCTATGAAATGTTGTTAACGTGAGAATGGTTACCCCATCACATTCACAGATTTTGTTCTCCCCTCAGGGGAAGTAATTATACACAGTGAGTAGTACCCCAGAGGGCAAGATTCTTGAGTCCATGCTTGAATCCTGCCCATCACAAGAGTGTTTAGATAATCCAGAAAGTAGTGACATATTATGAACATAATCGCCGAAAATTATTTATCATCCCTCCAAGTGGTATTATTCAGTGGCTATTTAGAGAAATGTATGTTTTTATGTAGAATGATATGTTCAAGTTATTTAACCTACATGCATAAATATTTCATGCAAAATGTGACTTTTAAAATATTAATTAGAATTTTTTTTCTATTATCTTTGCTCTTATTCTACATAGCCATATTTTGTGGACTAAAGAAGTTCACTGATAATAATTATAAAAGTACAGGAGGAGAGAAATAAAAAGTGAATTCTGTGTTTCAGAGAAACAGAGGATACTTGTCAACATTTATTATACTTACAAGAAAACTGTCCATCTTTATAACAAACATTTTCAAAATCCTTTCGGCACATCTATCTGAACAATACGATTTGGGCCCTTTTCAACAGTAAAATAATCAAAGAGAGCAAAAACAAATGCTTTTGGAAAACATAAGAAGAAAATATCTTTCTTTTTTTGCATTTGTTTGATGGAAAGTTTATTTCTGGCCTAAGGCAATGTTTAATTTAGCCTTAATATATTTATGTGAAAAATCTCCCATGTAATGTTGAAGCTTAAATTATTATGGATTAAAACTATATGTTTTTACAAAATGAACATTTAGTAAAATAGTTAAATGTCCTGTCATGTTTTCAAAAACTAAAGCTGAATTTCCAATAGTATTTCTATTTCCAAAGCTCAGCATTACTATATTCAAAATACATTTTATTAATTGATACTTGATCCACATTTTACTTCACTTTTTTGCTGTCATGGGACAACAGCATAAGGCATAGTAGAAGCACTGTTCTTTGAAAATTGCACTGGTATGTTATTTGTATTGACTGATATTTCTGTCAGCCAATCGGAGCATTTATGATTGCTGCTCTTACTGAAATTTTGCCCTGAATTTTTCCTTTTCAGAGACAAGAAACCTCAAGGTTTCCTCTAGAGGAGGAAACAATAACAATAGTCCTATCTTCTTAGGAAAATATATGTAAAATTGCCTAGTTACCTATCCTACCATGTGCATAAACCTCGTGTTTGTGAAATTGTGTTGATCAGATAGCATTAAGAGTTGGGCTGCTTTTGGACAAATATTGGTAAAACATATAAGGCTTTAAATAATTATTGTCTACTACTTCATATTATATAGGAATATTAATATACTAACATATGCAACATTTTAAATTAAAAATTTATAAAATGTTCAAATTTTCTAGAGTTAATTAGTCTAGGATTTTTAACTCAAACCACAGAAATGTAGTTAGTCCCTATTGTATGTACCATCACGGTGGCAAATTGGAAAGAATATTTTCTACTCTACTGTCAGAGAGAATAGGTTTCAATTCAGTCTCTCTCACTAATTAGGTGAACCTAGGTCAATACATATTTTCAACTCTATGAGTTTCAGATGTCTTATGTGATAAAATAAAATTCTGATATTTAACTAACAGACAAATTAACCAGGTTAATCAGGTTATTTTTTTTTACCATAAATGTGGTAACTACCTGGAACATTTTTCCTTTCTTACCTCATCTCATTTTTCTGACTAACTCCGATTAGTCATAATTCAGCTGTCAGTTTACATATTAACTCTTGTGGAAAACCTTCCACTGCATTACCTTCACCTCATCCCTCCTTAGACAGATTAGCTGCCCCTGCTCTTTCCCCTTTGATTAGTCTTTCCTATAATCATAGCCCTATCATTGCCTTTCTCTTCCTGTTCTATCTCTAGCTCCTAGAAGGCTGTCAGGCAATGAAAACATACACTTATATAAATTACACTTATACATTGTATTTAGTCCTAATAGTACGACCCAGTTCATTGATAATCTTAGTGAGTTTAAGTGATTTTTCTGGATTGTTTATTTGAATGTTAATCCCATGAAGCTACAACCTTTATACATTTGTGTAATGTTAAATATACTTGATAAAAAGGCAGGTACACAATAATTATTTTTGAAAAATTCATTAACAGTAAATAGCAACAATAGAGTACTTACAGAGTGGCCAGCATATAATTATTTACAAATATTAATGTCGTCAAACATTCCCCTACTTCTCACATATCTGAAGTCTTAAATTGTTTTTTGTAATTGACTTAGTACTTGAGCCATTGATATCTTGGATTTATAAACACCACATGTACAAAAAGGGCTGACTAAAAATAAAATGCTCTATTTAACTAGTAATGTAAGTAAATCACTGACCCACCTTTAGATAGCATAGATCTTGACATAGATCTATGTGACACAGAAATTGGAGAAGCTAAACTAAGGCTCTAATTTGCAAGATGGTTACAGATAAACATTCACACACACACAAATTTTAGGAAGGGGATCTAAATTGCACAAAAGCATAGAAAAATTATAATAAAATTAAAATAATTACATAAATATAAAAAACACATATCGGTAAAAATTTAAAAATACAATAATAGAAATTATACCAACTGATTTTATGTTTGAGAATACTATAAAATGGTTTTAAATAAATCCGTAGTGAAATTACATAAGCACACCATTTCTAAAGAAATAGTCAATAAATATTATATGATTGTGATTACTTGCATATCCCCTTTTGTGAAAAATAAAGCTATCTGATTTCAAACTTGAATTGCTAACATACCTATAATTTTGTATGTGTTCATATTACAAATTAACACAAGAAAATTAATATAACACATTCACAGATTCATTAAAGTACCTTTCAGAATGAGGTTATTTTTACTCACTTTCAAGTTTTTTGTTTCATATGTAGTGTAAGCTCTGCATGTGGGAAACACTTTTAAGTGTAACTCATGGGAACAATCTTATTCTAGGATCCTCTATGGAAAACTATTGTTAATATACATAACATGAGAACAGCCTAGTTTCCAGGAGTTTCTCAAAACTCCAGATAAATATACGTTGGATCTTAGCCTAAAATCCTTGGAAACTTTTACTGCCCACAGCTTACAGATACAGTTGCTTGGATGAATGAAATACTTTCAATAGTAACTATCGTGAAAGGAACAAATAGTTCCATAAAGAGCTGGACACAATTTCTATTCTATTATAGAACAGAGTTTTAACTGAACCAAAAAATAAACAAACATCTTCAAAGGTTTATTATGTTGGTGCTAAACTCTAAAATGGTTCCTCATTTCAAATAATTGCTCTATTTTTGTCTTAGCTTGATTTTTCATATTCTGCATGAGAAAACATTTCTTGGTTTGGCAATCTGTTACCTGAATTTAAACATTATTTTTTTCCACTTATCTTGATTAATAAAAGGAGAATAATGTTGAGGAAGAAAAACAAATCTTAATATTCTTTACAGATAACATGGCAAATGCATTCTAAAATAATGGCAACTTTGAAGAAGGTATAATTTCTTTCTTTTTTTTTTTTTTGAGGCAGAGTCTTGCTCTGTCGCCCAGGCTGGAGTGCAGTGGCCGGATCTCAGCTCACTGCAAGCTCCGCCTCCCGGGTTTACGCTATTCTCCTGCCTCAGCCTCCCGAGTAGCTGGGACTACAGGCGCCTGCCACCTCGCCCGGCTAGTTTTTTTTTTTAGTAGAGACGAGGTTTCACCGTGTTAGTCAGGATGGTCTCGATCTTCTGACCTCGTGATCCGCCCGTCTCGGCCTCCCAAAGTGCTGGGATTACAGGCTTGAGCCACCGCGCCCGGCCTGATTTCTATAAGACAGAATGCTGTAGTAGAATAATGACATCGTCTCCAAAATTCATGTTGAAACCTAATTCCCAGTACAACAATATTAAGTGATAAGGCCAATAAGAGGTGATTATGTCTTGATGGCCCTCATGAATAGGATTAGTACTTTAATAAAAGGGCTGGAGGTAAAAGAGAGTACTATCTTGTTCTTCCACCTTCTGCCATACAAAGACACAGCAACAAGGCTCCATATTGGAAGTTGAGAGTAGCACTCACCAATGTCTGTACCTTGATCTTTGACTTCCTAGCCTCCACAACTGTAAGAAATAACTTTTTCTTATTTAGAAATTATGCAGTATGTGATATTTTCTTATAGCAGGACAAATAAACTAAAAAACATAGAGTCATGCATTGCTTAATGATGAGAGTGCATGCACTGTTAGGTTATTCCATCATTGTGCAAGCATCATAGAGTGTATTTACATCAACTGAAATGGGATAGCCTACTACACACCTAGATTTGTGTGGTATAACCTACTGCTTGTTATATTTAGATGATATAGCCCACTATACACCTAGATTGTGTGGTAAACCTATTGCTTATAGGCTACAAACTTGTACAGTATGTTATTGTACTGAATATAGTAAGCAACTATAACACAAATAACTAGGTGATAGGAATTTTCCAGTTCCATCATAATCTTATGAGTATATGCAGTCTGTATTTTACATAAATGTCATTTTGCTGTGTATGACTGTATTTAAGTTTCTAGCCCAGTTATAAGACATAAATTAGGACATAAAAGAAGTTTGAATCCTAACTAGTATGAAAACTGAAAAGTAAATTCACTTACAGTTTCTAATAAAGTGTGTGATTATACTATCTTTACATAAAATGCATATTATGTAACTTATGTCCTCTATCTTTCTATAATCTTGTACTTTTTAATAATAAAATTTCTGTAAACTATTTTAATGTATCTTTGTTTCTCAATTCTGGGAGGAAGTCAGTGCACCACCAATTAGCTCACTGTAAAAATTTCAATTCATAGAAAATTGCAGGCAATGATCAAGGAAGTGTTCTGTTCCTCCAATTGTTTTGCTTGATCTCAAAGTCATTAACTGGGTCAAAGGTCTAAATGTAATTGGTTGTAATTTAGTGAATAGAATTATATATTTCTTTGCATCAAAGATTATTATATTGATGTCAAAGATCACTAAACTCTATCTAGAATTAGTTTAATGTGAATCTAAAGAGGGATGTAGTCAAAGAGCTTAGGCTACAGAAGAATATTCTGAAATAGGTCAAACCTCTGAAATTCCCTAGCTTTAAAGGAACAAGCTGTGCACAGCAAAGAAAAAAAAAAGAATTTTAAGTACTTTTTTAATTTTTTTAACACTTAGAAGAGTAGTGAAGGTTTGGTAAAGTATCGGCAGATGGTCTCATTACATAAAATGGTTGCTAAGGAGTGTCATCACTGATAAAATGCAGTATGCTACCCACATTCAGAGTAGTGAATTACAGAAACACAAATCTGCATTATTGCTGTTCTGGTGGTTGTGATGGTTTTACTATAAATTCTGCCATTCCTGTGAAATCATATCTTATATATGAATATTACACAATAGAAAGTTCTAAAGCAAACTCCTATCCATTATAGGAAAGAAATATTAAAGCTTTATTTATTCTTGGTTGGTGTACAATATTTCATACATAGAGACAGAATATACGTAGCATAAATGAAGAGTTTTTGGCACCTCCTCCAAATATGATGAAGAAAGGCAGCTCAACTTTAGAATTCAGGCCAAGACACTCCCTCTTGTGCTTAAGGAGCCAATTGCTCATGGAGAAGCCTTCCCATCCCCAGTGGTGTGGGACTGCATTTTGTAGATATGTTCTAGGAAAAATATTTTTATGCTTAAATGACCTCCTCTGATGATTCAAGAACAAATTAAACTTCAGCAAGCCATCTTTTGATTCCATTTATCTGGACAAATTGAAAATCCAAGGGGTACAGCTGTTAAAAATTTGCTGAGATAATATTTAGAATGATATCAGTTGAATTCCTCCTATAAGAGTGTAAGCAAGGATATTTCAGAGGCAGGAAGAAAAGATTCTTAATCCTTCCTAGTGTAGGTTTGCTATCCATATGCCTAGATGCAGCCTGGCACTTGAGCTCTAATTTATAAACTGGATGGCAGTTTGTGGGCCAACATTATTGTTTGGTCTGGGGAGGCATATGGAGTCAAGTGGCATTGACCTGGCCAGGTGAAGTGAATATCAGTGTCTCATTAAACATTACTTAGAGTTATGTGAAAGAAATAAGGACTTGGTCAATTAAAAGGACACATTGTAAACAGTGCTTTTTAAAAAAATGATGAAACCAAAGTTGTAGGGTGTGTTTGTGTGTGTGTACATAAGTGCATGTTCAAGCCTCTTTTTAATATTAGATATACATCTAAATCTTTGAAACACTGGTGTAGAGAAGTCTAGAGAATAAAATTGTGTAATTTCTCTTCCTCATTAATATTCCATTGACGCTCTCTTAAAGTCATATATGTACCTCTTGAGGCAAGTTATCCAATCTTGATGTGATGCAGTTTCTTCAATTACAAAATTAGTTAGTACTCATAGAGTTGTTATTTGGATTAAATGTGTTAATATTTCCAAAGTGGCTGGCTCATAAGAGGCATTATATTATCTTTTCTTTAAAATATAAAATAAAATTTAAAAAAGTATAATACAGAAAATCAGAAAGTGTTCCTCAGAATATTTAGAAAAACTTGCTCATTTTTCTAGATAGTAATTGTTCTGAATTATGCCAGATTTAAATTTCAGGTATGCTTTCCTTAACATATCTGTAATAAGGTCAGATAGAAATGAGTTAATCTATTTTAGTTTAAGAAATCTTCACAATATGGAAGATAAAAAGGATAAATATTTATAGTTGTGATCAGAAAATGACTCTGACTTCTACACTGGCAAAATAGATGATTATAATGCAAAATTTAGATTCTACATATAAAATGGAATAATTTGACCTTTGGAAATAATTTATTCTGCCAATGATATTAATAATAAAATTTCATTCTATACTGCTTTACTTTCATACAAAAAATATATCAACCATACTTAAACATGGTTATTCTCCTATGGGAATGTAATATTATGAGTCCTTGCCAGAATTTGAGGTAATTGAATCATATTTAAAGTTTGAAGGCTAAGAACTAAAGGAAATACAACTTAAAACTCAATTGAGATGAATAATAAAAAAGTCATTGAAATTCATGTGAACCTAAAACCAGTGAATTTCACACCGCCCAAATTAGGTTATCTCTCAGGAAACTAATGATTGTTTGTGACATTTTAAAAACCGAATGTTGGAATGAAAAATCCTATAATAAAAATATGTTTATATTTAGCCATGTAAAAAGCTTTTAAATATTTCTCTAGTTATTTCTGAACAGATCCAAAATTAAGACACATCTGCGAAACAGTAATTGACTGTGTTTAAAGTAATCACAGTGATGATTAGGCAGAATTGTTATTGTTTTCCATTTAAAATTAATTTTGCGACATTTGTAATATGTACAGTCATTTTTCAAATGTATATGACTAAGGGATACCATACAAAAATAAATAAATAAACAAAATCCCCAACATGTAAAAAAAAAACCTCTTTCTTTCAAAGGGTAAAATGACATTACACATCACAGTTATTTATTGGCTGAAGTGGTTTCCCTTGCCCTGAACTACTTTTGCCTATCTCATGTGAACATCCGGGTGACAATGACATTTAAGTGAGAGTCCATGTGCATTCATTACTGTGTATGGAGAGAAAGGTTACATTTGGTAAAACTAACCTCTTTGCAGTCTCAGTAACAGAAGAACAATTTACACATCAAAGAGTGAGCTACCCAAATAGACTGAGAGCTTTTCAATAGACCTTTGAAAAAGAAGAAGAAAGAAGAAGTGATCTAATCCTCTAAAGCAACGTGAACTCTAGACTGATCTTAACTCTAAACGTTCTCTCTACAGGATAAAATAACTTTATCATTATCATTTTTTAAAATATGGAGATTTGGGATTACGTATAATGATTTACTCTCACATACCTGAAAACAAAATGGTGTTTCTTATTTGGCAGTAGAAAACGTTCACATTGAAAAGATGACTTGACATTCACATTGAAAATTCCCACTTCCTCTGTGACAGCTGGATATCTGAGATCTCGTGGTCATGCTACAATTATGGAGGAATGAACAAAACAAACCGAGATCAGAATGACTTCCCTGGTGAAGTACAGGATATAAGCCATTTTCGGTTTGAACTAGCTCTTTGCCCTCTATCTATGAATTCCAGTTCATCAGTGGAATATTATGAATCAATATTTGTGTCTGTAAATTTTGTCTTTTACTTTTTTCTTCTCGAGTAACCTCACACAAAGAAGGGTTTATAAATAAAAGGTAGCTTTTCCTTCATTGAGATGCTCTAAGTGAAAGTAATTGAGACAAAATAAATTGGAAATACATACACCAAAAACAAACTTATTTTTCCCTGAGCTTTAATTGTCAATGAGTGCATCAATTTTTTATGCTGTGTAATAAATTACCACATCTTTAGGATCTTAAATCAATATCCATGTTTTATTTGATCATTTCCTGTAAGTCCAACACCAGGGCATTTCTGATCAACATCTGAGTTCTCTGCTCAGAGTCTGCAATGGTTGAAATCAAGGTATCAGCTGGGCTGTGTTCTTATCTGGAAGCCAGACTGGAGAAGGATCCATTTCTCCAGCCTGGTGAGTGAATTTATTTTGTTTGGTTGTATAGTTCACAGTAGCTTGCTTCTTGGAGGCCAGCTGTGGAAAGAAAGAGTTTCTGCTGCTTTGAGTCTCTGCCTTCAGGGAAGACCTAGTTTTTTGTTTGTTTGCTTGTTTTAAAGGCAGAGTATAATTTGGTTAGTCATACCCAGAATAGTTTCCCTTTGTATTAACTGAATGACAATCAATTGGGGATCTTAATTACATCAACAAAATCTCTCATTTTTACCATACAAGAAAGCATAATCACTACGATATCTCATCACCTTTACCATATTCTCTTGAGTAGAAGCATGTCACAAGAGGATGGGCTTACACAAGGATGTGTCTCATTTTGGGTCATCTTAAAGTTTCCAATCACATTTATTTAGCAAGTCTATCCCAGAAAGTATGTGTGTTTTAATTATGCATGATTACCATAATTGGAGATATCAAATCTATACAAATTAGTTTTTAAATGGTATGTATACAGGATAACACAAGAGTCAAGAATTTTAGAGAATGAATGTTATATAGTTTCTACCAGTTGTTTCTATGTTCATGTTGTTTGCAAGATTTATCAAATTATCTCCAAATTGACAGAAATTGGAAACAATTAGCATCACATTAATTTGAGAGTGATACAGTGTTAGAATTACAATCATCATCACTCTCTTATTAATTGTATAAACACATATTGCGTTTCACTATGTTAAAGAATTATGTTAAGTCCCAGCATTATAGAGATGGGTAATATCCCACTGCTTCCCTCAAAGAATCTGAAGTCGAGAGAAAGAGAGATATATATTCAGACAACCCTAAATTATTAAACAGAAAGTAATTGATTGAAGCTTTTTCACTGCAATTTTACTTTGTCAAAAAATGTCATGAGGGAGTTCAACTAGCAAGTAAGTATTCCACAAGTCAGGAAGTTGCATCCAATAATCGTTCCTTGAAGATACGTAATGCACACATTAATATATTGTGGGGGAGTTCAACTAGCAAATAAGTTTGAGACAAATCAGGGTGTCAGGAAGTTGCACCCCATAATCATTCTTGAAGATACGTAATACACACATTAATATGGAAAGTCTTTGATGTATTGTTTATAAGGTGCTTAACTTTGCATAACCTAGTATTTCACAATGATTTCAGACTGTCAAAAAAGATTTTTGTGTAACACATAGTAACATATAGAACCAGAGTTCTACCAGATACCCTCTGAATATGCTGTAGTAGAAAGGTGATGTTGAGAGGGAAAAAGCTATTGGCATGTTAGGTTTAAAATGATGCATTACAGTAATTGTGCACCTATATTTGGATTCACCATCTAAACCTTTGTCCGGCATCAAATCTTGGAGCTTTTCTATATTCCTCCTTTTCACTTTGCCCCAGCTCTTGTTATGTAGTCAGCGCAGTCCACTCCACTTCCTAAATAAGTCAATGGATCAAGTGTGTCTTATTGGCCATTGTAGCAACCTCGAAGGAGAAGCTTCTTGGAGACAGGTTGTCAGGAAAGGTCATTTCTGATAGGTTGTCAAAAATATTTTCAGTGACAGATATGTGTTGTCTCTGCAACTACATGTGGATCTCAGTGAAAGAAGAGAAATGTCATGTCAGCACAGGTACGTAAAAGCGTTCTTTATTCTTTCATTTAACTATCAATAATTTTACAGCTGTTTTGCAAACTCTCATAGCAGTGTACCTGTACAGAAAATGAATGAATTCCATTTACATATTTAAGCAATTAAAGGTGTTAAATCTCACTAATTGTGCAAAATTGCAATTCAATTCAACCATATTTTACAATTTAAATGATGACTCGAATTCATTAGTATTCTGTGTGACTCAGCAAAAGATAGCATTTTTAGGTTCCCATCTTTAAAAATATTCGATGTCAATATTTTTCTATGGGCTTGATTGAAAACAAGAACTGCATTTGCAATGCAGTTCAGGCAGGAGAATATTTGTGCACTGTTTCTTAGTCACTGGCTATGACCACTGCTTGCAGGACCTGTCATCATACAGGCTTTTGCCTCTGCCCCAAGGACTTCATGACATTTTTGCACAAATCGAGCTTTCCCTATTCAGTAGCTTGCATGCTACTATATATATTTTTTCTTTCCCTGCTGTCACTTCTCAGCCATCAGCAATGTCTCACGCTGCTTCAACTTGCCAAATAATGGGGTTTTGTGATGTTTTCTCTGCCTGACTTGTTTGTGATCACCCTGTTTCAACTTATCAGTCAGTATGTGGTTTGACTTCCTGTCATTCACCCTATTTTACAGACTAGCCCCATAAAGCTAAATTGTAATGCCTGTGACTCCATTGCCACTGGGCTCACAGTGTATCACAACCGAGGAATTGTCTGAGAATTTTATTTTAAGTAGAAAGTATGAGCTGGAAGCCACAGGACAATATGCTATCTGTTAGTGTGCCAAAGATGTGCTCACTTTCCTCATTAGTCTCTCTAGCTCATCTCTGCCTGCATCATTTGATTGGCATTTTGCTAAACTAATACACTTTCATGATCAATTTTAGCTGAGAATTTTCAACTTTCTATCTTCACTGAAATCGGATCTTCTCGACATGACCCAGGATTGCTTCAAGGCAGATCATCAACCTAAAGCATTTCTAACATTGTACATTTTCTAATCGACATTGCTGGACAATGATGCTTGCAGAAACATGTTAAGGAATTTGGCAATAACGCAGGCTGCTGAAGAAAAAGAAGTTTGTAAAGGACTACAATAATTTGAAACCAGTCAAGGAAATAGCAGGTTATCCTCTCATCAGTGGTGACTATGTTTGAAATTGATTCTGTGGTAACCTGAGAAAAAACAGATGTTTGTTTTAGAAAGTAAACTAGTGCTGATTGCCCAGGTCTGATTCTACAGGCAAAACTGAGGATCTCATGATTTACTCCCAAATAATAAATAAAATGTGTTTATGTGGAAATGTTAAACATCATGATATTAACTGTCTGGATCTATCTGTTCTGAGACTTGTGTAAAATTTTGTCAGACCATTCAGAATTTTGTATTGCTTTCATCTTTTTTTCTTAATTTTATAAAAATATCTTCCTACTTTATACGACTGGCAAAATAATAAGTACTTATCTTGAAAAGGGGGCAATAGAGAACATAAAATATAGAAAATAACTCACTCAAAATGTTTACACAAAGACAATTATTATTTATATTTTGCCATTTTATTCCAGATTTTCTGTATCTATATCTGTAAGTAATATAGAGAAGCAGCTCCTGCTGTCATTATTTGCAGAAAGACCATATTCTTATTTTCCTGTGAGCCTTCTCAAGTATCTTTCAGAAGCTATATATGTCTTTTTTTTTCTTCTTGAGAAAGTCTTTCACTGTCTGTCAATAACTCAGAAAAGACCTATTAGCATTTCAAGGCTAGATTCCTGTTGCTTTTTTAGAAGGTACATTTCTGAAATCACAAAAACAGAAACCTAAACCCAGTGGTACTTGTGGTTAGTTCCCTCATTGTATTTTCTCCCTTTCTTGGCATGTGCATTTTAATCTTTGTTTGAAAAATGCTTATGCCACTAAATATCCATATTATCATTTAGAAAACTCATCTTGCTATTGTCTTGAGAACCTATAAAAAAGAAACCTTCGCACAGTCAAAGTAGTTCATGCCAGTTTCCTATTTTGAAGCAAGTTGACCTCAATATAGCAAATGGAAGTTTTAAGTTGTAATAAAAGACAAAAATGTCAACATGAGACATTCCTATCAGACAAAATAAATAACTTAATCTCTCAAACTGACCTAAAGGCATACAAATGACCAGGTTTCATATCAATTTCGGTGTGTGAAGTTAGAATGTTTGTATTCCTACCATGATGAGATCATATATTGACAGCCGCAACTACCATTGCTGCTAGGATTAGGTCAATCGCATGGTTTTGCCTTTAGTGTGTTGAGGCTAACACAACTTGGTATGATGTGGCTTTACTGTTCTGACTTCTCCTTTTTGGATATAACACATTTCCTTTTCCACAGTGTTTTTCCACAGCCATGGTTACCACCGCATTACTCTAAGAGATCTCTACATTAGTTTCATTCCTAAAAGGTATTCTGGAAATGCCAGAAACTCAGTGTTAACTAAGTTTACAAAAGTAAATAATACAATGAACAAATAAATTTAGAAATAAACTCATATTCTGCAAAATTGCACAGATGTCTTTAACTGGAAGCTTTAATATGCTAATATGCTTTCTGAATTTCTATGATTTCCCAAACGTATTTGCCTATAAATGCTTTATTGGAGGCATCTTGTGGATTATTTGTTCCTTGGAATGTCTTTGTAAAATCCTGTCTTAGCTAATTAACTGTAGATCCTCTGGGTCTTCTTAATCTAGGCAGTGATTATAATTTTCATTGAAAAACATAGGATCAGCTTAGGAACAGCTCCTTGTGGGTACCAAGAGTTGGTCCCAGAATTCTGATTTTATTGTTTGTATGTTTTTCTGTTTAAAGTAGAGAGTTTCCAGTGATGGTCAGTTTTTGCTTTGACCAACATGGAGTTAAATCCAGAATTCTGGTTTTTGTTTCTCTATTTAAAGCAGAGAGTTTCTAGGGTAAGTCAGTTTCTGCTTTGGCCAATAGGATGTCTATGATCTGGTACTAGGTAAGGTGGTTGCAATCTTATTCAGTGTTTGAGTTTACACCTATTTCCAACCATAGAAGCAAGTACCCTCTGAAAGGGACTATTTGTCCATGTCTTGGATAATCTCTTATTAATTTTCCCTTGCTTTTGTTACACAATGGAAAGTTTTTGTTGAGCTCATTGTATAAACATGTTATAAACCATGATGTAGTAACAACACCACTCATACCTACTTAACACTACAGAAGTCTGGTTTTTTGTGTGCATATTTAGGGATGATCCCTATAATATTCCTGGGCTATATTGATTAATGTATCAAATCAGTGATTCCAAATGACTCTCGAACATGAGGCCTCCATGTTAATAGCTAACAGGAAGAGAGAATCTGACGAATGATATAAGGGATGCACTCTGCCTACGCTAACAAAGTTCTTCAAATGACCTGCATGAAAACTAAGAATGTATAAGTTTAGTTTAGAATCTATGCACTAGCTAAAGTGGTCCTCTGCTCTGCTCTTTTGTGATTAGCTGCTCATTCATAGTTTGATGAATCCCTTCTGATATCAGATCCTAGAAATAACTAATTTATGCTAGCAAAACTTACCAGTGTCTATCCTAATTTATTTTCTCACATTTACAGACTGCATTTTTCACTTGACTATGTTCAATTTCTATTTTGTGAAATCTACTGGATCCATCTTGCCATAGTCCTCTGCATTTGACAAATACAGAAAGGGCTTCTTTGGGAAAGGAGGGCCAACTCTACTTTCAGTTTCCAGCAGGGAAAATAGTCATGATTAGAAGCACATATAAATAAATCAGCAACACACAATTAGACAGTGTGACTGAGTATATTCTAAAGCATATACTGCTTTAGTTAACAGAGAGGCTAAGCTTACCATAAAATTAAGTGGAGAAGCAAGTTGGTCTTTGGCTCTTTTCCATACTCACACTTGACTATCTTCCTCTGCCCACTCGCTTTTTAAAAATATCCTCATGAGGTGAGTTAGAAGCCAGGTTTAAAGCAATATTTAAGACATTATTGCCAGAACAGTTACCGATGCTCCAGTAAAGAAAGGGTAATAATGAGTGACTATAAACCTAAAACTAGAGAGTAGTTTCTCTTTCTATCAAGGCCAATAGAGATTAACTAACATCCGTTTTAATCCCTATTTGTTGTTGTGCAGTTTGGAACTAGTCACACATACTCTAAGTTTCCCTTTCGTAAAAAAAGAATTTGGATCTTATTATCTTAAAATTCTCCTTAGTTCAAAAAAAAAGTAGTAACATCTCTTAACGTCTTTATTTTCAGCAAATCCAGTAGAAATTTCATTTTCTATTAGGTCTTTCTAATTTAATTGTCACTTAGTAGCATCTTCTGCTTAACAATAGTCTTGATAAAATATGAGGTAATGGAACAATGGAGAATAATAATACAGGCTTCAAAGTTAGAATTCTAGTTTAAATCCTAGGTTAACAGCTGGCTAGTGTGTATCACTTGGCATATTATTTAACTCCTAAGTCTCAATTAATAACTTCTTAAATGATGGTTTAGTGAGGCAAATGCTTGCACAATACTAGGTGTGTAATGTACACATAAGACTACTATAATGAATTTGTCTCTTCTGTTTTTAAAATGATGTTTGGACACTTATCCTACTAATAATTGTCAAAATGTGGGGGGCAATTTGTAGAGTAGATATTTGGACACTTTGAGGAGCCTATGATATTATGCCATTCAGGTGATGCAATTTGTGGTTGAACATACTCTTCTCTTATGGGTACGGCCCACAGAAAAAGCCGACAAGGTCATTGTGGAAATTCTAATATCAAATCCCAGGTTACTGCACCTATGAAAAAAGCCAGTTATTCTATGGTTCTCATGCTAACAATAGCAAACTCACTTTAATCGGTGATATGGTTTGGCTATGTCCCCACCCAAAGCTCACTTTGAACTGTAGCTCCCATAATTCCCACGTGTTGTGGGAGGGTCCCTGTGGGAGATAATTGAATCATGGAGGAGGTTTCACTCATACCCTTCTCATGGTAGTGAATAAGTCTCACGAGATCTGATGGTTTTATAAGGAGAAACTCCTTTCACTTGGTTCTGGTTCTCTCTCTTGCCTGCTGCCATATAAGACTTGCCTTCTGCCTTCCGCCATGATTGTGAGGCTTCCCCAGCCACATGGAATTGAGTCCATTAAACCTCCTTTTCTTTGTAATTTATCCCATCTTGGGTGTGTTTATCAGCAGTGTGAAATCTGACTGATAAAATCAGACATTTATTTTTGGAGAAAATATATATACCCGTGGCATATATAATATAAATACTTGCTAGAAGTTTTTAAAATTAGCTTCTTTTCTTGATGGAGAGAATTAAAACTCAGGAAAAACAAATTCCAATTATTATGCTAGGATGCTCATTATCTAGCAGAAATAATTATATTCAACTTTCAATTGTTGTTAAGTATTTTCCCCTTAATATTGGACAACAGGAGATAATTATTTAGATTGTGAAGCTTGTGATAACATCTGTCAACCTCCCAGAGCCAACAACAATATGTTATAACCAAACTAAACATCTACAAAACCAACTAATCATAGATACTTTTACTTTAATTCACAATTGAATCTTTCAGAGATTCTAATAGCTATTTGGTTGAAAAGAAAAAAAACATAAAGATATATATGAAATACTGAGTAAAACAAATTTGATCAGTTTTCTTAATTGTAAGGTTTTCTCAACATTTTAATATGCTGGTTCAACCTTTTAAGAGAACATATATATTTATAATAAATATATGTTTATAAGAGAAAATACATAGTATATATAATATAAAATAAACATATACTAAAAGGATATGAAATGCTTTGATAATAAATACACATTAAATATATAAACAAATTCATATTATGTTTTCAGATAATATAGTCTTGTATAAAAATATATACTTTATTATTCCTGGGAAATTAATAATTTTTAAAATGTTGTTCTTTGCTGTCCATGATCCCAAATACACCCTTAAAAAATCTGAATGCTGTCAATTTTAATTATCAGTGCTACATTTAAATAACTATAGTAAAAGATTACATTTTTCTGAAATCTCATAAGAATGTGTGCTTTATGTGTTTTGTTGTCAAAATTTCCAAAACACAGCTTACCTTGAGCTTTCTGTTTGGCTTTTCTTCCGACTTAGTGACAAATGGAAAAAATATAGAAAGAAAGAAGAAAAGTAAAGCGGACTGACTCTTTGCTTTTCTCAGCCATTTTCCTTGCTTAAATAGAATGTGTTTTAATTTCCAAGTACAATTTTAAAGCTACACAGAGATGAAGAAAACAACAACATAATATTATGAAAGTCTCTAGTCTTTCCAGCTTTCAATCTCTAGTTTGGACATTATCACCTTTGAATCTTTTAATGTAATGGTTTGTGACGTGTATTAAATATCATATTTTTTATTGAAATATGATTAAAATTTTAATATATCCAGAGCTATATTTGCATCGGAATTCCATATCATTTAAATCATGATGTTCTACTACAAATTGGTGAATGTCAATATTTCCGATATTTAAATGTAGCCTATTCAGATATTCTTTCATTCATATTGTTCATCTTTTTATTCAACACTGTATAGGTTTGTGGGAAAGGGAGATGCTATTTATTTTACTTACATGTGATAGTAATTGAAAAGCTATACTTATATTAACATAGTAGATATAGGAAAAATGAAAAGTAGCTAAGATATACATGGGCTAAAGCAAAGGAGATTTAACATTGTTTTACATTTGTTATTTATACCTGATTTTCCAACACTTCGATATTAGACAGGCTTGGAGTTACTCTTAAGCAATGACAAGTGCAGGTGGCCTGGATGACTATCTAACATCCTGGGCCACCAACCACAATTACTGGAAACTTGTGGTGAGAAAGCAGTTCAAATGTTCAGTGCTTTTGAAACTCTCTCCTGCCAGGGTTTTCCCTGAACATATGCAAACCTCTTACACTACAGCCTTGTGCTGCTATAGCTTCATCTAATGGCGCTGGTAGAGCACTTTTTTCTCTATAGTTTTAAAAATTCTCCTTAATATTTTTAGGTCCTTATGGCATAATTGCTTTATTGGCTAAGTGTAGTTGTTAATATTGAGGTCTTATTCTTTCTTGTTCCAATATCTTTAAAAACAATTACACAAATGTAAATTTATGTATCACTAGTTAATCATACCACTTTTTATAGTAGAAGTAACTTGGGTAGAGAAATAAAACTGTGTTAGCATACACCTACCAGTTTTATACAACAATGAATAGAACAGGTAAATTTAATTTTAAAAAATCTAGAATACTTTTGCAAATTAAAAATTTAAAGAACAGCTAAATTTACTACACTGCCCACATCTCACTTAAGTCTGAAATCATTTGAATAACATTACTTGAAACTAAAAATGTAATAACAGTTATCAACAAAGAAATGCTTAATTATATCTACAGGTTTTCTAAGTTTTCACTTTATACACATATATTAACATTTTCATCAATAAAGGTTTACATATGTAGGAAACTCATCGTATTTTTAATGTTTCTTCCATTTATATCTGCATTTGGCTACTACAAAAATACTTTAATATCAAGAAGCTAACTTTCATCAAAATGAATAAAAACTACATTACATTCTTTGAATTCTGGGTCACTTTGGAACAGGAAAAGAGTAATACAGAATTTTCGAAACAAAAGCCAAATGCAGGAAAGTCATCCAATAATATTTTTTGCCTGCTGTGTTGTAGTTTGCTTATTGTTAATATTGGCTCCAAGAGGTTTGTTTTGAATTACTTCCCACAAGTTTGCTGTTTCCTATTGAGCCTTAAATGACTGACATATTAAATTATGCATGATCAACTGAAAAGGATCACTTAAAATGTTGGCACTCAGTCACCATCTGTGCTTTGTACGTTGACATATCTCACATCATTTTCATGTTTGCTTTGTAAATGGTGTGACGGTTAGGCTTTTCATAATGTTTGCTGTTCCATGCAGCTAATTCTAGTGATGGTCATATTCTGAGAATATAAAGATCCATTCAGGAAACTGTGAAGAATTTTGAAAATGAAAACCTTCAGTGGGTGTTGAGAATTATTTCTAATATTTCTCATGACAATCAATGCAAGTATATATTAATCCAGGATTTCATTCAGTTATATGCAATATTAATACCTAAATTGTATTGCAACAAAATTTCCTTCAGAAAAGTAATCAGTGGGGCCTTTCCCCCATAATGTGCATAACTTCAAAACTTGCACTAAAAATAAATCGAATACCCAAAGAAATCTTTCTTAACTATTATCATTTGCTTAATGTTGAACAGTAAGAGATCATTATGCATACAAACTCACACACAGTATTTCACAAGTAGAAGATACACTGAGTAACAAAGTCAAATACAGTAACTATAGTGCATTAGAAAATAATTTCAAAGTTGGGGGAAAGAGTATTAGGATATATGCGCCAGAATACTAAATAAAGCATCTTTATCATTCTCGTGTTCCCCAAGATAGCATGGACCTACGTCTTGGACACATCATTATTAGTCTCGCATAAGCCCCAAGTATTTTTCCAAAATTTATATTAAATTTAATTTCTACATCATTGTCTGGAATGGCTACGATTTCTATAAAAAAAAGGGAAATCCTGTGGATCATTTTTGTTTATTCATACTACTTGACTTAATAGGGTGCTAAGAGAATCATTTGCAACTATAATTGTACGTGGCAATTCCTTCATGTAAAATAAATTTAATAATGACGTATAAAAACCATTATACTCCCCACAAAGAAGGACTTTCCAGAAGTCCGAATACAGCTTTGAGAGATCCTTATAAATTATTTTCTTCTAATCAGCTCAAAATTTTTCCTTAAAATTTATTCCACCGGTGCAGGCAAAATATGCACCTAAAATGCTTATTAGAAAAAACCCAGATCAACAAAGTTCCTATTATTAAAATGTTCACAGAGTAAAGGAGAGCAAACACAAAGTCATGAGGAAGAAAAATGAGCTCATTTTCTTGGCAACCAAATGATTATTTGGAACCCAGAATTAAATGAAGTAAAATTTCAGTTACACTCCCCCCCTTTTTTCCTGAAAGTAAACACACACTGAACCATTCTTAGGCTATTACAAAACCAAAGATTATGAAAGTCTTACTTTGTATATTTTGAATATGGACATTTCCAACTGATAGATCTTTTTAAAAAGTTCTGGCTTTCAAACTAACTACAGGATCGTTAGGATTATGTGATTAAAAATAAAGAAGAATGGATAAATTCTTTTATACTCTTTCCTATGCTCCTTTTAAGAACCCTGTACTTATTTTTTTCTCTTTTATCTGGAATAGGGGTTGTAGGGTTATACTTTTAGCTATTTTTATTAACCCTTATTTTATAAACTTTGTCTCTGGCACCTCTCTGTTACTGCTCTGTGTTTTGCTTTTTTAAACAAAACTCAGTCTTCATTTCTACTCACAATTTCAGCTACCATTGTCCCATTTCTTCTTTCTTCTATATGGTTTCCTCTGTCAAAGTTTTCTGGTATTCACCCTCTTTGTCTTAGTCTTGACCTATTTTTCAGGTACTGTGAAAGACTTCTTTAGTTGACTTGTAAGTAGACAAATTTTATATGCTATTTTCCTACCATGTTTGGCAATCCTATCTGAATATCAGCATTTCAATATCTTTTCCACAACTTTAAAATTCGAAAAGCTCTGAAATTGTGTATGTGACAAATGTAATCATACAAACTAGTGTTACTGACATGAATTATTTCCCTATTCACATGAATAGCATGTCCAGTCCTATATCTACTGCAGAATATGCCCCAGACCCCACAGTACATTGTATGTAACATACCATGTATATGGAATACTAATTTGCTTATAGGCAGTTATCTTCACCAAATATATTTGCTCTATCTTTCTTTTAACCATTTGGTGTTTATTCAAGATTCTACCTTTGATTTGCCCTTTTTTTTTTCACCAGGTGATATAATCTAGGCACTTCTAACAACTACCTACAGAATATTAATCTGTATTTCTATCATGGATCTTTTTAAAGACTTCATAGAGACATGTCAACTCTGTTTCCATGTAGATATCTTGACAGCTATTAATAACTACAGCTACTGTTTGTAAAGAAAATAGCCCATAACATGTGTCTTGCTGTGTGACAACTTTAAAACATTATCTCGTATATATACCCAACCACCTAACGAGGTAGTTATTGGAATTTACTTTTGACAGATAATAATAATTTTCAACATTAATCAATGTTTCCCATAGGCCTGGTGCCATTCTAAACATTACCTGTTTTATACTATAATATTTAATTCTCACAACCAACTAACCAATAGATAATGTTATTGTCCCATTATACAATGAATGAAACTTGACCCAGAGAAATTAAGTAACATACCCAAAATGACACAGGGGAAGTTTCATTCTTTTTATTATTCAAGCTGACATCTGCTTTACTACAAGCCCTGTATTTTAAACTTATACTGACGCAGCTTTTCAAATCTAATAAAAATATGTACTTAGGTTTCCCCCATTACCATCTCATTATGCTTCTATAATTTTTGTTTTTATTTTTATTAATAACAACATGAAAATAATGTTAATGTTAAACACGACCTGCCTCTTTCTCAAACACTACATTTCATTTGATGATGTATTCTGTCAGTGCTGTCTCCTAGTTCTCACTTTTGTTGCCAGTTCTGAGTGAGCACAGTTACTGCTTGAATCCATCTTTTCCTACTTGGGCTACTGCAATGATCTCTCTTAAATTGTCTTCTTGCCCTTATTAGACACTCCTTGTAACCTGCCCTAAACTCTTTAATAATAATGTTTTAAAAATCTTATAGAAGCATAAGATTAAATTATTTTAACTCTTCAGTAGCTCTGTATCTCATGCTCCTTTATAAGACCAATGTGACTTTTTCCTTCTGATTATCCCAAACTCAGTAGCCTATTGCTAGCCCTTCTGCTAGTCACAGTAAATTAATCCCTAGATGTGTATGAGGTATTGGTTCCAGGACATCCCAAATTTATCAAGATCCACACCAATCATTGTGTATAACAGCCCTTATGTGTGTGTAGTCTTATATATACAGGCGTATGTGCTTATGTACACAAAAGCACATATATACACACACATATTTTGATATAGATCTTAAAAGAATGTATATCAATTATTTGTTAATGCATTTCCTACTTGAATGTAAGGTTCTCTATTTGTAGGGCAGAATTATACACCTTACTGTGCAAAGCAAAGAAAAAGAAAAACTTTATAGTGATTCCCAGGATTTCAAATGTGGCTAATCAGTTGTCATTGCAATTAAGATAAACTAATATGTATGGATTTTGTATTTATTTATATTTCATTTTGTTCTGACATATTGTTAAAGTCTTACTACAACGTATTAGTGGAAAAATTATTTTCTAAAATAGGGTACAAAATACGATGCATACTTGATGCAAACTACATTATAAGCAACACATATGACGAAAAAAAACTAAGATTACATTTTAGAAAGTTCCTACATGTGGGCCAGGCAAGGTGGCTCATGCCTGTAATCCTAGCACTTTGGGAGACCAAGGTGGGCAGATCACTTGACATCAGGAGTTCAAGACCAGTCTGCCCAACATGGTGAAACCCCATCTCTACTAAAATACAAAAATTATCAGGGCATGATGGCAGGTACCTCTAATCCCAGCTACTTGGGAAGCTGAGATGGGAGAATCTCTTGAACCCAGGAGACGGTGGTTGCAGTGAGCCGAGATGGCGCCATGGCACACAGTACTCCAGCCTGGGCAGCTGAGTGAGATTCTGTCTCAAAAAAAAAAAAAAAGTTCCTATAGGTAAATGAGCTATTTGCTCATGTGGTTGAATTGCCTATGTAATAAAACCTTAAATTATTGAAAATTACTTAAACCACTGGTATTAGATGAAGAAAATAAAAATTAGACAAACAATAAACAAGTATTTTTTAATGTTACTGTGTACACTATTTAGAGATATATTATTCTGAAAAAAAATTCAACCATTTAAATTACATATTTTGGTATGGGCCATTTTTTAAACATTATTTTATATTTATTGTGATTCAAGGCACACAACCTAAATTTTCATAATTTTAATCATTTCTTAAACTTTACAAATTCACAAATTAAAAAATATAAAGGAGCCACAACTTATAAGCATATTTAAATAATGACTTTTCTGTTGAAAAATATCCTTTTAATATTACTTTCATTTTTATAATAGATTAAATAATCCAAAGAAACTGAAAGATATTATTAATATACTTAATTATTAAACTTTAGTCTTTCCTATAAAAGTTATACTGAACTGTAAATTTCATAAAATAAAGCTATGGTTACATATATTAATATATACTGAGTAACACTTTTACTAGGAATGTTAACAAAATAGTTAGGCAGGGTATGTTTATCCAAATTGGTATTGATAAGAATAGTGGAGGCACAAAAATGTCAACTAGCCAACCCTCAAACAAAGTCAAAACTGGGGTAAGAAAGGATCTGAATCTCGATATTCTGCAAAAAATCAAGTATCTCAAGACTGATAAATATTACTTCTCATTTGGCTCTATTTTCAACATTTAGGGATACAATTAAAATACTAATATTATATATCTTAATCCAAAGGGAGATCAGTTATTCCATTTAGTGTAATCAAAGTACAGTGATCATCAGTGTAGTTCAGTTGTATGTTTATGCCATTCACTTACTTGTTACAGCCACATGCAACTCAATAGCGTTAATGGATTTTCACTGAATCTCTTCTAAACTCCTTGATGTCAGAGGATACATTATAACATGCTTTATATTTTCAGGCCTTGCCTAGACCTGGTATGAAAAAGAAATAGTTCTCTGTACACTCTAGATGTTTCAACCCAAGACAATAGGTCTATCCATTAAATCGCTAAGATTTGATGCTAAGGTTACATTTTAGGAAGTGTCTATATGTGAATGAGCTATTTGCTCACGTGGTTGAATTGCCTATGTAATAAATGCTTAAATTATTGAAAACTACTTAAACCTCTGGTATCACATGAAGAAAATAAAAAGTAGACGTTTACTAACCATTTAAAATGCAGATTCTGTTACCAAAACACCAGTGTATGGTCTAGGTTCTGCTACTCACTGGACAGAAAGTCAATTACTGAGATAGCAAATATTGCCAGGGAAGAAGGCTGTATTTGGGTGCTGCATTGAGGATAACAGGAATCAGTCTCAAATCCATCTCTTTGGACAACCAGAACTGGGGATTTATGTAGCCAGAAAGGAATGTAACTACATGCAGGTAAACAGGAACTAGCTAGGGGAAAGGAAACCATGAAAGATAAAGCGGTGTCTTCCCCGTGTGTGAATGTGGTGATCTGATGAGTTTCGGTCCCTTGACACTGTTTGGGAAGACTGAGAGTGGTTTCCTGAGGAAGGGAATCAGATAAGACAAATATAAGTTTCAAGCATTAAGATAGGAGGTTTGAGTTCTATGTTTATTTAAAAAGACTAAAAATATCAGTTCTTTGGGACGATTGGTCTGATTTCAATTTCATCACTGGAACTAAGCTGGTAACATTACACCATGTTAATTCTGAAACAAAGATTAAAAAGAGACTGATCGAGTTATCTTTAAAAATATTTTATCAAAGTCATACCATTATTTATATTTTTGTTTAAGATGTTTTAGAAATTTACAGACTGTAAAAGGATCATGTCTGAGTACATATTTATTAATAATATACATCCTCAAAGTAACAATTGAGTAAACAAAAGTGAAAGAACTATGAAAATTTTCATTACCACTATAAACCAGTAATATCATACTCACTTTCCTCCACTGACCCTGGAGTTTGAACCGACAGTCAATTTTTTTTTTTTTTTTTGAGATAGAGTCTCACTCTGTCACCCAGGCTGGAGTGCAGTGGCGCAGTCTAGGCTCACTGCAACCTCCATCTCCAGGATTCCAGCAATTCTCCTGCCTCAGCCACCTGAGTAGCTGGGATTACAGGCACCTGAAACCATGCCAAACTAATTTTCGTATTTTTCATAGAGATGGGGTTTCGCCATCTTAGCCAGTCTGGTCTTGAACTCCTGACCTCATCATCCACCTGCCTCGACCTCCCAAAGTCCTGGAATTACAGGCGTGAGCCACCGCGCCCGGCCCACCAGACATCATTTCTGATACTGCATCTAAACTTAAACAATTCGCTTTTCCTTTTGGCAATCTTTTCTTTCCCGTATGCATAATAAAGTACTTTTATCTATTATCATTGCTTATATTACCACACATCCTTAGACACAATGGCCACAAAGCAGGTGCCATGAGAGGAACAATGCTTAAGATGTTTGAGTTACTTCATAAAAATTAGATTCCATGGTGAAAAAAATTTGAAAACTTTAGAGTTAAAAAAAATTTTCCAAAGCATTTTTTTGTATTCTAAGCTGACTGTGACTCTCTTAGTGGATGATGGAACACATTTTTTTTCCTCAAGATGTTTGATCTGTGAACCTTGTTTTAAAAAGCAACTTTTGGATCTTTTTCATGAGACATCCTTTAGGAAATAATGTTTCTTTAACTAATTAATACTTCTATGGAATAGAAAGATTCCATTTCAAATTATATGCCAAATCAGAAAGAGGTGTGTCTAAATGTTTATTTGATCTTTCCCAGATTAAATACTTTTATGAGTATTTAACAGGAGTGAACTATATTAGAACTCATCAGAACTAAAAGCCAATTCCATCATATATTTTTTCTTTTCTAAAAGATTGATACAATTTAATGAGTTTTAAGAATGCTTATCGGTATCTTAGAAGGAAATTGTAATGGCAATATTTACTTCCTCTGGAAGTTTGTTGTTACTGTTTTTTGGAGCATTAAGGCAATTATAATTCACATTTTGATCAATAAAGACAAAGTGAACAAAGATTAAAAAAAACTACTAACAACATTTGGAAGGATTAGATGCTTTATATTTTATTCCTCAGTCGTCAGCATTTTTGCTTTTTTCCCCCACTTTTTAAGTTTTAGTTGAGTGTTCTTGAATTTTGTGTCAGCTAGCTTAATACAACTTCCTTTCCCTCAAGCACAGTAGATTAGCAATAATTAGATATCTATAAAGAATGAAATGTTTTATATAAGCAGATGTGAACTGATTCTCTGGAAAATCAAAAAGATGATCTCTTATTGAAGACATATGTGTGAAAAAAATAGCCTCAGTCCAAATTGATTGAGTTAAAATAAAATTTTAATAAAAAGCAATGTTTAAATCACATGTAAATGTTTTTCACTAAATCCTAATGAGTACACACTATGTAAGTACTACAGAAAAATAAATTACAAATTCCATTTTAAGAAACGAAACTTGCATAAGTAGTTTTTGAAATGAGAAGCACTGGTCATGTGTTGATGACATTACTTCATTACACTTTAATTAGCATTGCATAAATCATGTAAGGTTTATAAAACAAGTTAATAATTTAATCTTGTAAGACAAATTTTTGTACTGTGCTGTAACATTACTCATTATGCATTTTTAATTAAAACCTACTATTTCAGCAAATAATTCATCTATTTAAATACCAATTTTAGATGCTTATAAATCCTCACAAATAGAAAGTTTGTTTTTTCTCCCAATCTCTTAGGAACCAAAAGTAAGAAAAGTTATAAACAGTATACACCAAAGATTTTTTTACTCTATTACATGCTCTTGGGCTGGTGATGGCATAAAAATAATAGACAATTTACATAATGCATTTCTGCAATTAAAGGTCATACACTGCTCAGATTGAAAACCTTCAGCTGAGTGTATTTTTCACCAAACAACCCTGTTTTAAATAGTCAAAGTGAGAAATCTAATAATGTTTACCGTAAAAGCTGTGAAATTGCTATTGTAAAGGTATCATAGTCACAGTGCAGTTCTGGAAAGCTAAACAAGCAATGTGGTCTAGTTATAGGTTTTGCAAATCAATATTCACCACGCCGACTTGGAATTACAGAAGAGGTTTGGTACAGTAGCTTCTAATGAAAGTAGAGAGAAGGAAATGGGAATTCATTTTGAAGAATAAGAAACACAAAGGGGTGTTGCGGAAAGTCAGGGACCCTGAATGGAGGCACCGCTGAAGCCGTGGCAGAAGAACATAAATTGTGAAGATTTCATGGACACTTATCACTTCCCCAGTAAATACCCTTGTGTTTTCCTATGCCTGTCTTTACCTTAATCTCTTAATCCCATCATCTTCTTCGTAAACTGAGGAGGATGAATGTCGCCTCAGGACTCTATGATTGTGTGAACTGCACAAATTGTAGAGCATGTGTGCTTGAACAATATGAAATCTGGGCATCTTAAAAAAAAAAAGAACAGGATAACAGCGATATTCAGGGAACAAGAGAGGTAACTTCGAACTCGCCGCCAGTGAGCCAGACGGTACAGAGCTATATTTCTCCTCTTTCAAAAGCAAATAGGAGAAATATTGCTGAATTCCTTTTCTTAGCAAGGAACATCCCTGAGAAAGAGAATGTGCCCTGAGGGTAGGCCTATGAACGACCCCCTTTAGAAGTGTGCCCTCTTTTATGGTCGAAGCCTAAGGGATGAAATAAGCCCCGGTCTCCTGGTCTCCTGTAGCGCTCCCAGGCTTATTAGGACTAGGAAAATTCCCACCTAATTAATTTTGGTCAGACAGGTTGTCTGCTCTCAAAGGCTGCTTCCTGATAAGATGTTATCAACGACAATGCTTGCCAGAAACTTCATTAGCAATTTTAATTTCACCTCATCCCGTAGTCCTGTGATCTCGCCCTGCCTCTGTTTGCTTTGTGATAGTTTATTACCTTGTGAAGTATGTGATCTCTGTGACCCACACCCTATTCGTGCACTCCCTCCTTTTTTGAAAATCGCTAATAAATCTTGCTGATTTTATGGCTCGGGGAACATCACAGATCCTGCCGACACCTGATGTCTCCCCCAGACACCCAGCTTTAAATTTCTCTCTCTTGTGCTCTTTCTCTTTATTTCTCAACCCAGCCAAGACACTTAGGAAATAGGAAAGAACCCACGTTAAACATCAGGAGCGGGTTCTCCCGATAAAGGGGGAAAAATAAAACTATGACAGTTCTTGTGTGGGAGTGTGAAAATTTTAAAGGGTCAGAATTATAAAGGCAGTAACATTAATAAAATCCAGAGTCCTCGCTGGATCTAGTAGGTATTTCACATAGCCAAATAGAGATTTGTGAAAGAAATTGAAGAATAGCTGAACGTGTATAACCAAATACATGTTATTAGTCAAATAATTAATATTATTATCCAAATTATAATAATATTATTATTAGCCAAATAATACATATGGAGAGAGAGAACAGGCTTGTGTGAGAAACAGCAGTCAAACAGTTTGCAAGGAAAATTTCATGTGTTCACTTTTTCAGATCAATTATCATAATATTAAGGATTGAGAGATTCTTGAGGCCAAGAATCCTATCAAATCATTCTTTCCTGTAAATATCAAAGAAAGTTATCTTCCGGAGCAAACACGTTTTTTGTTTGCTGTACATGTTGGCACCCACTTGCTCAAATACCTCCAAAGGTTTGGTACTTCCTGTAAGATCAATGTTCCTCTAATGTGTCTTTCAACTCCCTCAAACAGGCTTAACGTCATATTTTTATAAGAGTATTCACGTTTTCCCCAGTAGAAGTCCTGCACACTCCCTGTGAGCTCTCCTAGACGCAGATCAACTGACATGCCTTATATATTACCTTCCAGACCCTGTAGAATGCGCTCTTCTCTGCTTGTATTGTTTATGTTCATACTTCAGATCCTTTATCAGTGAGAAGTCTTCCCTGATTATTCCAAGCTGCAGTGGGCAATTCATTCTTAATAATTCAACAGTGTTTGTCCAAGGCCAGGAAAATATGTGAAATTTACAAACTGTCCTGTTTTAGTGGTTAACTTTCAAGTATTTATTTTTTCAAATAGAAATATAGTAATAATATTGTGGTTTATTTATAGTAATATATTAACAGTTGTAAAAATTGCCGGTTATTAAAATCGATTTTCAGAGAAATAACTCAAGAAAGTTTTAGCTAACAAGCAATTCTACATATTTATCTGTACCATTAAAGACTGCTTTTTATATTGAAGGCACTGAGTATAACAGAACTCCCCTCTTCATATTCGGTCTTCTTTAGCTTCTTTTCAAACTCTTCTTCTTTTGTTGTTTTTTTTTGTTTTTTCCTTTGAGACGGAGTTTCGCTCTTATTGCCAGGCTTGAGTGCCAGCATGATCTTGGCTCACTGCAACCTCTGCCTCCTAGGTTCAAGCGATTCTCCTGCCTCAGCCTCCGGAGTAGTTAGGATTACAGGCATGCGTCACTACGCTCAGCTAATTTTGTATTTTTAGTAGAGAGGGGTTTCTCCATGTTGGTCAGGCTGGTTTCAAACTCCCAATCTCAGGTGATCTGCCTGCCTCGGCCTCCCAAAGTGCTGGTATTACTGGTGAGAACTGATTTGTTTTATGCGACCACCAGAGCCCGCGCCAGAGGAAAAGGCAAGTAAACAAGATAAAGGAAACTTTATTAGCTAGCCAATGCGAAGAAGGGGCGAAGTTCACCGGTCTCCGCCAGCGGAGGCCAAGGAAGTCGCTCTGGCATTCCCGGGGGCAGTTCCCGGGTCCCGCCTATGAGGAGGGGCCGGAGGAAGTTCGAGCGGGCGCCTGCCAGGAGCGGCTTTTCTGCGAGTGGGAGGGCAATAGGCGGGACACGGACGCGTCAGGGGGGCGTTCCATAGGTGCTGCCAGGTAAATCTCGGGCTCTTCGGATTGACGTCACCTGGCGCATGCCCGGTTGATCTGCACCTTCCCGGCACCGGCTACATTTTCGCGCGCAGGGGAAAAGTTGGTGATGAAGAACCCGGAAGTACGCCATCTTAGTCCCCTTTGTTCTTTGTTTCCCTCTCCCTCCATCCAGACAAGAACCACCACGCCCAGACTCTGAAACTGTTTTACCATTGCTAGTGCACACTTCAGCAGGAAAAACATTGCTTTTCCTCACCCCGGATCTGGTCTAACATTGTAGCGTGTTTAGATGGAAGGTAAGATTTCAAGGCATATTGAGATACACAAGCTTTTTCCTTTGCATTTTTAATTTATATTTGTTAGTTTATAATATTTGTTCATTTAAATAGATAATACAGGGAGTAAATACCTTCATGGGAGGGGTAGATAAAAGCATAATACAAATGGATTTTGCCTTCTGCATGATACTCTTTGCAACTAAATGACTTGATAGTATCGATCTTTTAATAACAATCATGTGGTGACAAATGGGTGCAAAAGCAGGGACTGTTTGGATAAATAGGAACCTAACCTCATGCCATCATGCTGTGAGAACATGTGAGGGTGCAGTCAGTTTGTGTGACACTGCATGGGTGTGTGTATGTGGTGTGTGCGTGTGTGAAACTGAGGATTGATTGCACTTTCACAAGTTCATATATATACAGACATATATATACACACACAGACACACTTTATGTATTTTCAAATTAGATATTGAATATTCTGATGCTCCATTTCCCCAAAATTCCAAATATGTAGTAACTTTCATTTAAGTGATACACTGAACACTTATAGTGATAGTGATATGAAGAAGACATTTTACATGTAATATAAATGATAATGATACTGATATTTGCAGTGTAATATAAATTTGGACCCATAATTTATCACTTAATGGAAAACTGTCAATAAAGACATACCTTTATTTTATCTCTTTCTCTCTGTATCCATTTTTTTAAATCCTTAAATGGAAATAATGGCTATCATTTGAAAAAACAGTTATATATACACCAATGAACAAGAACACGTATTTATTTTCCTTTACTGGAGCTAAGAGACTGTTTGCAATAACATGTATTAATCGAACTACATAGTTTCAGTTAAAATTGCAAATACAATTAAACAAGAAACAGCATCGGTTGTATATGTCTGGGTACAGTGCGGTGGTAGCAGTGCTAGATTTATAGCGACGAACTGTCTTGGTAAACATTATTTCAGTTTGGAAAAAAGTGCTATCTAGTTAAAGACTGGAATGGAGAGCATTTGATACAGAATAAAGGAAATGCAAAAACATGTAGTAGGAAGAAGAATAACCAGATTAAACAACAGAAAGAATCCGAATGTATATGGAATCCAAAAACTATTGGCAGAACAACTTCTGTTATGTAAAGACCTTACTGTCTACACTCGAATCCTCATAAAAAGAGAAAGCTGGATAAACTGAAAATTGATGGGTTTTCTTAGACCACATGGAGAATTGAGGTTACAAGGCAAACCACCATCCTCAAATCTGGAGAGGCAGCCACATCAAGAGAGACACAATCAAGATCTGCATATCTGGAGACAAAAGCTAGTATGAACCCTTACATGATACATTTTGATAAATTACTAGAGGACAAGTAAGAACTAGTATGAGAGTGAGAAACTCTATGTGGGCCACCGTCTTAGTGGGATCCCTCAAGCTTTCATAGGCTTTCTCTCCAGGAACATGAACAGATTTCCACGGAAAAGAAAACCCCTCATGGCTCTGTCAGAGAGAGAATATAGTAATCGCTGCGAAATACACCCAGAGACTTGTCCATTAAAACAACAACAACAAAAAGAATAAAAAACCTTTAGGAGAAAAAGACTTTTTCCAGAGCTTTAAACCAGCTTGGGGTAGGACATTGCTTCCATATCAGCTCCCTCTAGCCTTCCACTGTCTGCTATTGTGTAGTGGGGAGCAAAATTAGTGTGAATCAGAGCTTGAAGAATGTAGATCAGGATGCTGTTGTCACTGAAGAGAGAAAAGAGCAGGAGGTTAAAAGGAAAAAACAGCTATATCACTGAATAAATATTTGTGAAAGTCACAGCCCGGAGACACTGGCCCACTAAATGACTAAGATTTCATCAGAACTATGATTAATATGTTTCAGGCGCTAATGGAAAAATTAGCTGGAAAATCTATGATATGGACAATTTTGTATATCTTCCACTATAAACGATGTACCAAAATAGGTAGGTAATGTAAGAAGAGATGGGAAATTTAAGAAAGAATAAAAAAGAATTACCAGAAAATTTTAAAAACAAAAACAGAGTAACAGAAATAAAGAATATGTTTGATAGCCTTTTCAGTAGATTAGATTCAGCCAAGAATAAAAACAGCAATTATGAAAATAGTTATAGAGAAACTTCCAAGCGGATGCTGTCACAGGTTCTTTGGGGTGCTGGTTCGCCGGCCAGAAACTTCTGTGGCCAGCGGCGCCTTCTGCTTGAGTATTGCTTGTGCCTGCTGGGCTCATTCCGCCCACTCAGCCCAGTAGGCTGTGCTCAACTTACACTATCAGCCCAGATCCCACACCTGCCAAAGGCTAGCCAGGCCTACAGCAGCGAGGGGTGTATGGTCGAGCCAGCGCAGGGTCCAACCACTGCACACCGCCAGGCACATTTGGCTGCTGCAGCAGGGCAGGCAGCTGCAGGCACTGGCACAGGCGCCAGCTCCATGTGAGGCTGCAGCTGGACCAGATGTACTGCATGCGGGTTCTGCTGCAGACACCCATGTCTGGACGAGGGGAGCAAGGTGGTGCCAGGAAGTCTAGAGATGCCAGAAACCACAGAATCTCAAAGCGAGTGTCACGACCCTGACTCAGGGAGTTCCTCGGTCTGGGTTCCGCAAAGGCCCACAGCTCTTCCTTCCTTCTAGAGGACCACAACCTGGCAAGCAGGGGATGTGTTTCAGTCCTATTTGTGTTACAGCGCTTTCAGGCCTGCCATTCAGTGGGGCTCGAGTTCTTGTCCTGAATCCAGGAAGAATGGGGTATGTGGGTAACTGGAGGGTGAGCAAGGCAGAGAGGAGCTTCACTGAGTGACAGAACAGCTCGCAGGAGATCTGAAGTGGGTAGTTCCTTTATGCAGGCAGGTTGTCCGAACAAGTGTCCAGCTCTCAGCAGATAGGAAGCCTGCAGTGCATAGGTCGCTTTCCACAGTCAGGTTGTCCCAACAAACTGAGGAGAACTGAAGTGCGCAGCTCCTTCCCACCTCTGGTAGTCCTGACATCTGTGTGAGTCTGGCTGAGTCCAGAGGTTTTTACAGGCTCAGAAGGGAGGAAGTAGGTGATGATTGGTTCATGAATGGCCATGGGTGGGCCCAGAAAAAGCACAAGTTCTCACTCCAGGCCCACATACCACCTGCAACTGGCAGCCCAGGATTCAGGCCGTCCCTGGCCAGAAGGTGTGATTTCACCAGGGATCCACCCCTTTCTGCCCAGGAATCTCTGCCTCTGGCATCAACATGCTGTCCACAGCATCCAGGCTGTTCATGCTAAGGGATGCCTGCAGGCCCACGCTGAGCTGCCTTCAGCTCCCCCCGGCCTCCCTCCTGCACTTATTGGTACCCAAAGTCCAGAGGGGACCAAGGTGGCAAGAGGCTGGCATGTGAGTGCCACCTTGAGTGTATACACACCTGGCCCGGTCGCGACAGTGCCTGGACTTAGCTTCAACTTTGCTCCAAAATCAGAGTGGGCATCAGGAGTGGAGAAAAGTGGGAGCAGGCACTGCTGAGCCTGCAGGGGCAGAGGGGCTTTCTGGCCTCCTGAGAACTCAGTGATACCTGGGTCGGGAGCCATGGTTGAGTAGCTGCAGCTATGCCTAGAAACATGGGGCTCTATCCCTGCCAACTTGGTCAGGGACAAGGCTCCCCCCATTTCTGGTTCCCACTGGCTGTAAGGGGAACACAGCCCCATCTGCGACTCCCTGACTGTAGCTGGCATCCCCTCAGTGGCTGCTTCATATGTACAGCCACTTCTATCAATGTTATGAAATTTAAAGACAGATTTCCATTTTTCTCATTATTTCTATATGTTTTTATTAAATATATATATATTATCTTCCAAGACAGAGTCTCGCACTATTGCCCAGACTGGAGTGCAGTGGCACAATCTTGGCTCACTGCAACCTCTGCCTCCCAGGTTCAAACAATTCTCCTGCCTCAGCCTCCCGAGTAGCTGGGATTACAGCTGCACACCACCATGCCCAGCTAATCTTTGTGTTTTTAGTAGAGATGGGGGTTCACCATATTGGCCAGGCTGGTCTTGAACTCCTGACCTCTTGATCCACCTGCCTTGGCCGCCCAAAATGCTGGGATTACAGGCTTGAGCCACCATGTCCTGCCTGAAGTTTTCTTAATAAAGAACTTTTGAGGCCGGGCGTGGTGGGTCAAGCCTGTAATCCCAGCACTTTGGGAGGCCGAGATGGGCGGATCACGAGGTCAGGAGATCAAGACCATCCTGGCTAACACGGTGAAACCCCATCTCTACTAAAAAATACAAAAAATTAGCCAGGCGAGGTGGCAGGCGCCTGTAGTCCCAGCTACTGGGGAGGCTGAGGCAGGAGAATGGCATAAACCCGGGAGGCAGAGCTTGCAGTGAGCTGAGATCTTGCCTTTGCACTCCAGCCTGGGCAAAAAGGGGAAAACTTTTTCTAAAAAAAAAAAAAAAAAAAAAACTTTTGTAGCAGCATAAACTCATGGATACTTATTTTATTCTGTGGATTATAACTCAATAGTATTGAGTATATCTTAAATATAGATGTTTTGAACAATAAAAAAGTGACAATGGCGTATTATAGTCTATGCAATTGTAAATTTTTACAAACAAGATATAAAATATAGAATACTCCTGCCAAGAAATAGGATACAACATTCCAGCAGTACCCTCCGTAATTCTATCCTCTGCAAGTGTAACTAGTATTCTGTCACCTAAGACTATGACTGAGTATCTTTTCCTTCTTTTGTTGTTTTATTTTTGTTGTTTAGTTGTAAGTTGTATTCTTTGGAATATAAATTTATTTCACCCAACATAGAAAATGTATTTGTTAAAAATTTCTCAGTATTCTTCATTAAAATTTTTGAGGCCTCAAGTCTATGTTTATATATACTTTTTTATTTCTAATATTAGTAATTTGTGTTTTCTCTCCTTTGTTCTTATGAACAGTCTAACTAATGGCTTATCAATTTTACTGATATTTCCAAAGCGGCAACATTTAAATTTTAATTTTTTACTGTTACACATTTGTTCTTCCTATCACTAGTTTCTGCTGTTATCTTTACTATATTTCCTTTTAAAATCCTTAGGCTTTATCTGTTTTTCATTTTTTTGCCTCTAATTATGCAAGCTTAAATTGTTCCATCTTAGACAGTTTTTTATATGTTAATTTAAGGTAATATTTTTTTTCTAAATACTGCTTTAGCTACATCCTACAAGTCTCAGTATAGCATATTTTCCCCATCTTTTAAAGTACTTTCCTATTTCCAATGTGATTACATCTTTGACCCTTGGGTTGTTTAGTAGTCTATTACTTATTTTCCACATTGTTGGCCTTTTCTGGTTTTATTTATGTAATTTATTTTCATTTTAATACTACCATGGTTGGAAATATATACTTAATGACTTAAGTGTTTAGGACTTGATATAAGATTTGACATTTTATAAATATTGCATATCTTCTTGAAAATAATATATATTCTGCAGTTTAATATGGTGGTTCATATTTGTCAATTAAGTCAAATATGTTAATTATGTTACACATATGAACTATAGATTTACTGATTTTTGTATTTTTTGGCTATTAACAGAGAAGTGTGTTAGAAGTCACATAGTTGATACTTAATTTGCTTATTCATCCTATTAGTTGCGTTGATTATTGATATGGACATTCTAGAGCCATCTTATTACATGTATAACAATTTAGAAAAGTTGCATCTTCTGCTCTCATTGTCCATTTCATTTCCTTTTCTTAGAGATAGCATCACCTCTGGACAAAATTCTTCTACATGCCATGACATCAATCTTTGTACTGAATTATCTGAACCTCCATGATTTTTCCATCTATTTTATTGTTCCAGTCTTATCACTGGGATGGGAGTCCTATGAGTGCTCTCCCAGGTTCATGTATGTGTAGACCATTCTACCAACATTGTGTTGCAGCAACTCACTTTCCCTCTTATTATCAGAATCCAGGTCACATATTTTTCCTTTCTTGTCTTTATTTGGTCATAAGGACCCCAACATGGCTAGACCACAGTCTAAAATGTCCAGAGTATTGGAAATGTCATTGTGTCTCCTAGTAGAAGCATTTCTCCTTTGAAAAAACCTCTGAACAAGCAAAGACTAAAAGGTGTGGAGAATGGAAACAAAGTATTTGCAGGTTTGTAACTATGAGAAGTAATACTTCCACTTTTACCCCTTAGTTTATGGACCAATATGGTCTGGCAATGAGAGAGACATCATTCAGCACTATGTATTATATCAACATTTATACCAAATCCTGTGGTATGCCACCTTGAAGTTGCAAATTTTATCTCTCAGCTGGCTTTCTAACGGAGTCTTCTGGAGCTCAATTTCATGTACTCCTAATACTTGCTGCAACTTCTTGTTGAGAAACATGATAATATTAATTAATCTTGTTAAATTATTTTATTGACCGGTCTCCTTTTTTTGTAAAATGTAAACTGTAAACTTGTTTTCAGAAACAAAATCAAATGGGATGCCACAGTAATTTAGAAGATATTCAAGAAATTTTTGAGTGGTGCCACTGTGAGAGATTTGGTGGGCTGGGATAGTAAATCCATCCCCAGTGTAAGTGTTTATTCTGGCAAAGACAAATTGTCATACACTACATGATGGACATAGTGAAATGTAATTGAGCATCTTCGTTTATCAGATAGATGGTCATATCAGACATTGATACGGCTTGAATCTGTTTCCCTGTCCAAATCTCATGTCAAATTATAATCTTCAGTGTTAGAGGTGGGGCCTCCTGGGAGGTGACTGGATAATGTGTAGCAGGATGAGCCGCGGACAAAACTCCTCAGGCACCGAGTTAAAAAAAGAAGTGGTTTATTTGGCCGGGGGCATCAGCAAGACTCCTGTCTCAAGCGCCGAGCTCCCCGAGTGGGCAGTTCCCTGTGAAGGGCTCACAACTCTGAGGGGGCGCATGTGAGAGGGTCATGATTGATTGAGCAAGCAGGGCATACGTGACTAGGGGTTGCATGCACCGGTAATTAGATCAGAACAAAACAAGATAGGGATTTTCACAGTGCATTTCTATACAATGTCTGTAATCTATAGATAACACAACCGATTAGGTCAGGGGTCGATTTTTAACTACCAGGCCCAGGGTGCGACGCTGGGCTGTCTGCTTGTGGATTTCATTTCTGCCTTTTAGTTTTTACTTCTTTCTTTGGAGGCAGAAATTGGGCATAAGACGATATGAGGGGTGGTCTCCTCCCTTAAATGGAGGCAGATTTCCACCTTTGATGCTGTTCTTGGGATAGAGTTCTCATGAGATTTGGTTGTTTAAAAGTGTGTGGCACCCCCCTCCCCACTTCCTCCTGCTGTGGGCATGTAAGATGTGCCTACTTCACCTTCGCCTTCTGCCATGATTGTAAGTTTCCTGAGGCCTCCCCAGAAGCAGAAGCCACCATACTTCCTGTACAGCCTGCATAACTGTGAGCCAATTAAACCTATTTTCTTTATAATTTACCTGTTTTCAGGTATTTCTCTATAGCAGTGCAAGAATAGACTAATGCAGATATAGAAAATTATTCTCAGGGCCTTGGGCCACCCTGCATGAGCTATAGTCTACAGAAGTTCATTATTGCCCAGTGTCAGCACATCATGCAGAATTACCTTTCAAGCATCTTAATGTTTTGTTCTTTGGTTATTTGAGCCTTGAGGCTATCAATGTGAGTTGAGTAAAGGCAGAAGTTCATCAAAGAGGAGATGTATTTGGAAATGAGCCACGAGTTCATAAAGGTGCTTATGCCTTAGGAACCTACTTGTGTCCGATGTCATATTTACAACTTCCACTTGATTCTGCTGCCCAATAAAATATATGACTAGGTGGATCAGATAACAACAAATTTTTAAACAAACTTTTTAGTAGGCATAGTCATTAGATGCTCTAAGTTGAAATATTCAACCTCTATTAGGACTCAGAAGCAAGGAAAGGTCTGTTTTCATGAGACTTGTTTCATGAGATGTGCATGGATTTACTCCAAAATCCTAAGTTACCACACTGTTTTTCTCCTATTATTGTTTGACTCATTGCCTATATAGTATATATTATCTTGATCAGTCAAAAGATAATCCCAGTGAGTCATAAAGGCAATATTACAATGCTCCTTGCTTCTAGCAGATTCCTACTAGACAAACTTATCCTTTGTTGACTGAAAGCCAGAAGGCTTTTGGCAGCCATATGTGTTATTCAGTAACAGCTTCCAGCAGCACACCTAAAAGCGTATCACCACATTCCATGGACTCCCAGTATCTCATTTTCTAATGCTGATTAGATCTTTAATACCTTCACTCTCAAGTAGATCAGATGCCCTATCTTAGACTTCCATTTTATTGGTCATTATTACTTACAATTAATCAGAGTATTTTTTATTTATTTTAATTAAACATAGTAAAAATAATTTTCATTCTAGAAATTAAGTGACTATCAGAATAATTTAGAAGGTTGGATTACAGTAGTAGTTAGGCAGACGTGAGTAGGGCAGAAAGGCCCCAACCCCCTCAACAAGGAATGTCAGATGACCACCAGGTGATGGGCAGGTGGTGGTTACACTGTCACTCTAAAATAAGAATTTGTCATGGCCAGGGCCAGGGAAAGGCGGTCTCTCAACAAATAAGAACACCTGAAACTGGTGATCATCAGTTTTCCTATAAGATCTCAGGAGTTGAGCAAGTGGGCTCAAGCATGTGCATGAAAAGGCAAAATGGCAGAGTTTACCTGGTATATTGCCTTCTAGGAACATTCGACTGGTAAGGGAGGAATCCCTCAAGGGAAAGTGTACGACTCCAGTAAACACACTGGGCAAGTGGCCCCTCTCAAGTACTGACAGGCCACTGCCCATGCAGACAGCCACCACAGGGAAGAATCAGGGGAGCGGTAACATAGACCCTGAAAGAATGCCAATGCATAAAACCCCAAGTCAAAGGTAAAACTGTACACTTGTACAGTTGCCCACTTGGCCCTCTTCCAGGTGTACTTTACTTCCTTTCATTCCTACTCTACAACTTTTTAACAAACTTCCACTCCTGCTCTAAAACTTGCCTCAGCATCTTACCCTGCCTTATTTGCCTCAATCAAATTGTTTCTTCTGAAGAGGCAAGAATTGAGGTTTCTGCAGATCCATCCAGATTCACTGCTGCTAACAGGTGAACACAAGTTCTGCTCCCATCCTGGCTATGGCAGCGTAACTCAATATGATCAGTTCCAGCAAAATGCAACTCTCATGGTGGCCAAAGAATATATCAGAATCCAACATATGTGTCCTTTGTCTCACTGCTGCTTCTAGATACAGCTTGATTTCATCTGAGGGAATATAAATCACATCCAGAATTTTACCTGTTGACGATGCTAAAAATGTAAATTTTTTGCTTTCTAGCATCTGCAGTGTTGTATAGTGTACTGCATTCCTACATACAAACCACAGTCTGTGCAGTAATTGCCAACATGATTTTAAAGTGATTATGGATATATAAATGATGAAAATTGCTTTATAAAATCAAGATTTACATCTAAAAATATCGAAACAAAATATGCAATGTTTACTAATTCAGTGGTTTACTAATTCAATTCAATGGTAAACAATATACAATGTTTACTAATTCAATGGTTCTTGTATGTACTGGAGATATATTGATGAAAAGAACTATACTAATGTGGCTTTATCTTAATATTTTATCCATGTCCTAAGATTCAAATGGATTAGAATACATAGTTCTTGAATAAAATATCGATGGATATTTATTTTTATGCAGGTTTGTAACATTTTCTTTCCTAAAGTTTTGATTCTTTAAAATGTTTAGATGATTAAAAAAAGTTTTCTCTCTCTCTATGTATATACATATATGTGTGTTTGTACATGTATATAATCAAGTGTCATAGTAATTAAGGCATGGGGGAAGTGTTTCACTTTTTTTAAAGTAAGAGTGAACAATAAAGCTTATTTGGGTTAGAAAATGTATATAAAGAATTCGTTGACTGTTACTGCCCATTAGATTCTTCTTGCTCACTGCTCAGATGGAGCCAATGTATCAAAGCAGGGTAATTGCAATGGAGAAAGTGTTTAATTGACTGAGAGCTGACTGAATGGGAGACCTGAGTTTTATCGTTACCCAAATCAATCTCAGAGAATTCAGAGGCTATGACTTTTCAAAGGTAGTTTGGAGGAAGGCATGGAAGTGGCTAGGCAATGGATGCTGGCTACTGATTAGTTGCAGGTTTAATCCTAGGGGTTTGGGAAACGGTCTTCCTGCATGCTGAGTGGCTTCTGGGTGGGGCCGCAGGAGTGGTTGGTGGGTCCGGGTAGAGCCGTTAGTGTCAGACATGCAAAACCTGAAAAAGATATCTCAAAAGGCCAATCTTAGGTTCTGCAATAGTAATGTTATCTGCAATAGTAATTAAGGAAGTTGCATATCTTGTGACCTCCAGAATAACGGCCTTCAAACTTTTCTGTCTACACCTTAGCAAAATACAGGTTCCTCTATCCTCCTAGCCTTCTGGACTCTAATTAGCTTTACAAAGGAGTTTGAGTTTTGGGGAAGGGCTATTATTATTTAAACTATAAACTAAATGTCTCCTAAAGTTAGCTTGGCCTAAGCCCAGGAATAATTAAGGGCAACTTGAAGGCAAGAGAGGGTTGGCCAGATCAGATCTCCTTCACTGCCCTAATTTTCTCATTGTTATAATTTTCTTTTTTTTGCAAAGGCAAGTTCATGTATAAAGGAATTTCTTGGCTTTTCCTATAAAAGCAGGATATACCAGCATTGTGCTTTTTATAGAAGTATTAGAGAGGAAGTTGCAACTCTTTCCAACCCTTACTGCTTCCTAATTAGGTAGCCAGTTCGATTAGCAAAATTCTAGATAATTCTTTCCAATAAACAATAACATGTTTACTAGTGAGTATTGTTACTGTGTTAAATGCAACTGCTTACACATTGCAGAATATTTCTTGCATTCTTGGTCTCTTACCTAGGTGCCTGATTGACCTTCTTGGTATATATCTATCTCTTAGGATGAAGGAAATCAGCCGGGACCTACATTTTGCAGGTGCATTAAAGAAAATACCCTCTCTTAAAGTGACTTAGTCATTTTTAGTCAGCTGTGGTTAATCAGAGAACCTATTACATTTCCCACTTTCATAGATTTCCCCATGGGACTTGTCCAATTGTCTAGCCCAATAGTAAAACTGAGGATTTGCATTGAATCACCACTTAATTGTTGCCTATTTATGTGTAACAGCAAGAACACAGTGAGATCATGAATGGTAGAGTTTGAATACAAATGTTGACTTTATTTAAAATGATGTAGTAGATTATACTTTGGCTTTTGGTTTTCTCACTTACCAGGAACATCTTCAACTACAAATACACTATCCATTTGTTAACCTATGATGAGAAATACGTTCATAGAAACAGAAAGAAAACATTTCTAGCTTTTTAATCAGAAAATACGTTGCTTTTTAATTTTTGTAATTTTAGTTTTACATTTAGGGACTTCTCAATGTACTTAACAAAGACAGCAATTCTATGTGAAAAATAGGAGGATTTAAAATATATAAATCAGAAAAGAACATTTTTTAAATTTATAATTTAACTGTAGTTCACTTATTTCCTCTATTCCTTTATTTACATTAATGTATAAATGACATTTTGTTTTATTCTTATTTTTGAAGACATGATACAAGATTACTGACACAAAATCTTGCCAAACTAGTGGCAATCATAGCAATGTCTAAGCTTTAGCTCTCATTGTGAGAAAAGAATATTATGCATTTTCAAACTGTATCCAAATGGAAGTGTTCATTACTCACCCTTTTTTTATATAATATACTACATGGCTATGATCAAATAAAAGTGTTGTAACAGAAAACATACTAATTTTAACATACAAAAGTGTGTTTTTGGACTGACTCCTGATATTAGGAACAAACAAAACGTGTTAATTTTGAGCTGAGCTTTATAGTGTGGCTCCATGCAAACGTTGTTACAATCATCTCCTTCAAATTAAGTAATACACTGTTATCTTTGTTGATACTGCTCGTATATTTAGGAGTTAAAACATCCATAAAAATATCAAAGCCATGCCAAAATGTCTTCTTGTTGTGAAAACACATATTCTGTATCTAATCCAGTCAACTGACCTACCCAAGGCAATTTCTGATTTTTACACACTAAGAAACAAGGCTGATTAGAAATTAAAAAAAAAAAAACTTTAAAATGTCATACAGTGTTATACTGCATACAATAGAGAAAAATGTGACTTCCACAAATATGAAAAATAACTATTTCTAAATATAATTGTCCTGTGGTTAAGAAAATAGTTTTATACATGAACCAAAATTATGTATTTCTATAGATTTTTGCTTAAAATTTATGGCAAATGTCACACTATCTCAGTTAAAGCTCCATTCTTCATTATAAATCTGAACACATTAGAACCTTATGTTTGGAGGGCTGCTTTTAATAAGTAGAAGCAAAGTGTCACGTGTGTCTGTGTGAAGAGACCACCAAACAGGCTTTGTGTGAGCAACCAGGCTGTTTATTTCACCTGGGTGTAGGTGGGCTGAGTCCAAAAAAGGAGTCAGCGAAGGGAGATAGGGGTGGGACCATCTTAGGATTTGGGTGGGTAGTGGAAAATTACAGTTAAAGGGGGCTGTTCTATTGCAGGCAGGGGCAGGGGTCACAAGGTGCTCAGTGGGGGAGTTTCTGAGCCAAGAGAAGGAATTTCATAAGGTTAATCGCTCAGTTAAGGTGGGGCAGAAACAAATCACGATGGTGGAATGTGATCAGTTAAGGCAGGAACCAGCGGTTTTAACTTCTTTTGTGATTCTTCACTGGCTTCAGGCCATCTGGATGTATACGTGCAGGTCACAGGGGATATGATGGCTTAGCTTGGGCTCAGAGGCCTGACAAAAAGGAGTGGGAAGGAAGTACGGATGGAATACGGAGAGAGAAAGAAAAAGACAAATTTAGAAATAGTCATACAAAATGAGTTTGAATTTTTTGTGCTCCCATTGACTCTTCAGTTTTCTTAAAAGAAAGAGGTCCCGATCCAGACCCCAAGAGAGGGTTCATGGAGCTCACACAAGGAAGAATTCAGGACGAGTCCATAGTGCAAAGTGAAGGCAGGTTTATTAAGAAAGTAAAGGGACAAAAGAATGGCTACTCCATAGACCATTTTTATGGTTCTTTCTTTCTGATATGCTAAACAAGGGGTGGATTATTCATGTTTCCCCTTTTTAGACCATCTAGGGTAACTTCCTGACATTGCCACGGCATTTGTAAACTGTCATGGCGCTGGTGGGAGTGTAGCTGTGAGGCAACCAGAGGTCAGGCTCATCGCCATTTTGGTTTTGGTGGGTTTTGGCCAGCTCCTTTACTGCAACCTGTTTTATCAGCAGTGTCTCTATGACCTGTATTGTGTGCTGACCTTCCATCTTACCCTGTGACTTAGAACGCCTTAACCATCTGGGAATGCAGCCCGGTAGGTTTTAGCCTCATTTTACCCAACTCCTGTTTAAGATGGTGCTGCTCTGATTCACACACCTCCAGAGTTTCACATTCCAGTCTCTGCCTGTCTTCCTTCTATGCCTACTTAGAAAGAAAGACTTGTAATTTTCTTGGAATGCTTAAGCCCATTTAGAATAGGCTTTTTAATTATTTGCAATTAAAGGAATATTAATTATCATTACAATATATTTACAATAAACTGAATGATTATTATATCTTTTTTTTTTAAGTTAGCAATGGATGAGTGGACTGGGCAAATGTACTCCTGAATGTTACATGTTTTCAGAAAACTTCTATAGCTGTAATTTCAAAAAGAGAAAGAGAAGGGCACCAAGGACATATATCAAAAGATAGATAGAAGTTGAAATGTGTTAGAACAAATAGAAAGGTATTGGGAAAACTGGATCACATTAGCATTTTCTGCATTCCTTTGGTGATAGCAAATTAATTCAGTACAGAAACTATAGAGGGGAAAATTTCTACACCTGTGTGCTGACCAGATCTCTCTACCCATGCAACTTCACTTTTTTAGAATCAATTGGTGATAATCTCTTAGTGGAAGTGGTACTTTTAAAAATCAAATTATCAACATTATACGTATTGAGAAGACTGTATAACCTTCAAAAGCAAACATATGACCAGGCCCAGTGGCTCACGCCTGTAATCCCAACACTTTGGGAGGCCAAGATGGGTGGATGGCTTGAGCTCAGGAGTTTGAGACCAGCCTGGGCAACATGGGGAAACCTATAAAAAATACAAAAATTAGCCAGGAATTTTGGTGCGAGCCTGTGGTCCCAGCTACTCAGGAGGCCAAGGTGGGAGGATGGCCCGTGAGGTGGAGGTTGCAGTGAGCCGAGATCGTGCAACTGCATTCCAGCCTAGGTGACAGGCCAGACCCTAACTCAAAAAAACAAAAGAAAACAAAAAAGCAAGCATATGAGGCATATAAATGAATTGGTGACTTTTTAAAGGATAAATTGAGGCTCTGTGATTCACTAGTCTTGCATTTTCTAGATTACAGAATAAAGAGATCTTTTACAGAAATCTTTTTTTTTTTTTTTCCCTCAAGTCTTTAAGACAAGGAATCAGTCCCAGTTAGCCACTAGCCACTGTGCGTGCATGCATGTGTGTGTGTGTGTGTGTGTGTGTGTGTGTGGATATTTACTGTAATGACTCATTAGGGATTTCATTGAAAGGAAAGGGAATTGGCGGTTGTCAGACCTCTGAGCCAAAGTTAAGCCATCATATCCCCTGTGACATACACATCCAAATGGCCGGTTCCTGCCTTAACTGATGACATTCCACCACAAAAGAAGTGAAAATGGCCTGTTCCTGCCTTAACTGATGACATTACCTTCTGAAATTCATTTTCCTGGCTCATCCTGGCTCAAAAGCTCCGCGACTGAGTACCTTATGAGCCCCCACCCCTGCCCGCCAGAGAACAACCCCCTTTGACTGTAATTTTCCTTTACCTACCCAAATCCTATAAAACGGCCCAACCCCATCTCCCTTTCCTGACTCTCTTTCAGCACTCAGTGCGCCTGCACCCAGGTGAAATAAACAGCCTTATTGCTCACACAAAGCCTGTTTGGTGGTCTCTTTACAGGGACGTGCATGAAAGCAATGAAACCGTATTCCATAAGGATTCATCAAGAGAGAATATGTATGCTATGAAGCAGCAACCTTAGCTGGAATTATTTCCTTTTCTATAAAGAATCTCCTAAGATACATACCTCCAAATAAATAAATTCATTTTTTAAGATAATGTTTATAATGTAGAATGAAAACCTTTTCTGTAGGACCCAATAGGATTTTTTTTAAATTAATTGAGGTGATGTAAGAGTATGTGAAAAATCAGGGTTAGGATCCTGTTTTGTAAAGCTGTGTTGTCTGATATTATGGGTGAGAATTTTGTTTATTCTTAATCTTGCAAAGGACATTTTTTTCTTTACCAAGTCAAAGGCTATTTGAAAATTGATCAATCCTATATTGAGAGTCTGAGATTTAAAACTGTAGTCACTCGTTGTCCCTATTTTTTCCCCCTAATTTTAAATGACTTGTGTTATATGGAACAACTAATCCCTTCTATTTATTCAATTATTTTAAACTTCTATAAGCACACATCTATATACAAAGCTATCTCTGGAGATCGGGGCCTCCTAATTAAAACATTTTTAGGCAGGAAATTTGAGACAGTGAATTGAGACACTATGGGGCCAGAGGTTCAGATATCCATTTCTAGATCTATTATATCTTAATCTCTTTCCAAAAGCTATTCAAATGAAGAGCTCCCTACTGGTATCAATAATAGATTATTCATTTTATTTTCGAAAATATACATCTGCTTCTTAGAATACAAAATAATGTACTCTGTTTTGTGTTGGCTATATTTAATATCTCAGATTAAAACTGTTCATAAAAAAGTAATGGCAAGCCTTTCAAACTTATTTGCTAAACGTTTCATCCTTTTTATGTAGTTTAAATGGATTTATTAAAGTTTATTTACTAAAATAAAATGTAGTGAACGTCTCGTTTTTGACAGCACATATTCATGTATCTTTCTTTTCTTACAATAAAAAAAGAAGGCAAAAAGGAAAACAAAGAAAAAGCAGACACTTCAATGTTCTGAAAACAATTATCTAACCCACTTATGTGGGGGAAGTTGACAACCCCAGCTACAAAGTCAGTCCTGATTGGTGTAATAATTAGTGTATCCTACCTTACGGGACAAAAGGCATGACTCAAGTATTGTTTATATGATCTAATTTAGGCCATAGAGGTCCAGATGTGGGGGACCTCTCCATTGTTGGAAAGCTATGATTTATCTTCTCCTGCATGGGAAGCTGTGGCGTGAGAAGAGTTCAGCATTAAGGGTATCCTGATTGAGCATGAGACCAGCACAGAAGACATCAGAAAGCAGAGGAACCAAGGTCTTGGTGACATCATTCAGCTCCATAAGCAAGAATGATGAAGCAATAAGTCCATTGTTTGCTGTAAGCAAGTTAGATTTTTGATTTCTGAAAAATGATTTTGGAAGGACTTCTACCACTTAAATTGTTGTTAACAATATTAGTAAGAAAACAACAGAAAAGTTTGTAAATCTAAGGAGATAAATTTTATTTATAGGCTGGGCATGGTGGCTCATGCCTGTTATCCCGGCACTTTGGGAGGTTGAGGCAGGTGGATCATGAGGTCAGGAGTTTGAGACCAGCCAGGCCAAGATGGCGAAACCCCGTTTCTACTAAAAATACAAAAATTAGCCAGGTGTGGTGGCGGGTGCCTGTAATCCTAGCTACTTGGGAGGCTGACGCAGGAGAATTGCTTGAACCTGGGAGGAGGAGGTTGTAGTAAGCCAAGATCATGCCACCCCACTCTAGCCTGGACAATAGAGCAAGTCTCCATCTCAAAAAAATAAAAAAATAATTTATATATTATTTGGGATAATAGAAGACTGAAGAAGCAAAAAGTAGAATATATATATAGGTATATGTATGTTACAGATGCACAGGTTACCTCATAATGCAGTTATAAAGTATAAAACCTCAGAGACTGAAATACTACAAACTATAAAAAAAAGGTTCAATTAATTATTTAAAAGTCATGTATTTGGTTATGTGAATTTTGAATAAAATTAATTTTTTTTTTCTGTTAGCATCTGTCATCTTTAGAGGGCTGAAAAAATACATATAATTTATTATTCAAAATTCACAAAACTAAATACAGGTAAACAACATTTACCGAATTAAAGTTTATGGAATTTTTTTTTTTTCTAAATTTGTGTATTCCAAGGTTAAGTATCAGTGGTATGCCTTTGAAGAAAACTCTTGGAGAACCAACAATAACAAAAAACTCATGAAATAAAACCTCTTCAATTTGTATGTTTCCTGGTACCAATGTTGTAAATGCTCCTACCACGACTGGTTGCAATCCACCAGTGTGATGCCACTAATTGCAGAGTTGGTGAGATATGCCCAGTGGGCTCTCCTATGCTGGAACGGAGGCTCCAGAACACATGAGAAAAGAACTATTTTTTTTAAAAGTAAAATTGAATTCAAACAATAAAAAATGATTATTTGGTATTTGAATATAAAGTGAAGAAATATATTTTTACAAGGAAGACAAGGTATTATTTATTTCAAAGCACTAGATCCTGCATTATATTCTGATTATTTAGCTGAAAGAGGATATATTAAGTTATTACATACATATATATTATTATACACATGTAATTGATGTAAGAATAATATTTATCACTACTGTCGCCATCTAGGAAAAATTTGAGATTTTACCCAGTTCATAAATAAAAAAGTCTGTCATTCACAGTTTCTTGGACACTGGAAGAAGACCAGCAATTTTTGGGGAAGGGTCAATAGACTTTATTTATAAGGCACAGTAAACAGAATCATTGTCAAAAAATATGTGTCAGTTTGTTTTCCCTTCAAGTCTAACAGGGTGACACACAGGTCCCAGGTAGATGTCTGCACGTGTAGTAGGTGATGTTACACAAGAGGGAAACTCAGTTTAGGGAACTCAAATCTTTTATAGCAGGCAGTAAGTATGCCTGCCATTTGCTCAGGCAGGAAACTGTGTCTTCTTAAACACTGTTTGTTAAACAAACATTCTTGAAGAGATACTCTGAAACAAAAGGCAGCCAGTGCCTTTGCTTACAAGATGTATAGAGGCTCAAAGAGAGAATTGTTTCCCAAATTTTATAGCATGTAGACAATTATTGTTATTCATAGTAACTACATGTTAGAAAGTCACCACAAGCACTGAATAAACAAATATTGAAAAATTGCTCACAGAATAAATACAGATAGACTCCTGTTAGCCTTTGATCACAACATTTCCATCAACCAATCAATATATAAACTTGTTTTATGTGTCTTTCTGATTAATGACACCTTATTTAATATATATTGTTGATTTATTAACATTGAACTAACAGCCAACAGCATTATAAGTTATGCTTAGACAAAACTTTTATTTTTTCTGTGTAAGGCACATCACAGATTTCTTAGGAACACTACCTTCACCTTGCTATGTTTGGGGTAATTTGAACCAGTTAAATCACCAACAAATAGCACACAAATTTGAAAAATATGCTACCAAGTAGCGTTTGAGCAGTTCGCTTGTTTATAATATGAGAGCTGAAGAACAAAGGAAGACCATCATCAACTTCAGCTGGAAATGGGAGCACTGGGTGACTCAACCATTTCACCACTGTGCATGTACCTAAATGACCGCTGAATCACTGAGAATATTACTTATGGTTATAAATAAATGTTAAGAAGTGGATAAATTTGTAAACATAAAATCCGCAAATAGTGAAGATCTATGGCACACTGTTGCAGTATAATAAGAATAAATTATAGTGTGAAGAAAATATTTGTTATTGACTCAGTTCTTATTTATCCATATTACATTATGCAACCGTATGTATCTAGCATCTCCTGTTGAGTTAGCTGAGAATGAAGGTGGTCAAAGGTAAAAGATGTATAGTGTCTGCTGTCTGCTGCAGTGTTTATAATCTGTTGATAAATCAAGTGAATACATTCTTATTGTCTAAGTGATAATAGCAACATGGGATGATACCATAGAGGCATTGAGAAAGCAGGAAAAGTCGCCTTTATAGGAAGAAGGGAGAGGTCTATATTAAATGAAGTTTTCAAAAAGTTTGGTTTTAATTTGTCTCAAAATACTAAGACAGAGAAAGTGTTGAAGTTACTATAGCAAGAAGAAAGAGCAAAGGCAATAATTGTTGGCTAAGTTTTAGTGAAATTTCTCATATAAGGACAATGGAAGTTGACGTTTGAAAATAATTTAAAGGTAAAAACAGAAAGAAATAAAATTCTTAATTAATAGTGATTTCTAAACCTGAACTATTAGTTTTGCTTCTAAAATATATCCCAGTCCTCTTAACTTACTTCTACCCCCAATGACTTCACTCCATGTAGTTCTGGCCATTCTCATTTGTTAAAGAAACAACTGTGATTCCCTCCTAATATGAATCATGGCCTCCATTCTTATTTCTTTTATAATTTTTGATATTCAGATACATTGCATACCACAAAATTCATCCTTTTAAATGCAGATTCAGTCCTTTTTATAATATTCACAAAATTGGGCAATTATCACCATTTTCTAATTCCAGAATATTGGCATAACTGCAAGAAGAAATCCTGTATCCATTAGCAGACATTTTCTATGTTGCCCTCTCCTCAGTTCCTGGCAACTAATAATGTACTTACTGTCTCTATGAATTGCTTTATTAGGACACTTCACATAAATGCAATTGCAGCCTATGTGCTTGGTTTCTTTAACTTACCACAGTGTTTTCAAGGTTCATCTATGCCTATAGGATGTATCAGTACTTTTCCCTGTTTATTACTGAGAAATAATCAATTGTATGGATATATCCATTCATTATTTGGCAGACATTAGGGTAGCTCCCACTTTTTGGTTATTATATGTAATGTTGCTGTGAGTAGTAGAATGTTTTATTTTTCTTGTGGACATATGTTTACTAATCTCTTGGATATCTACTTGGTAAAGGAAGTGCTGGGAAACATGGTAACTCTATGTTTAACATTTGAGAAACCTACTCCATTCCTGACATTCACTTTAGCAATGTTGTGAAACAAGTAATGGAGCGAACTGGGGCAGCATGTTCCATTGACACTGTGAAGTGCCGCTGACATGGAGCTACTTTGGCAATTGTTTCAGTGTTAAGTGTAAGCTGTGTTTCATTGAGAATACCACAGCCTGCAGAAAAGACTGCATCACTCGTTTTATTTAGAACTTGAGTTTATCCACCCTGAAGTGATTAAAGAAAATTTGCTTCTGCAAATGATTGGCCACCTATTGAAATACAAGAATAATACTACTATTCTGTACCTAAACAAATAGGTTACAATGTCAAAATATTCCCCAATAAAGAGAGATAATCAAATGCATTATTTTGTTATGTGCCTTGTTGCATAGAAATGTGCTATTATAGATATAGGTTTCTGGTCATTCAGTTTGTATTACTGTTTTTCAGTATTTCCAAAAGAATAATCTTACATACAGAAGATATCTTTAAGTCTTTTATAGAACTTTCTATCTGGTGTTAATATTGTGTGTGTTAGCTTAATTTTATTGTAAACCTCACTATTTAAAATATTTTGGCTGGGCGCAGGGGCTAACAGGTGCAGTCTCAGCACTTTGGGAGGCCAATGCTGGCAGATCGCTTGAGCTCAGGAGTTCAAGATCAGCCTGGGCAACAGGTGTTGCCAATGATGTAATACACCTTTGTGTTATGTAATGAACTTTTAATCTTACATGAATGTAAAAAACAATGTTAGTATTCATCTTATTCTTACTAAGAATTTATATTTTATCTTATATAAATGTTCTGTTTGTTGAAGTATTCAGAAAGAGAGTTCTGGTCAAGAGGAAGAGACTTCAAACTATGAAATTTGAAACAGAAACATCAAAAATTTTTCACTGAATGAACGATATCCCCAGAGAGATTTCAAGAGCCCTTTAAAGGAACCTGCCAGAAAGAAGAAAATACTTGACCAGTATAACCTCAAAAGTGAGTAAAAAAGCAAAATACCAAATATTTTGTTACTCCTTTTTATTCATCACAAGTAATTATTTTATTAGTTTTATCAGAAAACACATAAGGAACACCTACTACAAACCAGATATTCTTATAGATACTGTATTGAACAAAACTGGTGTAATCTATGGCTTTGTGGAGTTGTGGTGTCTGTGACATAATACAGTCGTCTGTGTGAATACATAATTACAAATTACATGATATTACAATGCTGGTTTGTGAAAGTCCTCATACAGAAAATTCAGTGGGAATCTTAGTTGGATTGAGAGATCAGGGAAACTACTCATTAGAACTTACACTTCACTTGACAGAAATATGAGTGGAAACTCTCCTGAAACTATTGAAACAATTTATATTTGAGCAAGAAAGATTCTGTCACCATTGCAGGATCAGAAGAGATCCTATAATTGTAGCACAGTAATTGAAGGAAAGAATAGCACAACAGATAGATATGAGCAAGGAAGGGACTTCCTAATAAGAGTCCTGCTAATTAGGGGTTTGTATTAATTATGTCAAAGGGACATCAATTAAGGTTTCATAGAGAGTGACATGTGATCAGTGATTTTTAAAGATGACAGTAGAAATGAGAAAGAGTCTATAGTCTGGATAGTTGACATGATAAAAAGCATAGAAGTACTAATTATAAGACAACTGCCACTAAACTTCCAAGTTGCCATTCCAAATAATGTTAGATGATTCTGGAACTGGGAGGCTTCAAACTGCATTTTTCCTTTGTTAGTGGCCTTCTGCAAGGTTCTACCAAGAGAAGGCACCAGGGTGCTTAGAATACAAGCAAAAGGGAAATCTTCTCTTCTGCATCACCTGGACAATAGGCACTTCACCCAGGTGGCAGCTGGTTCCAGTTTTCAGCTTCTTTTCACGCTCTCACAGAACCAGCATCACTGAGCTTTCCTGGTAGTACCAGCAACATCCAGAAGATTCCCTTTCTCGGATGTTTGAGCCCAGCTCCTCTTCTGAGCTCCTGAGGTGCTAGCACCAGCTGGGCAGGTTCTCTTCTTTATTGTGTGACTTCCATGAGGATCTACCTCTAATCTTTGTATTCTAATAACCAGAACTCTTTCCCCAAATGTTTCTCCAGCTCTACAGGTGGGAGTCCCTCTGTACGGCAGTGATTTCTGCACCATGTCAGTATCCCCTTTTAGCTTGTATAGTCCTCTAAGTACTCCTGTTTAAGTAATTTTTATATAAAATTCTCTTTGTTAAAATAATTTCAGTGGTAGAAAAATGTCTTTATTGTATACAATTGTTCTGTATGTTGCAGGGTGTTCAGCATTTTTGTTATCTACATAAAATAATGAACTGTTCCTCTGACAATTTATAGTGATAAGCAAAACACACCCACAAAGCTCAAAATTCACTTCTAAAGGAGCCAATATGCATTTAGAACCACATAATGGTTCCAATAGACAAAGAGAGACTGTAGATGAATTCAAGATAACTTACGGTGGTAGACTTAATGGAACGTAATCTTGAATTCAATTTGGAAATTCTTAATGAGGGAAGATTCTGCCATCAGCCACTAGGTGAATAGAGAGGTGTCATCTACTGAAAATGGAAAGTTAGAAGCAGAAGCACATTCAGAAATTGAAATAAAGTGTATATTTATTAGATGTTAGTTTTGAAATGCCTATATAAGACCCTTGCAAAAATTTCAAATGCTCTTGACATTTGAATATGCAGTTATGGAAATCAGATGTAAGGTCTACACAGAGATAAACCTTTAGGAATTGTTACCTTAAAGTTACCAGTTCAAGGTTGAGATTGCATGGGATCCTCAAGAAGGTTATTAGATAACAAGAGAACAGAGACCTCTAAAGAAAGGCAACAGCCACGTGGCAGTTAGAGGAAGTCAGCATGAGAGAATTAGACTAAGAAGCCAGAGAGACAGAAAAAAAAATCAAAGCAAAACAATGACTTTTAAAAATTTCACGTTTTATTCCAGGAAATTAAAGATAATAAAGAAGGAGTAGAAAATGAAAATATGTAACATATGGCTGAGAAAACAAGATGAAAGATAGTCTATTGTATTTTGAACCTGGAGTTCAAACCTCCACATATATATTTTTTTGTTAGAGTACCTGGGATTGGATGACATGGAAAAAAAGTTAAAGGAGATTGAGGACTGTACCATGCAACAATAATAGACACAATTTTTAGGTTTGTTTTTATGGCTAGTCTCTCTGAGTCTGTGAAGTGGTTCAGACATTTTAAATTTAAAAATATATATCTTTAATAACCTGACTTGTTTTAAGTAGATCCAGGAAAAATGAACTGGGCTAAAGAACCCCATGGTCAATGTGTCAAACAACACTAGAATTATCTGTTCTATAAAATATACTCATAAAGAAACAAGACAAATTAAGATGACAAAACTATATGGTTAGCAAAATGAAAGGCTCCAGTGAAGAGTATACTTTCTCAAATATTATATATAAAATAACGATTGCAAGTTAGTTTCAACGTATTTTTCAGTTAGCATCTTTTCTGGGGATAAATTTTCATATTCATGATCAGTATTTTTACTCTAAATACAACACTGATGTCAATGTCTAAATATTACAACATAGACAACAAAGAAAGCATAGACTCCAAAATGTAAAAGCCAAGTCATTGGGTAAATGTAAAAGCCAAGTCATTTCTATTCAGGTGAAATTTTTACAAATATACTCAGCACTGTCTCTAACAAGAAGAAAAATGGAATTTGCGTGGATATGCCCTAATAAATATCAGTGCAATTACCTATAGGATTTGCGAAGTGCCTGTGACTAAATATGTGGATGTAAATTAAGCCAAATAATTTGAGAAGTTAAATTACAATTTTGAGTCAGGTCATTAATTCTCGCAGGCCAACTGAATACTTTTACACTAAATCAGACTTCCTCTGCTGTTTCTAAGAAATAATAGTCAACTTAAAACTAAAAGCTATCAAGCTATTAGCACAATCTGGTTCATGATTCATGACTCCATAATTTACCCTGGTGGGAAAATTTTAAGAATACACACGCAGAAAAAGTTAAATAATTAATGAATTATTAACACAACTTTCTGTGCATTTATATACCAAGACCAACATTGTTATCTGAATGTATAACCTCCAGGGAGTTTGTTCCTAGACTATACCTGAAATGGAGAGATCAGCAATCTTTTACATTTCTACAAATGAATGATTTTGTAAACTGTATTATTTTACAATGAAAATTTATTTGTTCATTTCAGAATAATTATCTTTATATTGCAATCAGACAAGATATTGTTCAGTTTAAACATAATTAAGGACAGAGTTATTAGCAAAGTGTTTGGATAAAAACTGTCCTTTTTGGTGTGCCCATACTGAACAAAAATAGAAAGCCACGACCATTATTAAATGTATAATGCTTTCTAACTTTGTGATAATTTTAGCTGTCCAGATGTTATACCAAAAATCAACTCAGTTGAAGCAATATAATAATTTATAAGAGTTTAGACTATATGTTGCATTACTAGTCAATGATTTTTTTCCTAATTTTAAAATACTGTATCATTGGGAAGGGGAAGATATTATTCTTCCAGGAATTTTTTTTTTATGTACTTTGTGACAAGGTCCCAGTAAGTAACAAAGAATATATTTAATGAAAGATATGTTCCAATTTCTAGTCTGGAAATAATATGTTTAATTCATTACGACTTGAACAATACTGAGAATTTTATAAAGTGAGGAGATTATTCTACAATGTAGAAATTAGGTAAAAATTGGAGGCTATTTTTTGTAATAAAACCAATAGTTTCCTGATTATGTTATAAGCATCCTGATAACATACATATGACTTAGATAGCATTAATAAATTGAATAATGTATTCCAAATGATTAGTGTTGGTGAAAATATACAGGATTTGGGCTTTAGATGATTACAGAAATTTTCACAAAATTCAGAGATCTGGTCTGGTTTTTAAATAGTAAGAAACAAGATCAAGAGGATGGAGACTGTCAGTATTTCCAAAAATATATAGAAACTTCCAGTTGTTTGTTGCAAGTGGTCAGGAAGGAATAAAAATATTTGATTGGAGTGAAAAATATTTTAAAAATTAGATGAGGTGCATCTGTGACTAGAACTCCATGTCAGGGGCCTAAGATACCAGATAAGGTTATTTAAACCATTGTTTTCATCCAGTAGGTAATAAGGTGTTGGTGTAGGTTGTAATCAGGAATGTGGCATGATAAGCAGGAGTTTTAGAAACATTTATCCAGTGGTAGCAGATAAAATACATTATGTTACTATTTATGACAAAGGAGAATTAAAATGTAGATCCCCATGGTCTATGAACAGCATGTGGAATGGAAAAGCTCACAAAGTGAAAATAGAGAGTCCTCTATTGTTGGAAGTCAACACTGAGAAAGCCTGCTATAGTGCCTTATCATGCATGAACTTGATACTAGGAGACTGTCGGGGAAGAAATAGGCTCAGAAATTTTAAAAAGAATACACTGTTGCTTCAGGGGAATTTTTCTAGGAGAGTTGTCAAAATAAATACGAAACTTGGAATCCTATAAACTATGTTTCCTTGGCACAGAGATGTTAAGTGAATAATAAATATTCACCTATATGCCAGTTTGGGCTGATAACAAGTTTCACTAACTTGGATGCCTACTCAAGCCTTAACTTTATATATGTTTCGTAGTTTTGACTATATCATTATTCAGTTATTATAATAAATCAACTGTATATATTATGCCATTCTATCAAGTGTATGCCAAGGTAGGCAGACACAAAGTCAGGAGACGGAGACAATCCTGGCCAACATGGTGAAACCCTATCTCTACTAAAAATGCAAAAATTAGCTGGGCGTAGTGGTGCATGCCTGTAATCCTAGCTACTCAGGAGAGTGAGGCAGGCAAATCAGTTGAGCCAGGGAGTCAGAGGTTGTAGTGAGCTGAGATCATATCATTGCACTCCAGCCTGGTGACAGAGCAAGACTCCGTCTCAAATAAATAAATAAATAAATAAATAAATAAATAAATAAATAAATAAACAGAAAGTCAAACCAGTTACTTACAATGTTAAACATCTCCTTATTTAACACAGTGCCATAAAAATACATGTTATGATTAAAGTATATTATTTTGACTCTTTTAACTCTGTTTATAGGAAGTTTGTGGAAACATTATACAGCAATTAAAAAGGCATATAAGTGCTCAGTTTTACACAACAACTTAGACAACTTATTTATGAGTATCTCACAAAATTTGAGGAATCAGGGAGTAAATATTTTTTGTAGCAAATTTGCTGAAATGAAACAACAAAATTGAATGCATTAAAGAGCAATTGTTACACTTTATGTCAATTTCAAATACATAAAATTTTAAAAATTCATGTTAATATTAATATACTTCAACCTTATAAGTTATTGAGAAGAATAATATAAGATCTATATATGCTTTACCACAATTTAATAGATTTTAATATTTAATAATAATCTCTTACACATATATGTACAGATCTTTCAAATACTGCAGCTACTATTTAAATATTTACACATCTATGAAGATATATATATACCATATTTCTATAACTATTAACATATTTATGATATATATATATACATTTACAAGTTTTAGAGTTCATGATATGGAAACCATATATACCTCAGTATGAATTGTCTAACCTTATTTTCCTATGTAGTCACAGAAGCATTATTGTATCTAAGAATATTAACTATAATCCTATAAAATTTGAGAATAATGTCAAAATGTAATTTAATTTAGTTTACATATTCAAACCAGCTGCTTTGACTATTGCCTTCGAATACCTTTTACAGCAGCAGTTGCTGCTGCCGCTGCTACTGCTTTCTCCTTTTTCTCATCACATTCTTCTCCTCCTCCTCATCTTACTTTTCTAATTCAAGATACACCCATTGCATTTGGTTGTTACTTATCTTATTTTTTAATTTTGTTTTTTTTTATTTTTTGTTGAGACGGAGTCTCACTCTGTCGCCCAGGCTGGAGTGCAGTGGCGCAATCTCAGCTCACTGCAACCTCTGCCTCCCAGGTTCAAGTTATTCTCCTGCCTCACCCTCCTGAGTATCTGGGATTACTGCCTGGTTAATTTTTGTATTTTTAGTAGAGACGGAATTTTGCCAAGTTGGCCAGGCTGTTCTTGAACTCCTGACCCCAGGTAATCCACCCATCTTTGCCTCCCAAAGTGCTGGGATTACACGCATGAGCTACCACGCTCGGCCTTATTTATCTTTAATGTAGTTTAATCTAGATTAATACCCTAGATTTATATGTTTAAATAAAATTAATTTATTAAAGAATCCAGATTAAGCATCTTGAAGTATATTCTACATTCAGTGTTATAAAGATTATTTCCTCACGTCAGATGTAGGTTGACCAGTTTTGTGTAGCAGAAATATTTCATAAGATACACAATGCAAGTTTTGCCAGTATTGGTAATTATAAATTAGATCCCTGATATGAGTGGCAACGAATCTCTATTTAGAATGTACATTTTCCCCGTGTGTATTAGTAATCTCTCAGGAGATATATTTAAAACCTTGTGAATAACTTATATCTCACCAACATTTCATGCAGTGCTTTTAGCATCTACTGGTAATTGTAGGTTGAATTTATTGTATTACAGGGTATTTCAAAATAGTGATTTTTTTTCATTTCAACATTTTCTATATTTAAAAGTGAGCAATTTTCTCTAAAGATGAGTTTTTAATTTTGTTTCTTTGTCTCCCTGTGTGTCATTATCAATAGTCATTATATATTTTAAGATACTTTTTAAAAATTTAGTATATTATCATCCAATTGCTGTCATTATTTTAAATATAGAAATAGTCTCAACTGTTGTCCAGTGATAGTTTCTTCAAATCACTGCCTGTGGCTGTACGAATGGAACTATTTCATATATTTCTTAAGACGACAAATATTCCTTTTTTCTGGAGACAGGAGCTTCTCTGTCACCCAGGCTGGAGTGCGGTGGCGCAATCTCAGCTCACTGCAACCTCGGCCTCTTGTGTTCAAGGGATTCTCGTGAGTCAGCCACCTGTGTAGCTGAGACTACAGGCACATGCCACTATGCCCAGCTAATTTTTGTATTTTTTTTAGTAGAGATGGGGTTTCACCATGTTGATCAGGCTGGTCTCAAACTCCTCAAGTGATCTGCCCACCTCAGTCTCTCAAAGCGCTGGGATTTCAGGTGTGAGCCACTGCATCTAGCCTAGATGAAGAACATTCTTAATGTACAATTAGTTTTGATTCAAATTAACACAAATACAGAGTTTACCTGATTTTATATTTTTATATATATATGAATTTTATTATTGAATAGTACACCGTATTTGGTCAAATCACTAATATTGCTGTTCAGGAACGTGCGTAGAAATTTCCATAGAGGAATTTAGTATTTGAGGAGCGCTTAACCTAAGTGGGTGTTTTATCTGCTCTATGAATTCTGTGAAGTATTTCTTTAACCCATGTAACATAGTTTGGGTCTGTATCTCCACCCAAATCTCATGTCAAGTTGTATTTCCTGATGTTGGAGGAGGGACCCGGTGGAAAGAGATAAGATCATGGGGGCTGATTTTCTCCTTACTTTTCTCATGCTGGTGAGTGAATTCTCACAAGACCTGTTTCTTGAAAAGTTTGTGGCACCTCCCCGCCATCTTCTTCCTGCTGCAGCTATATAAGATGTGTTTCCTTCCTCTTTAACTTCCACCATGATTGTAAGTTTCCTGAAGTTTCCCCAACCATTCCTTCCCTAGAGTCTGCAGAACTGTGAATCAATTAAACCTCTTTGGTTTATAAATTACCAGTCTCAGGTAGTTCTTTATAGCAATGTGACAATAGACTAATACAGAAAATTGGTATTAGAGAAGTGGGCCATTGCTATAAAGATGCCTGAAAATGTGGAAGCAACTTTGGAATGGGTAACAGAGGTTGGAAGAGTGTGGAGGGCTCAAAAGAAGACAGAAATGTATGGGGTAGTTTGGAACTTCCTAGAGATTTGTTAACTTATTGTGACCAAAATACTAACAGTGATATGGACAATGAAGTCCAGGCTGAGGAGGACTCAGATGGAGATGAGGAACTTACTGGGAACTGGAGCAAAGGTCACTTCTGCTATGCTTTAACAAAGAGACTGGTGTTAATGTGCCCCTGCTCTAGAGATCTTTGGAACTTTCAGCTTGTGAGAGATGAGTTAGGGTGCCAGGCAGAAGAAATTTCTAAGCAGGAAAATATTCAAGAGGCAGCCTGGCTGCTTCTAAAAACATATGTTTTTGTTCATAAACAAAGAAATGACCTTAAACTAGAACTTATGTTTAAAAGCTAAGCAGAGCAAAAAAGTTTGGAAAATTTGCGGTCTGATCATGTAGTAGAAAAAAAAAAATCCGTTTTCTGGGGAGGGTTTCAAGCTGGCTGCAGTTAGTAACTGAGGCAATGGGGGAAATGCCTCCAAGGTGTTTCAGAGACCTTCATGGAAGCCTCTCCTATCACAGACCTAGAAGCCCCGGAGGGAAGAATGTTTTGTGGGCCAGGCCTAGGGCCCTGCTGCCCTGCATCATCTCGGGACACTGCTTCCTGTGTTCCAGCTGCTTCATCTTCAGCCATAGCTAAAAGGGCCCCAGATACATCTCAGGTCACTGATCCAGAGGGTGCAAGCTGAAAGCTGCCAAGGATTCCATGTGGTGTTAAGCCTGCAGATGCACAGATGTCAAGAGGTGAGGATTGGGAACCTCTACCTAGATTTCAAAGGATGTATGGAAATGCCTGGATATCCAGGCAGAAGTCTTCTTCAGGGACACAGCCTTCATGGAGAACCTCTACTAGGGCAGTGCAAATGAGATATGTAGGGTTGGAACCCCACACAGAGTCCCCACTGGGGCAATAGCTAGTGGAGCTATAAGAAAAGGGTCACCATCTGTTCCCCAGAACCCAGAATAATACCTCTACTGACAGCTTGCACTGTGTACCTGGAAAAGCCATAGGCACTCAATGTCAACCTGTGAAAGCAGTTGGTGGGGGCTGTACTTTGCAAAGTCACAGGGGTAGAGCTGCCCTAGGCCTTAGAAGCCCACCTCTTGCATCAGTGTGGCATGGATGTGAGACATTGAGTCAAAAAGAGATTATTTTGGAGCTTTGAGATTTAATGACTGCCCTGCTGAGTTTTTGTGAGAAAGCATTTTAAATGGTCCATTTTCAAGTTATGATAAATCTAAGTACTAGCAGCCAGCCTGCAAATGTAACAGACTGCACGACTCGTGCACCTAGAAGGTCACAATAAGCAAACAGAATGTAGAGGAGGGATCAGCCCACAAAAGGGAAGAAAGTTTCTTTATTGGGAAATGGAAACTTAAGTGGAGAAGGGGACCAGGGTATAACCTTATAAGGGAGAAAATGAAACTTAGACAACCTCTGGGAAGATTGTAACCTCATAGCACTCAACCAGTGAGGAACTGGGGGAGGGACTGGCATGCTAGAAGATAAATTACCACTTGTGACTGTCCCGGGTATGCCTACCCATCAGACACACAATCTTGCAAGACCGTTATTAAACTGTCTCAGTTTTGCTGTTCTTCGTGCCTCTAAGTCCATTCTTTGGGTTCGAATGGGTGACGGTGTTTCTCATAGTTTTGGACTTGCATGGGGCCTGTAGCCCCTTGGTTTTGGCCAATTTCTCCCTTTTGGAAAGTGAGCATTTACCCAATGCCTGTACTCCCATTGTATCTTGGAAGGGGCTAGTTTTTTATTTTATAGGCTCACAGGTGGAGGGGCTTGCTTTGTCTCAGAGGAGACTTTGAACTTTGGACACTTGAGTTAATGCTGGAATGAGTTAAGACTTGGGGGATTGTTGGGAAGGCATGATTGTATTTTGAAATGGGAGAGGGACATGAGATTTGGACGAGGCCAGGAGCAGAATAATGTGATTTGGATTTGTGTGCCTGCCCAAATCTCATGTCAAATAGTAATCCCCAGTGTTGGAGGAGAGGCCTGGTGAGAGGCGATTGGATCAGGGGTGCAGACTTCTGTCTTGCTGTTCTTGTGACAGTGAATGAGTTCTCACAATATGTGATTGTGTAAAAGTGTGTAGCACTTTTCCCTTTGTGCTCTCTGTCTTGCTCCACCACGGTAAGATGTGCTTACTTCTCCTTTACCTTCCACCATGGTTATAAGTCTTCTGTGGCCTCTCATCCATATGTCCTGTAAAGCTTGAAGAACTCTGAGTCAATTAAAACTCTTTTGTATACAGATTACTCAGTCACAGATAGTTCTTTATAGCAATGCAAGAATGGACTAATACACCATGTTTTTCATGGGTTAAAATTTCAGTCTGGCCACAGTGGGTCACACCTGTAATCCCAGCACTTGGGGAGGCCAGGTGGATCACTTGAGGTCAGAAGTTTGAAAACCCCGTCTCTACTAAAAATACAAAAATTAGCTAGGTGTAGTGGTGAGCTCCTATAATCCCAGATACTTGGGAGACTGAGGCAGCAGAATCACTTGAACCTGGGAAGCAGAGGTTGCAGTGACCCAAATTCATGCCACTGCACTCCAGCCTGGGCATCGCAGCAAGACTCCATCTGAAAACAAACAAAAAACAAGCAAACAAAATTTTAGGCCCGGCACAGTGGCTCATGCCTGTAATTCCAGCACTTTGGGAGGCCAAGGTGGGTGGATCACCTGAGGTCGGGAGTTTAAGACCAGCCTGGCCAACATGGGGAAACCCCATCTCTACTAAAAATACAAAAATTAGCTGGGCATGGTGGCACATGCCTGTAATCCCAGCTACTTGGGAGACTGAGGCAGGAGAATTATTTGAATCCAGGAAGTAGAAGTTGCAGTGAGCCAAGATCGTCCATTACACTCCAGCCTGTTTGACAGAGCGAGACTCCATCTCAAAATACAAAAATTTCAGTGGGGTAAAACCCATGTTGTCAATGGGTTAGTTACTTCAATGTTGAAATGATGTTACTAAAGTTTACCAACAATAACAGCAATATTATTATTGTAAGCCTTAATAGTTGTTTTAAAAATAATTTTAATGAACTAAACTGAAAAAAATCTTTGCAATCTCATAGCAAACTTAATTCAGAACTAACTACTGTTGAAAAGCTTATGTCTGTTTGCTAATAAATCAAAATACTCAGTAGAAGATAAGGATCCCCAAACGACATTGAGTTCCCCCTAAACTTCCAGTCCAGGGCCAAACTGAAGTTCCTGCCTTTTAGTAGCCTGATTATATTGCTTGTATCGCTTTCTAAAAATATGTAACACCCTCCCCTTCCTGAAAAATATGTGGACAGGCACACACACATACATACATACAAATATGTTAAAACATACAAGACAATAAAATAGGACAACGTGATGACAAACTTATATGTATATGCTTCACTACCATTTACTAGATTTTTATATGTAATAATAGTCTCTCTCTCTCTCTCCTTCTCTCTTTCGCTCTCCATATACATATAACTTTAGCTTTGAATTAATTTAAATCATATATATATAATATTGGCATATTAGAAAATATGTTACATATTGCATTTGTTAAGTACATTTTCTTCTTTTTATATTCACAAGACACCTGAAAAATATCATTTTCATGCCTCACCTGATATGAAAATTTGAAAAACAAACTAGGTTCTGTAATTTTGCATGATCTATGAAGGAGGTGGTATGAAAAGCAGGTTTTCAGTTCCTGAACTTAAACTATGTTTTCACTAATGTTTTCTCATTTTCTTAACTCATTTGGTTATTTCCCAGTAAAGACCCATATTTTATTATGTTTCCTTTCAGAATGTACATTATTGACTCAATAGATATTTGAAATTGTACTGACTTACATTTTCAACCTAGTTAATTCAATTGTTTGTACTTCCCTTACTTAAAATTTTCAAAAAGTGATACACTTTTGAGGGTGTATATCAATGTGTATGATACAGTTTTGTCTACTTAATTATCACATTATATTTAATGTTAATTAAATACTGTTTGCAAACCTAAGAATGCTCATGAGAGATTTTATTCTTTATTTTCTAAGTAATCTTTATAACTGAGCTCCAAAATAGATGAAAATATGATATGCATCAATTTTTATTACTAAAATATATGAATATAAAATTATATTTGTCATGGATTTTATTGATCTACGTTGGAATCTCCTATAAGCCAGAGCTAATTCTCAGCTACCTAGGATAATGAGGCAAAGGATGGTATAGAATTTCCAAAATAGCTCCACGAAATTATTTGCTTTGCATTCAGTGTCAAACACCAAATTGTAAAGTTTATTTATTTTAAAGATAAATAAAAGGGTGAGGAAATGACTGTCAAAGTAAGAAAACTATTTGAATCTCTCTACTTAACAATTTTTTTTCCTATACCAGGTACCTCTATTTTGGCCGGAAGCAAGACCACTGCTCAGATTATGAATTAGGAAAATTCCAGTGCCATAATCTTTAATGTATGAAGCTTTGTCATTTATATTCCACACATCCACTGCTTTAGAGGAGTTTATTAGTTTAGACATAAAAGTGGTACAGAATGCGAAATCATAGTAAAAAAGTGAAACAATTTTAAATGCTCTTAAAATATCTGTAATATATTTAATGTAACAATATAAAAAGGTTTGTGAAAACAGCATCTGTGTTTATGCATTTCATAGACATGTCTGCTATGAAGTTGGCTCAGGGTGCTGTCAATATTAAATGGTTCTTTTCTAGTTATAGAAGATAAGTGTGTCGTCTATATTAAGTAATTGTTTCTTATTTATAAGAGATAAAACACACTTTATCAGGGAGAATTTATGAACATATGTTAGAATTACTTCTCTTGTTGAGATAGAAATTGCTAAATCTAATATAGCAAATTGAAATCTAGTAATTAACTTTACTAGATACAGCACCTTGATAGTTTAGCTGACTTTGCCTAGAATGGACTTTCACACATCAGATTGACAAAAACAAATGTACTTTCTGTCTTAAGTTTTATTCAAAGCTTTTAAAAAAGCATTTTCTGAACTTAAATATAGCTATATGAGGAGCAGTTTTTAAAAATATTAACACATGCACAGTATATGGAACTGTTTTCATTGAATTTTCCTGAATATTTTGCAGAAGGAAGTGAGACACCATTTAATCTGTTAAAAGTATAATCATATGACTAATTTTATCCTCCATCAATTTAATAGCAATATTTCTTCCTGTATCTTGGATAGTCACATTTTTCATATTTCAACAAGGCAGGCAGTATTTTACTTTAATTTTTAATTAAATCCTAGAAACTTGAAAATGAGGGTAAAATTTATTTTTTTAAGAAGACCATGCAGATAGATCCCTCTAATATATAAATATGGGATATTTATATGACTTGTTTACATATGTCTATGGGATATTTTCCACATGTTTCTGTTTCTGTTTTTTATAAATGTTATCAGAAATCTAAATTATCCTATGAGATCCTATCTTTATTCCAAACCAAACTTTTTAATAGTAAAGATATTCTAGCCATCAAGGATAAGCTGTTGCTAAGATCCTTCAGGAGATTATGAATAGAAGTAACATACACATTTCTTTTGTAATAGGATCCCTCATCCCCAACAGTGTTTTCTTTAAGTGAAAATAATCTAATTTTCCATATGCCTGGATTACAAAGATATATCAAACAATGCTTTTTAAATTTTGGTTTTGCGGTTTTTATGGAGACACATCTATTACATATTTTTTGCAATATATTTACAGTCTTTCCTGGGGCCATTTTCTCCCCAATTCATTTAATTAATTTCTAAAGGAATTCCATTCCAGATACAACTTGTTCATGAGTAAACACCCATTTTTAAGGAGCCTTGCAAAACACTGAGTAATTTTCCAGACGTAAATGATGTCTAAGTATGTGATTATTTGTGTGCACAGGCAAATTTTTCTATCCCTATATGAGAATGGAAGATGGGCATATAAAAGTAACATTACTTCCAAAACTGGTTAATTTTGAGCATTTATTGTAAGTAATGTATTCAAAACATTTTTAGCCAGTTTTCATGAGTTTTGATACCATTACCGATAGTTTTCTTAGCTCTCTAGTTAATTGCCCTTTTCTGTTAATCTTTATATTGCTTGAGTATCAGGATTACACATTTGCCTTTAGCAAATAATTTTAGGATTTTTATGAAAGCATCTGTATTCATGAAATGAAAACTAAAATCATGTAAAATGCCAAACAAATGATGTGATTTTTCTTAGGGAAGATGAAGTGAATATTTTTTCACAAGATATTCTTTTTTTTTCCATAAATCAGTATTTTTATTTTTTTATTTACTTCTTATAATTTTGTAAAATTTACATAAGCAGAAAGGCACAAATCCAAAATGTACTATGTGATGAGTTTTGATAAATGGATACATTCATGTTACCCTCCCACCTATCAAGATAGAGAAAATTTTTAGATGGCTCTAATACCAAAACCGACAGTCCCATATGAATGATAATGGAGCAATAGAGCATGAACCATGATGAGAAATTCCTATAGACAGCACACTGGACTTTTTTTTAAAGAAACTCAAAAAAAAAAAAGCAGGAAAAAAGTCACTCTATGTACTTGCTGCTAAATTTTACTTATAGGCTGGAGAAACAGAATTGATAATTCACGTGAAGACCGTACACAAAAATTATATAAATCTACTTAAATCGTATCTATTTTATTGCACAGAGTGGTAGATGAAGTATAATTTTTTTATATACTTTTTTTCCTGTTTATATATATTTTTATTGTTATTATACTTTAAGTTCTAGGATACATATGCACAATGTGCAGGTTTGTTACATATGCATACTTGTGCCATGTTGGTGTGCTGCACCCATCAACTCGTCAGCACCCATCAACTCGTCATTTACATCAGGTATAACTCCCAGTGCAATCCCTCCACATAATAGGCCCCAGAGTGTGATGTACCCCTTCCCGAGTCCAAGTGATCTCATTGTTCAGTTCCCACCTATGAGTGAGAACATGCAGTGTTTGGCTTTCTGTTCTTGCGATGGTTTGCTGAGAATGATGGTTTCCAGCTGCATCCATGTCCCCTACAAAAAACACAAACTCATCCTTCTTTATGGCTGCATAGTATGCCATGGTGTATATGTGCCACATTTTCTTAATCCAGTCTGTCATTGATGGACATTTGGGTTGATTCCAAGTCTTTGCTATTGTGAATAGTGCCGCAATAAACATACATGTGCATGTGTCTTTATAGCAGCATGATTTATAATCCTTTGGGTATATACCCAGTAATGGGATGGCTGGGTCATATGGTACTTCTAGTTCTAGATCCTCGAGGAATCACCATACTGTTTTCCATAGTGGTTGAACTAGTTTACAATCCCACCAACAGTGTAAAAGTGTTCCTATTTCTCCACATCCTCTCCAGCACCTGTTGTTTCCTGACTTTTTAATGATTGCCATTCTAACTGGTGTGAGATGGTATCTCATTGTGGTTTTGATTTGCATTTCTCTGATGGCCAGTGATGACGAGCATCTTTTCATGTGTCTGTTGGCTGTATGCATGTCTTCTTTTGAGAAATGTCTGTTCATATCCTTTGCCCACTTTTTGATGGGGTTGTTTTTTTCTTGTAAATTTGTTTGAGTTCTTTGTAGGTTCTGGATATTAGCCCTTTGTCAGATGAGTAGATTGCAAAAATTTTCTCCCATTCTGTAGGTTGCCTGTTCACTCTGGTGGTAGTTTCTTTTGCTGTGCAGAAGCTCTTTAGTTTAATTAGATCCCACTTGTCAATTTTGGCTTTTGTTGCCATTGCTTTTGGTGTTTTAGACATGAAGTCCTTGCCAATGCCTATGTCCTGAATGGTATTACCTAGGTTTTCTTTCAGGGTTTTTATGGTATTAGGTCTAACATTTAAGTCTCTAATCCATCTTGAATTAATTTTCGTATAAGGAGTAAGGAAAGGATCCAGTTTATTGTGTCTCTCTTAGTATTTGAAACCAATGCATATTGTCACAATCATAGGAAATTACTAAAGGAAAAGGCCATTAGCTAAAGAAATATAATGGAAACCCTAAGAATTCCACTACTGCTTTATACGTTTATACTTTCCAGCAGGTGTCCCTATATAGTTTGCAGGTTCCAGTAAAAAATTCAAATATGGGCTCTTTATCCATAGAGCATTTAAAAATACTGTAATATTTTTCCCCAAGATTGTGGATTGGAGACTTTTAGTATGCCTCACCCACTTTGAAATAGCAAGATAGTGCATAAAGATCAATTCCATGAACTTTAATTCAATAAGGAAAACATGGATCCACCAGAATTGTGAAGGACATTCTAGATGCTGGGGAGGAAAACACTAGCAGTCTCCATGATGGCATCCAGCAGATAAAAGATAGTGAGGCCCCCATACATGAGAGAGGCAGAGAGTCTCCCTCCATGACTCACCTTTTCACTGTGGATTCAAACAACCTGGGCCAAAAGAGAACACTTTGTTTTTTCCATGTGCTGGAGCTAACTTGTGGAGAGTCTTGGAGATGCTGTGACCGAAAGTCACCTGGAAAAACTGCAGACATTTTCCCAGACCTGGGACTGAGAACAAGACACCATTTTTAATCCAGGCACATGAAAAATTCAGCCATTCTTTGGCAACCCAGCAACATGGGCGTGCAGGCATTATATTATCTGGCCAGAGATTGGAGGGCTTGCTTGGGAGTGAGGTAAGGGCATCTACAGTAGAAACTGTGGAAAGTGCATCAGCAGTAGGTGCTGGAACTGTGCTCTCCTCTGTCACAAGCCAGGAGCAAAAGGAGAGCTACTAAAGCTGCACTTTCACCTGGACAGTGAGACTTTCATCCAGGATCAACATGGTGACAAGGAACTGGTCTGGTCTGTTTGTGCCATTACTGGGTAGCTCAGCCTGCTCCCATGATACTGTAGTGCAGCAAGCCCTTCTCCACTCCATACCAAGGCAGAAATCCAGACGTTTGGAGTACCTGTCAGCTTGGACCAGCAGAATGAGCCACTCCACCCTTCATGGACATAGACTAAAGTGCAGTGGAGTCCTCTCTGCTCTACACCCAGGCAGATCTTCAGGCATTAGTAGCACCCACACTCTTGAATTAGGAGCTTAGGCTGCTCTCCATCCCCTGGCAGAGATATTGGAACTATGAAGGTCTCTCAGCTCCACACCTAAGCACATCTCTGGGCACTTGGTGGCTACCTACTGGACTCTCCCTCAGCATGATGCTTTTGCCTGACATTGGAGGACCTGTAGGTGAACTTTCTGGGTCCATCATGGAAAATATATTTGATGGAATAATCTGAGAAAAATGCTGTAATATTGTAAAAGATGTTGACATTTAGATAAAAGAAATCCAGAGAACACCTGGGAGACAATCTACAAAATGAATATCACTGACACATATAGTCACCAAACTGTCCAAAGTCAATACTAAAGAGAAAATATTAAAGACAGGTGGGGAATTTGTTACCACTAGGCCAGACTTACAAGAGATCCTTCGGAGTGTTCTAAGCACGGAAACAAAAGAACAATATCTGCTACCACAAAAACACTTAAGTACATAGCCCACAGACCATAGAAAGCAACTACACAATAGAAACTACAAAGCAACCAGCTAGCAATGTTATGATAGAATGAAAACCTTACATATCAGCATTAAACTTGAATATAAATGGTCTAAATGCCCCACTTAAAAAGCACAGAGTGGGAAGTTAGATTAGAAAACAAGATTCATCTGTCTGCTGTCTTCGAAAGACTCAACTCATGTAGAATAAAACCATAGGCTCAAAGTAAAAGATTACAGAAAGATCTACTATGAAAATGGAGAATGAAAGAAAGCAGAGGTCATTTTCTTATATCAGATAAAACAGACTTTAAGCCAACAACAGTAAAAAAAAGGACAAAGAATGACATTATACTATGATAAAAGGTTCAACTCAACTAGAAGACTTGATTATCCTAAATATATACACATCCAACATTGGAGCGCCCAAATTCGTAAAACAAGTACTTTTAGACCTACAAAAAGACTCAGACAGCCACATAATAATAGTGGCAGACTTCAACACAGTGCTGACAGCATTAGATAGATGATCAAGGGAGAAAACTAACAAAGAAATTGTTATGAGTAATTTATGACTATGTCTAGGACTTAAATTTGACACTTGACCAATTGGAACTAATAGACACCTACAGAATACTCTACCCATCAACCACAAAATTTACATTCTTCTGATCTACACAGTGACATACTTGAAGATTGATTACATGGTAGGCCATAAGGCAGGCCTCAATAATTCCGAAAAGCAAAAATTACACCAGGCCGGGCACGGTGGCTCAAGCCTGTAATCCCAGCACTTTGGGAGGCCGAGACGGGTGGATCACCAGGTCAGGAGATCGAGACCATCCTGGCTAACACCGTGAAACCCCGTCTCTACTAAAAAATACAAAAAACTAGCCGGGGAGATGGCGGGCGCCTGTAGTCCCAGCTACTCGGGAGGCTGAGGCAGGAGAATGGCGTAAACCCGGGAGGCGGAGCTTGCAGTGAGCTGAGATCTGGCCACTGCACTCCAGCCTGGGCGATAGAGCGAGACTCCGTCTCAAAAAAAAAAAAAAAAAAAAATTACACCAACCATACTCTCAGATCATAGTGGAATGAAAATATAAATCAATACCAATAACATCTTTCAAAACTATGCAATTATGTGGAAATTAAACTGCTCCTGAATGACTTCTGAGTAAACTATAATTAAGGCGGAAATCAAGAAATTCTTTGAAATAAATGAAAATAGAGAAAGAAATAAGAAGTATTAAAATAAGAAAAGAGATCAAATAATCTCTCTTCCCAGATGCTGTGTTTCTTTGTTTTGAAAACCTTAAAGATTCCACCAAAAGGTTCCTGGAATTTATAAACAATGTCAGCAGAATTTCAGGACATGATATCAATGTACAAAAACCAGTAATATTTCTTTACACAAATAACATCCAAGTTGAGAGCCAAATCAGAAAGAAAATCTCATTTACAATAACCACAAAAAAATAAAATATCCAGGAATACATTCAACCAAGGAGGTAAATGCTCTCTACATAAAGAAGTACAAAAGATTGCATAAATAATTTATAGGTGAAACAAACAAATAGAAAAACATTCTGTGCTCATGGATTGGATGAATCAATATCATTAGAATGACCATACTGCCTGTAACAATCTGTAGATTCAGTGCTATTCCTATGAAACTACCAATGTCATTTCTTATAGAATTGGAAAAACAATATTCTAAAATTCATATGGAACTAAGAAGGAGCCTGAATAATAGCCAAGGCAATCCTAAACAAAATGGGCAGAGCTAGAGGCATCACATTACTATATTATAAAGCTATACTATAAAACCATAGTAAACAAAACAGCACTGTACTGATATAAAAGCAGACATACCGACTAATGGAACAGAATAGAAAACCCAGAAATAAAACCACACACCTACAGCCATCCAATATTTGACAAAGTTGACAAAAATAACCAATTTTTAGGGAAAGGACTATTCAAAAAAGTGTATTGGGATAGCTGGCTAGACATACGCACAAGATTGAAGCTGGACTTCTACATTTTACCATGTGCAAAAAATAACTCAGGGTGGATTAAATATTTGGATGTAAGACCTCAAACTATAAGAATCCCAGAAATAAACTTAGGAAACACCATTCTGGACATCATGTAGGGAAATAATTTATGACTAAGTCCTCAAAAGCAATTGCGACAAAAACAAAAATTGACAGTGGGACCTAATTAATCTAAAAGCTTTTGCATAGCAACAGAAGCTAGCAACAGAGCAAACAGACAAGTTACAGAATGGGAGAAAAATCCGCAAACTACACATCTAACAAAAGTCTAATATCCAGCATCTATAAGGAACTTAAACAAATTAACAAGCAAAACTCAAATAACCCCATTAAAAACTGGGCAGAAGACATGAACAGACACTTCTGAAAAGAAGACAGAAGCTAACAATAGTAAAAAAGGACAAAGACGGATAACGAACAAGTGTCCAACAAACATGAAAAAAATACTCAATATCCCTAAATATTGAGAAATGCAAACTAGAGCCACAGTTAGATAACATTTTGCACTAGTCAGAATGGCTATTAATAAAAGTTGAGAGGCCGGGCGCGGTGGCTCAAGCCTGTAATCCCAGCACTTTGGGAGGCCGAGACGGGCGGATCACGAGGTCAGGAGATCGAGACCATCGGCTAACACGGTGAAACCCCGTCTCTACTAAAAAATACAAAAATCTAGCCGGGCAACATGGCGGGCGCCTGTAGTCCCAGCTACTCAGGAGGCTGAAGCAGGAGAATGGCGTGCACCCGGGAGGCGGAGCTTTCAGTGAGCTGAGATCCGGCCACTGCACTCCAGCCTGGGCGACAGAGTGAGACTCCGTCTCAAAAAAAATATAAAAAATAAAAAAAATAAAAAAATAAAAGTTGAGGAACACATGCTGGTGAGCCTGGAGAAAAGGGAATGCTTATACACTGTTGGTGGGAATGTAAATTAGTTCAGCCACTGTGTAAAGCAGTTTGTAGATTTCTCAAATAACTTAAAACAAAATGGCCATTGGCCCAAGCAACCCTGTTATTGGGTATATATATCCAAAAGAAAACAAATCCTTTTATCACAAAGACACATACACTCACATGTTCATCGCAGCACTATTCACAATAGCAAAGATATGGAATCAAACTAGGTGCCCATCAATTGTGGATTGGGTAAAAATATGTGGTACATATACACCAAGTAATACGATTAATATGAAGCCATTAGAAGAATGAAACCATGTCCTTTGGTGGATGGTTTCCAGCAATATGGATGCAGCTGGAAACCGTTATCCTACGTAAAGTAACACAGGAACAGAAACTCTAATATCACATGTTCTCAGTTATAAATGGGAGTTAAATATTGGGTATTCACGTACACAAAAATGGTAATAATAGAGACTGGGGACTAGTAGAAGGGGAGGTGCTGAAGAGGGCCAAGAGTTGAAGGACTTACTATTAGGTGCAATGCTCAGTACCTGAATGACAAGATCATTTATTCCTCAAACCTCAGTGTCACACAATATATTCATGTAGCAAACCTGCCCGTGTACCCCCTGAATCTAAAATCAAAGTCAAAAAAATGCTATTAAAAAGTAATATAAAACTTCCATTCCACTGGAATTTCTCTCCCTTCTCATGGTGTTTTCTTGTTTGCTATTTAATGTATTATGTAAACAACAATTGAAATTTTAAATTATTGGTTTGTGTAAACTGTTCATTTTTATATGGTACAAGGCCAGTTCTAAATGCAAGAATATTTAATTCAGTTGCAGAATCACTGAACTCACTCAGTTTTTATTTCATAGCTTGTGCATGCACATGTATTTCTTTCTTACCCGAAAAGGGAAAACAGAGCACAAACACTATCTAAACTGTATTTATTTGATTTATTAATCTGCACACATTCTACCAACACACTGTAACTTTGGCTCACTGATAAGTGAGGAAGACTGAAAGAAAAAGAATATGAGTTGCCCTACTTTTTGTCCTTCTATGAAAAAAAATTTTGTTTAAGTGGTTGACTTGAGAAGCAACATGAATATGAAAAGATATGATACTCTCTTGTTGGATTTGTGTGTTTTTAGAATGCAGCTGCCTTGTTTATAGATATATTTGAAGCAAATTGTATTGTTATGCTAACAGAAAACATGCCTTTTGGATGGATGTCAGTGTCCCATTGATCCAGTTATAGTTGCAGAACGTTTATTTTGTATTCACTTGGTGAACTATTGTGCATTGTGTGTCATCTGGCATTTAGTGTTCTGGGGGTATCACAAAGGCTATCAGTGGGTTGAAAACGGGTTGACAAAGACGATTAGATGTGAATATGTTGTGTGTCTCCTCTGTCCATACACATATGACATTGGCCCATTGGATTTCACTTAGGAAGCAGAATTTCAAAGATTAAAATTATTTGAAATATCAAAATGATATCAGTATCACATAAATCCAAGTGCTGGATCCTTCTGAGATTAGGGTCCTATGTGACTGCACCTATAAAGCTATCCCTGGCTCATAAACAGGACACCGAGTTTTACAGTTATGTCAGATCATTTCCATTCGTGAGTCCATATCTTGGCTCTTCTTGGGCAGATGACTTTTAGAGAATGTTTTTTTGTCTATTATTGAAAGGTCACAATGTTTGTGTCTATTAATTTGTGATCCATAATCTGAAGCAGCTTTAGATATTATAATTCAGTATGCAGATATTCACGTTTTAATTTTTCTTGTTATGTTATTCACCTGTATTCTCATCTTTTATCTGCTGCCATGAGGTATAGAACCTCTTTTCTTTTGTTTCTCAACATGTGATCTTCCTATATTCTTTGAAGACAAAGAATGTAAGCATCTGACTGTTAAGTCTGAGAAAAACAATTTTTTCTCCTTAGATAAACTACTAAAGATGCATGTTTTAGTCTGTTGCATACCTCTGACTTCAGGGTAACAGATGCTACAATTACTGAGTCCTGCTGGATTTCTGTAATTCCAGCTGGGTCATTCTCATTGTTACCTCCCCCACAACTGGTAGATATATGTAAGCTGGTTTGTCAGTTACCATAAAATGAATGGCTTTCCATCTTCAGTATGCTGCTGACATGTCTTAGCTGTTATATCTTTTCATTCACAGTTTTAAAACTATTTTCTACTAGGATGAAAGTTTTCTTTGAAAGTAGGATATTTTAAATTATTGGTTTGCTTGGTTTTCATATTTGTAACTTGATTTCTGAGAATTTTACTGAAACAAAATATGAAGAAATAAAAAATTTTGTAAAGCCAAATAACAGAGGCTCACATTGCCAAAAATCATGGATGCTTTTTCTGTGAGGAAAAAGAGTTGGTAACATTTCTTTCTTTTTGTTTTTGTTTTTTTGTTTGCTTTAGGACGCTAAGCATATACAAATTCAAACTAATAAAGACTGTCAGTTTGAACACCTTAACAGGGAATTTCCAGTGGCACTCAGACTATACCACTTTTTTTTCTTGCAGCAATACTATGATTTCATCTCTTGTAAATTTCTGTGTTTTTTTCTTGAAATTTTTTTAAACTGATCTTTGTGTTTGTGATTAAATTGTCTGCTGAAGATTAAAAACTTAAGATCCATGTTGTTTTGAATTTTCCAAAATGAATTCATTACAATATATTAATGAAAATTATTAAATTAACTCAAAAACTTTATCACTAAATTTTAGTTTAGATATGATATGAAATATCGTTTACATTTAATATTTATCCTGGTACAATATTTGATTGTAAAGTCACAAATATTTAAAGATACAGTTTTCAAGGACTTACCAGTTTAGTGGGCGATACATGTTGCAAATAAATTTTGCTCTCTGAATTTAAGCTTTTTTCTTTCAAATCTTTGTAAGTTGGCTCCTGTGTGTAATTTTGGCTTATTTGCTGCCTTACAACATTGATTTGCGATTGGTAAGGTAAACACACCTCTCTTCACACCAAACTGACTAAAATACATATTCTTCAGGAAGGTTAAAATTATGCATCAGTGTTTCACTGAGTCCATTGGTTCACCAGGATCAGTTACCTGGTGGAATGATTGTCAAAAGGCATCATCGTGGACAACTCTTTTAGAAGGGGATGTGAGAATTGGGGGAATTGAAGACATTCATAGTAAAATATGTTACAAAAATTCGTTTACTGGAGCTATGCACAAAGTGAAATGTGAGTTCAGGAAAAAGGGGAACCCCAGTCAGTTGAGAGTGTCAGGAAAGCTTCATCTACTGTATAGCACTAAGGCCAAACTTATACCTAGGTGTTTAAAGGCCAAACAAGATGTTGATTAATTAAAAAAAAAAAATATATATATATATATGACATGAAAATCATATAATACTATGGTATGACCAGAAAATTTCAAGTTTAATATTATTTCTGGGGTTTATGTTAAAAATATAAGAAATTATGTAGTGAGAATTGCACCTGTTAGCAGTTAGTAGTATATATTAATTTGCAGAATATGAAGACATTTCAAGAATTGTAATCAGAAGAACAATGGTCAACTTTACTGATTTATAAGTTTTCTCTCTTCTTTTTCAAAATTCACACTTTAATTTAAATGTATAGAGTAACTAGTTATAAGACTTGAGAAAATCTTACCCAAAAAAAGCTCATTAAAAAATAAGTTCTGATAACCTACTTAAAGAAATTTTACTTAGTGGTATTGTAAATGTACAAAAACCTTCATATACATTTGACTAGAGCCAGAAAATAAACATGCTGATTTCAGTATAATGCTAATAACTTTCTTTACTAAATGAAATACACAAATATGATCATGATGCAACAACTGGAATAATTTTTATTTTTCTTTAGAAAAGCTATGCTTTTTTTTTCTTTTTTTAACCCCCAAATCTAGGTACCGTATGGCTATTTGTACTCATTATATTAGATTACTATCTTAATGCTTCAAAGCAAACATCAGCTTTTATTGAAGACGTAAATAATTATTGATTAAATTTCAAATGCATGGTTTGTCACACTCTCTCAGAATCTAATTCATTTTAAATTAGGATTTGTATTTGAAGACTTCCTTCTTAATTTTTTAAAATGCTTTCAGTCCTCTACATTGTCATTCTCCATTACTACTTGAAATAATAATTACTTATAAAGCAAAGGTAATAGGCATTTTTTTTAAAGTCCTAAAGGCTGGCAATTAATCCATTTTCTGTTAGTGAGCAGCTCCATTAATTGGAGCTGTCATTTTATTGTGATAAAAATTTTAAGTTCTTATGATACAAAGATTTTATTTTGAACGTGGTGGAAAAGAAAGATAAGCCATGAAGACAGGGCAATTTTAAAGTATTTTACTCAAAGAATCAAACAATATTAAATGCCCAGGTTCTTGGCTTTGAAAATGTGACAATGAAACAAAGTGTCTCTGACTTTGTGGAGCATATAATCAAGTGAAGGAAACAGTAAATGGAAAAATAGCAAATTAAAATAGCAGCAAGACTGGCATTTTGTCTTATTTTTTACTGGAATTTGATAAACAGTAGGCACTGGATAAATGATTTTGAAACCAATAATTACGGCATATAATATTTTCCAATTTGCTGGTTACACTTGTTTAAAAATGCCTTTTTATTTTGGAGAGCACTTGCTTATCTTAAAGTGTCTTACAAGGAAGTTTATTTTAAAGTCAGAGTGGTTAGGACAGTCAATTATTCTTATATGATTTAGCTATGCTTGATACCAAATTTGACCCAGCCAACTGAAGACTAAGTAAACTGGGTTCAGCTAAACTGCCTCACTCCAATTTTTGTGACTCTGAGTGAGGTAAAAATAAAGCACCTCTACAGATGACAAGGTCATGTTCAGAGATGCCAGGAGTTTGATGTCTAGCATAGAACATTGGTAGAACTTTGATTGCCATCAGTTTTCTTTGTTCATGACATCTGCTTCCTGCGGTATGGAAAGTGAGGACAGATGCAGGAATAAAGTGTAGGACAAATATTAATTGTGACAATCAGTGTTTCTGAGGTTTTGAAACCACACATTTTTAAAGTCAGCAAATCATTATAGACAATAATTGAGTCTCTTAAAACTCATATGTTGATTAAAAAAACAAAAACTCATAAATTCACATAAGCATTCAAAATTTCAAATAAGATAACATGGAACGTTAATACATTATTAAATCATAATGAAAGTATTCAGACATATAATTTTACATGGTATTAAGTAAAGGAGTGTGATGAATAAAAATATGGGTAAGAGTATATATTAGCTAACATGCAAACAATTATAGTACTTTTTTCAACTTATTTTTCCATAAGATAGAAAAGATTACAAAAGTAAGCACTAAATAAATGTCAAAAAGGCAGTAATGACCACTAAACTTTTGAGTGTCTGAATAAATATATTTATTAATTATTACGAATATGGCCTTTGGATTCAGATCTGGGTTAGTCACAGCCAGGACCCTGGGTAGCAAGTCAATCTTAGAATGCCTTCTCCACATGGCAGTTTTATGAACTTTATTCATGTTACTTGACCATTATCTGTCAGCTTTATCATCTGTAAAGGAGAGTTACCATGTGCTCTTTCTTTTCTTTTTCTTTTTCTTTTTTTTTTTGAGACAGAGTCTCACTCTTTCCCCCAGGCTGGAGTGCAGTGGCCCTATCTGGGTTCACTGCAAGCTCTGCTTCCTGCGTTCACGCCATTCTCCTGCCTCAGCCTCAAGTAGCTGGGACTACAGGCACCCGCCACCACGCCCGGCTAACTTTTTTGTATTTTTAGTAGAGACGGGGTTTCACCGTGTTAGCCAGGATGGTCTCAATCTCCTGACCTCTTGATCCGCCTGCCTCGGCCTCCCAAAGTGCTGGGTTTACAAGCGTGAGCCACCGCGACTGGCTATCATGTGCTCTTTAAGGCTCTTGTGGACTTATACAAAGCAGTGTTTGCAAAATGCTTCTTATGGACTAAATGTTTGCATCCCTCCAAAATTCATATGTTGAAATCTTCCCCTCCCATGTGATGGTATTAGGAAGTGTGGCTCTGAGAAGCAATTAGGTCATGAGGGTAGAGTCTTCATTAATGGGATTAGTGTCTTCTTCTTCCATAGAAGAAGAGACATTGAGCTGGGTCATGCTCTCTGCTCTCTGCTAAATGAGGAAACAATGAGAAGTCAGTCAACTGCAAACCAAGAGGAGTGCCCTCACCAGGTGCTGGGTCTACTGGAACGGTGATTTCAAACATCCCAGCCTTCAGAACAGTGAGAGATAAATGTTGTTTATGATATTTGTTATAGCAACACCAGCTAACTAGGACAGTACTTATTGCATACCATACATTACAGAAATGAAATTGGCATAGGTGTTCAATAAATGTTGTTATTTAGAAATAAAAGAGGAGACAGTCTCAATAGGATAATGAGTCTACATTGTTACCTTTGAAGAGTCTAACTGGGGTATATTTGGTAATTTAAAAACTTTTTTACTAATAGAATACTACAAAGTGTAATCTTCAGATTTGCAGTAACAACTTAGAGAGCAGCAATAGAAGTGATATTTTCTGATAACTAAGAAAACTTTTAATAATGTGGACTGCCCTGAAACTATGGTGGTGTTCATCTGTGATTTGAAAGATATAATGAAAAGCACAAACTTCTAATAAGAAACTACCACTCAGACAATAGTTTAATATGGTGCTTAAATGTTTTTGCCAGTAGTAGTATTTTGCTATTAGAAAAATATCTGATAGAATTTTTATCTTCCATGCAGATGTAACAATAATGAGTTGTATCCAGAATGGGGATTCTTCTTAACAACATCCCATCCTCAGCCCTAAATCCTATCAAAGTGAGTTGGGAAGTGGTTGTTTGGACTTCATCAGTTATAATTTCTTTCACATAAGTTTTCCTTGCTTTAATCCGTCCCACTGGCATGGTAATCTATAACACATTCATCTATTCAATTTATTTATTTAGCAAACATACCCTGCAAAGTACATAGCCACTGTTAGTCTCTAAACACGCATGTAACATTGCAGAGAAAAATGAAATCTTGTTAAATGACAATGATACAAAATAGAATGTAATAAGGCCCTTAATAAAAGTAAATTCTGGGCCAGGCACACTGGCCCACCCTTGTAATCTCAGCACTTTGGAAGACCGAAGCAAGTGGATCACTTGGGATCAGGAGTTCAAGACCAGCCTGGCCAACATGGTGAAAACTTGTCTCCACCACAAAAACAAAAAAATTAGCTGGGCGTGGTAGCATGCCTTTAATCCTAGCTACTCAGGAGACTGAGGCAGGAGAACCGCTTGAACCCAGGAGGTGCAGGTTGCAGTGAGCCAAGATCCCAAGATCATGCCAGGGCTCTCCAGCCTGGGCAACAGAGACTCTGTCTCAATAATAAATAAATAAATAAATAAATAAATAAATAAATAAATAAATAATTTTAGCAAGCTAACAGTTATTGGATGACCACCATGTCCTAGGCGTTCCCCTAGATTTTTGCAGTGTGCACTGCCTCAGTCTTATTTGATTTTCCCTAAACTTTGTGAAGTCAACATTAATATTACCATTTTACAGATTACAAGAAAACAAAACAAAACAAAAAAACACCAAGAAGCTCAAACTGAAGTCAGTTGAGGCTAAGGTGTTCCTTAGATTTCTACCTCAATATCCCTTATACCGCATGTGCTTCATATTCCTAACCACAGAATACCCTGAAGATATTCATAGTCTTTTTCCCCTTCTGCATGGCTACTGTCAAAGTCCGATTTCAGCCCTTTAGAATCTTTCCTCTGGATTATTTCTAATTGCTTTTCCACCTCCAATTTTAAATATCTCCCTCCTTCTTTCTACATATCATCCAGGTCTAATCACACTACATTTCTGTAGACAAATTCTTCAGAGACTTTTTATTGTATGCCAACGAAGCAAAAGCTACTTTTAATGACATACTGAAACGTCTTTGAGCTGCCTCCTATTCTATTCCATTTCTCTTCTGCAGTTCCTCCCCTCCCCCAGAAAAGGAGATCCCATCCTTACAGACCTATCTGATGTTTTGTGATCTGATTGTTCGATCATGTCTCTGAGCAGATTTTCCCTCAGGTTGGATTTACCATATTCATTCCTCAAGATCCAAGTGGAGAACTGCCTTCTCTGTAGAGCTTGTCAGATTGAGATAGTTATTCCTGAGATGGTCCATCACTGTCTACCCTGTAGGTCCACATAACATAGTACTATTTTATAAAAATACACTACAGAAAAAAGAAAGTATCTTATATTTGAATCACTTGTGCTACAGAATTATTTCTCGTTTTCTATTTATTCAACTACCATTTTGGAAACAAAGCAAATAATTTTTGAGAAATAAATATTTCTCTAAAACAATCATAGTTATTTCCGACTTTGGATGCTTTTATAGGTCACCTAAAAGGACTTTTTTTTTTAAAGGAAAAATGTACTCAATGATAGATTAGTAGTTATTTTTAAATGTAGGACATCACAACTGCCAATGGTGGATACTAATAAAATAACCCATTTAAAGATCACTTTTGAAAGGTCACAGATAGAAGTCTTCTACAGGTAAAACTTATAGCTAAAAAATTATTGAAAAACAAGCGAGTGAGAGAAAACAGCACTACTAATGTGATGGCTTGGGATAAAATTTCCAGTGACAGCATCATATAGGCTTTTAAAAATGCTATTTTTCAAAAAGCAGACAGATATGAAGATGATGTGCTTTAGAAAACTGTTAGATGACTCATGATGTGGCTGCTGTGATGACTAGATGGTGATGTCTGGGGTGTCCATGAAAGATTTAAGGAAATTGCTTCATAAAATATGAGTAGGGAAAAAATCCATAACTTTATATTAATATCTTATTTTATATAGTGCTATTTTAAGTGTGTTCATGTAATCAATTATGTAATCAAAATATGCATTTATCTACTTCATTTTATCTAAGGTAGACAAAAGTATTCTTGTTGCCTTTTCTTATTTGGAAAATAGAGAACAGTATTATAGTCAGATATCTTAGGTTTTGGATGTAGGTAATACTTCTTTTTGTGGCTTTTATTTTATTTTATTTTGAGACGGAGTCTGGTTCTGTCGCCCAGGCTGCAGTGCAGCGGCGCCATCTCGGCTCACTGCGAGCTCCACCTCCCAGATTCAGGCAATTCTCCTTCCTCAGCCTCCCGAGTAGTTGGGACTACAGGCGTGCACCACCATTCTCGGCTAATTTTTTTTTTTTTTTTTTTTTTTTGGTATTTTTAGTGGAGACGGCGTTTCACTGTGTTAGCCAGGATGATCTCCATCTCCTGACCCCATGATCCTCCCTCCTTGGCCTCCCAAAGTGCTGGAATTACAGGCATGAGACACCGCGCCCGGCCTATTTTATTTTTTTTGAGACGGAGCTTCGCTCTTGTTGCCCAGGCTGAAGTGCAATGGCACGATCTCCCCTCACTGCAAACTCTGCCTCCTGGGTTCAAGTGATTCTCCTGCTTCAGTGTCCCGAGTTGCTGGGATTACAGGCATGCCCCACCAGACTAATTTTGTGTTTTCAGTAGAAACGGAGTTTCCCCACATTGGTCAGGCTGGTCTTGAACTCCTGACCTCAGGTGATCCGCCCGCCTCGGCTCCCAAAGTGCTGGGATTACAGGCGTGAGCCACCTGCCTGGCCTGTATTTCTTTTTATCAGCCTCTTTTCCTTAATATGCCGCTAGTTCCTTGATGAACAGAGAATGTAAACTTCATAAGGAAAGGCATTTATTATTGTTAATAAATGCTCTTATCACCAATCCCGAACACTTCTAAGCTCACAGTGAGCACTTAACAAATGATGCTACAAGGGATCAGTAAATCAATGTATTTCAGGCACTGTATTTCAGTGTTTGACGTGCAGTAAACTGTTGTTAGTTTTATGTTAAGAATACATTATTGCAATAAATTTTGAATAGGTATAATAAACAGAGGAAGCCTGACTCAAACCCAGATTTATTTTTTGCTGGATCCAACAGTATTTGTATTGCCTCTGGACAAACAGAAAATGGGTAGATGGTTTCCATACTGGAGTAGGAGAGGTAACATGACATGGAAAACATTATGAATTCACTAGGTATGAACTGAAACTTTCCTCAATGTCTTTTAGTGACTTACTTAGATATGAAATGCTATTTATCAGCCAATTTTAATTTCAATAGTCCCTAGCTGAGCACTCACCCCCACCAACCTGTGCTGCTCTCCGGTCAGAAGTTAACATCAAATGCTGGAGGCTGAATGACTAGTCTTCACTTTCTCAGGCGCAGAGTCCACGCACCCCTTTTAAAACTCAACGGTTTTTGGCTCCTAGATAGCCAGAATAAAAGGTCTTTATGTAAAAGCTTCATCAAAGCTTCTATTTTCTTCAACCACTCTTGTATCTTAGCCTGCCAGGCTACTAAATTGTTGACACTGAAACACTGACTAGCCCTTTTCTATCCTTTTGGAAATAGAATGCCCTGATTAGACCTAGGTATCCAGTGTCAATTCTATTAAGACTCACAACAGTCTGTATCCTGTCTATTTGATTGTGAGAACCAAATAATCCCATACTAGACTCTTTGTTTTTTTAGAGACAAGTCAAAAGAAAGACCTTTGCTGAATCATAATATTATACCTTGATTGCTATTGAGAAAACCTAATCATTGTTTCATAAAAGTTTTTTTATACTTATATGCTACTTTTTCTTCATATATCCATAGATCTACATGATTTTTTCTCCTTTCTATTTAATTCAAGTTCTAGTTGAAACTTAAAACTATAAAGATGTCTCCTTCCTTTGAATTCATAATATCATCTTTGTCTCTCATGATGCAATCATAAAACACCAAACCATTTATTTTGCATTGTGTAACAGTTAATTTACATATATGTCTGATTATAAGATGGTATAAGAATTGTACTCATTTACTTCTTATTTTTTTCTGAGGAATTGGTAAACTATTCTTCATTTGAGTCAATAAAATTTTTCAGATGTTTTATACTATATTCTTTCTTTTGGTTTTGAGTCTAGTATGGGATTATTTGGTTCTCACAATCAAATAGACAGGATACAGACTGTTGTGAGTCTTAATAGAATTGACACTGGATACCTAGGTCTAATGCTTGTCCCAAGCAACTGACTGCAAAAGACTTCCTCATTTTAAAAAGTTATTTTTAGACAGATTAACAGATAAAAACCTGATTTTTAAATGCTGCTTATACTGTCTCATTGTCTCTGCTTGCTCTTTAAAAATATCATGTTGCCTATTCCTATGATGGCCTTGATATTTCTTCCTTTACTTGGAGTGTCCGTGATGACAGTTACTTAGCAAATTCTCAGTCTCAGAGTTCTTGATATTTCAGGAACACTATCCTTCCTTAATAAGATGACTATGAAGTCAGGTGGCTCGTTGTTTAAATTTTTGGTAGTGATTTTGGAAAATAAGATATTATTATATTTTGCATAAAATAAGAATTTTTGTATTCTTGCTCCCTTGGCACAGACTGCTCTTCCCCTTACCTAATATAATTTTATTTTTCTTCGCAAATATTTAGCACACTCACTCCTCCTTCTGGGAGACATAGTGCCCCATTCAGTCACTGCACGCTGCTCAAAATCTGAGATCTCTGGATAATGTAAAACTTTCTCCATCAGGTCTTGTGGCTTTCTTTGGTACAAAGATGTATAGACTAAAATGAAGTTTCCCGCCTACCTCTCCTAACTTGTTCACCCAGCATACCATGGTGAAAAAGGACCAATTTCTTTCTCATTAGGAGAAGGTATAGATGGAAGATATAACAATTTAAAGCGATTCTGAAATCCCAAGAGAAAGAAAATGGCATCCATAATCTTGCCAATCAACTTCAAAACAATTTCCCATTTATGACAACTCCACATTGATTATATTCCTACGTGCGACTTTACTCAATTCAAAGATTCTCTGCACAACATTTTGGATTGCACTTTTTTCATGTGCTTTTTAAAAATAGCATATCCAGTTTGACGAATTTTCTAGTATTGATCTTGCTGACTAAAAATATGTTAACATAATTCTTACAAGATGAAAAGTGAGATTAATATTATATTATTATTCTTTTTTTAATGACACTGAGATTGTAAGTTCTGATGGCTGAGATGGTGCCAAATTTTCTGGTGTCTTCCCATTTTTCTGTGAATGTTCAATCTTTTATCTCTGCATACTCCAATATAGTTGGTCATTTCCTGGTCACATATCCATTTGAATCAAGAGCTAATTCTTTGTAATTAATAAAAGAAATATCTTTATCTGTAAAACAGTAGTTTTTTCTCAGAGTCCAGATTGCAAGCATGATAATTTTACATTACAATGTTATCTGAATTGTTCATTGTTTTTCATATTTTGGTAAAAAAAGAAGTAAACTTCCCATAATGGTAAGAAAATAAATCATAATGCTTAGATTGATTATTTTAGAGACACCTAGGAGAAAAATATTCTACAATTCAATACAAGGCTCCTGTTATAATACCTAACTTTTTTTATGGAGACACATGAGTATTACAGTTAATAAACAAAATGCGAATTTGTAAAATATAAGAAAAACAAGGAAATAAAGGGTGCCTGTCAAACAGATCATTAATTAAATCAATATTGTCAGATACATTATTACATTGAGAAACTTTAAAGAACAACAAATGTTTGCCAAGATTTTAATGTAAGGAATCTTTACCGTGCCCTTTAAAATACATCAGAGAAAAATCACGACAGCTTTAATGCATTTGTATAAATAAGATAGTCATTTTCCTTAATATTCCTTAAAGGTGAGATGTGAGTAATGAAGACCAGAATGTCTTTTAAATACTTATTTTATGACAATATTTTTCATTCTAATGGCACTAACAGATTGATATTGTTATCCAGGTGTCTGTGGTCTGATTCACTCTGAAGCTCTTTGTCTTGTGTAAAAACTTCAAAATAAACTGCTGAGTTAGAGTTTCTCAAGTACTCCTCACATTATTCATGGCAGGAAATTAAATGAGAAGTATAGAATTTAGAGTCAGAATCCTGGATACACTACAGTGGTGTTGGTTTAGCCAAATCATGGATGAGTGTGCTTGAAAACTTACTAATTTCCCTGAATAACTGTCTTCAAAAGTAGAATAGGGATAAAAAATATAAAACAATAATTGGGAGCTATGGTAATTTTCTTTTACCCCACATAGTGAACACTTTTTGGAGGCAGCAGTTTAGTGCTGAAGAGTTTAAAATATGTTTATTTCTAATAAATTCATAGAATAAATTAACTGATTCATTTTGAAATAGAAGAGCCACTTTAAAAAAATTAAGTATTAAACATAAGTGCTGGTAATTATATCTCTTCTGAAAGTATGTAGGTTTTCACTTCTACTTTATCTTTTTTGTCTTATTGAAATGGGATTATTTTTAGTTGACAATGCAAATAGATTTGAAACTGGAGATATAATGATGATACATAGCTGTAAATCTTAACCCATTATAGCGTAAGACTTCTCACATTCCATCAGTTATATTGATTATTTATATCAAATTATTTTTAGAAAATCTACCTTAAAATAAATTTAACCAAGTCTTTTAATCTTAGAAGATTTGTGGTTTTGAAAATACTTATTTTGCAGTGATAAATTTACTTTGTTCCCATTTTCTATTAAGCAATGTAAAATCAGAACTTCTATTCATAACATTTATTTATCACAGCCACTAGAAAAAAAAATAGTCTTTTTATAAAGACATGTTTTTCACTTTCATGAGTTAACTTCATATTTTAAACAGAAAAATTCTAGACAATATTATATATGTTTGAGTGTGACGAGGAATTAAACTTTGGTTTTGGAAGTTTAGTGTCTTTTTGTCTGTTTGTTTGTTTGAGACAGGTTCTTTACTCTGTCACCCAGGCTGAAGTGCAATGGTGTGATCTCTGCTCACTACAACCTCCACCTCTTGAGTTCAAGTGATTCTCGTCCCTCAGCTACCCAAGTAGCTGGAACTACAGGCATGAGCCACCATGCCCAGGTACATTTTTTTTTTGTATTTTTAGTAGAGACAAGGTTTTGCCATGTTGATCAAGCTGGTCTTGAACTCCTGGCCTCATGTGATTGAACCGCATCAACCTCCCAAAAGTGCTGGGATTATAGGTATCAGCCTATACCTATGCCTGGCCAGTTCACTGACTCTTAACATAGAATCGGGTTTTGTTAAGCATCATGACAAGGGCTCTGTGATATATTATTTAAAAATTACTGTTTCTCATATAATATACTTAATTATGTCTACAGTAATTAAAATGTTTACGTTTTACTTATTGAGGGTTTTTTCAATAATGGATGTTTTATTCTGTGAGAGAAATTTATCAGGAAGTTGGAGTAAGACAGAATGTCTTTTACGTTAAGCAAAAAATATTTTTGTTTAACTTTTTAACTTTAAAAAAAAAGAGATCCAAAAAAATAGTCAAACTTTAAGACTAGTTAGAATATCTAAATGATGAGTTTCTAAATCCTGATAACAGGGCAATGATGAAATTCCAACCAGAAAGCTTTACTTTTCAGAGATATAAATTTGTTCAAATAGTTATTTATATGTACTTAAATGGCTAACTCATATGTGAATAATTATATGCTAAATACTGAAAAATGAAAATAATTTAAGATAATATCATGTTTTCTATCACATTAGAGAGGTGACATAGTCAAATGTAAAAAAGAAAAAACTACTAAGTTGTAACTAAGCTGCATGTTGATTTTAGATCAACATAATTTTAAATAATGGAAAGATTAGTATTTGTATTGCAAACTGGGAAGAATTTAAATAGCAGTAGAAAAAAAAGCCTACATAAAATTGTAGAACATAACGATGAGAAAATAGAATTAGCAAGTGTCTTAGTCCATTTGGGTTGCTATAAAATAATATCATAGACTGGGTAGTTTATAAAAAACAAAAATTTATTTCTCACAGATCTAGAAGTTAGAAAGTCCAAAGTCAAGGAGCTGGCCCATTCAATTTTTGGTGAGGACTCTGGTTCATACATTGCACCTTCTCACTGTTTCCTTACATGGAGGAAGGAGATGCTCTATCGTTACGTGGGATGTGTTTTGTAAGAGCACTAACCCTACTCATGAGGGCTCTGCTACAGGTTCACCTCCTGCTAACAGCACATACATGATTAGGGTTCAATATATGAATGCCAGGGAAAAATAAATGGTGAAACTAACGGTAAGTAATTCAAAATTGGAACGTGCAGCTGCCAGAAGTGGAGTTGATCTTTCTTCCTGAATAAGAGTTTTTGCCAAGTAGTGCTAGAAAGGAACACTGGATTGTATGTTGGGAACTTTAACTGATTTGCTAAGAAGTACATGCATGAACTTATATTCACGTGAAATCAACAGAATGATTGTCAGTAAAAATAAAGACAATTTAAAAGGTATTTTACAATGAAGTTAATGTAGGGTGGAATAGATTAGAATTAGAAGTAGGGAAGACCATTAAATGGTACAAAATTCCTCCAGATATGTGATAGCATACTGGGCCAGGGTGAATGGGAACACAATATATAGACATTGGTCATATATTCAAGGAGTCGGATATATTAAACTTTGAAACTTTACTAAAAATGTTCAAGATACACATGTGTTAGACTTGCTCTGAACAGGGCTGGCATTCTTTCTTTGATTCTCAAAAGAAAGCTCTTGAAATACTAGGAACCATTAACTATAATATCTTTATTTAAACAAAAAGAATCTGAAGAGAAGTCAATAAATTGGAATTTCGTAGACGATATATGTGAGGTAGGAAAAACACCAGAATATTATTTCTTTATCTTCAGTGGCTAAGCAATTAACTTTAATACTATCTTTTTTGTAGCAATTCAGGGACTGAATATAAACAGTCACCCAAAACCGTGCTCATATTTGTAAACAGTGTGAGGAAGAAAATATTATTCTAAATTTCAAATTATGGCTGCAGTTTTTCATATACAATACCCTTCACATAGCAAAAAATGATCAGGCATGAATATAGTTTGGATATTCCACCCAAGTCTCAGGTTGATATGTAATCCCCAATGTTGAAGTTGGGGTCTGGTGACAGGTATTGGATCATGGAAGTGGATTTGTCATGAATGGCTTGGGCCATCCCTTGGTGATGAGCGAGCTCTCACTCTGAGTTCACAGGCAATCTGGTTGTTTAAAGGTGTGTGGCACCTACCCCGCCCCCACCCCCCGCACCCTAATGCTTTCTCTCTCTTGCTTCTGCTTTTGCCATGTGACATGCTCGCTCCCCCTTTGTCTTCTGCCATGATTGGAAGCTTCCTCAGAAGCAGATGCCAGCATCATGTTTCCTGTATATCCTGCAGAACTGTGAGCCAATTAAGCCTCTTTGAAAATAAATTACCCAGTCTTAGGTATTTCTTTTTTTTTGTTTTGCTTTTCTTTCTTTTTTTTTTTTTTGAGATGGAGTCTCGCTCTGTCACCCAGCCTAGAGTGCAGTGGCGTGATCTCTGCTTGCTGCAACCTCTCCTTCCAGATTCACATCATTCTTCTGCCTCAGCCTCTCGAGTAGCTGGGACTACAGACGACCGCCACCATGCCTGGCTAATTTTTTTTTTTGGTAAAGACAGGATTATTTCACCGTTTTAGCCAGGATGGTCTGGATCTCCTGACCTCATGATCTGCTCACCTTCGCCTCCCAAAGTGCTGGGATTACAGTCAGGTGTTTGTTTATAGCAATGCAAGAATGGCCTAATGCTGCCATAAAAATAAAGAAAAAAATGATGTGAAACCAAAGAAACAATAGAAAATACATAGACTCTGTCTAAGTCTGTATTGCTATAACAGAATACCTGAAACTAGCTAATTTGCAAATAAAAGAGGCTTATTTAGCTCACATTTCTGGTGAACGGGAAGTTCATGGCCAAGGCACCGTCTTATGGTGAAGACTTTCGTGCTGCTTAATAAAATGGCAGAATGTGAAAGGGTGAACTGTTATATGTGAAAAAGAACCAGACAGAAGGAGGAACCTCAGTACATAACAACTCACTGTCACAAGAGCTAATCCATTATCTTTAGAGCCAGTACTCACTCACTCACACAAGAAGGCATTAATCTATTCAGGAGGGATCTGGCTCCATGACTCAAAACTTTCCACTAGGCCCCACCTCTCCCAACACTGCCACACTGGGGATACAACTTCAAAATGAGCTTTGGTGGGAGCAAATCACATCCAAACCATTGCAGACCTCCAGAGGAAAATATAATGTAGTTATCAATCATGGACTTAAAATAACTTTCATGGCCGGGTGCGGTGGCTCACACCTGTAATCCCAGCACTTTGGGAGGCTGAGGTGGGCGGATCACAAGGTCAGGAAATCGAGACCATCCTGGCTAACACGGTGAAACCCCGTCTCTACTAAAAAATACAAAAAAAATTAGCCGGGCGTGGTGGCGGGCATCTGTAGTCCCAGCTACTTGGGAGGCTGAGGCAGGAGAATGGCATGAACCAGGCAGGCAGAGCTTGCAGTGAGTGAGCCAAGATCGTGCCACTGCACTCCGGCCTGGGTGACAGAGTGAGACCCCATCTCAAAACAAATAAACAAACAAAACCTTTCATTAATATCTTCAAGAAATAAAATGCAAGATGTATTTTGGTAGAAAACTGAAAAGAAGACAGGAAAGAAGAAAGAAAGAAAGGTAGAAAGAAGAGAGAGAGGAAAGAAAGAAGCAGCAAAGTCCAATGGAATTAAAAATTAAAGTAGGATAACTGAAATTAGCAACTTTGTGGATATGTTTAAAGGCAGGTTGGCCACATTTGAAGATAAAAGATATTTTATCTCTTGATCGATTGATCAACTGACTGATCTATCTATTAATCTCTCTTATTGGTTCTATTTCCCTGGAGAACCCTGATTAATACACTCCACAACATTCCGTGGAAATGTTTCAGGTCTGGGCTTCTGCTGGGTATGGGTGAGTCTAGTTTTAGAGGGAATCCTCTCCTGTATGCATATCGCTCCAATAAGGCAACAGGAGTAAATAGCCTTGTCAATAGAAACACATGCAGGCTATGTGGTGCAAGGGCAGTCTGAACTCGGAGTGTCAGCACTTTGCTCCTTATGCAAGAAAGCTAGTGTCCAGGACCTGGAGACATTGGGGTAGCTGGGGTTCTTGAATGTGTGGCATGTTACAGTCTCCCTATGTGGTGGAGAAGTCATGAACTTCTTCAGAAACTGAGCTTGGTTTTATTCTTCCTATTGGGAGAAGAGGGGCTTAAGACTAACTCTTTGGCCTTGCAACTTATGGTAAGCTTCAAGCCTAATTCTCAATTTGTTCCAGGAATAAAACAATGTCTTCTGTGCAATCAACTCTTGAGCAGTATATTAAAAAAAAACTCTTGGCACATAGTAGGCACTCAATAAATATTTGTAGAATAAGTGAATGTATCATTTATTGGGGGAAGAAAGGGAAAAGCTGACAAACTGTAAACGTCTCACTACCAGTGTCACAATCCTACCCCATTATGGGGTTTTTTTTGAACTTCAACAAAGGAAAATTAAAGACTATAATGTCAATAGAAATACTGAAGAAAGTTTTATTCCTCCTGTATCAGAAGTCAGATAAAAATCACTTATTATTTACTTTTTTCCCAGTAGCAAAGATATTATATATTGAGTTCTTCGGTTCCTGATTAAATTATGAAAAAGGAGGAAAAGTAAAAATAAGGAAACCAAAAGCAGTGCTATGTGATTCCCGTATGTCTTAAAGTTTAATGCACATTATATTGCTCATTTCATTTATATATTTCTATTTCTACCCTGATAAAAAGTCATAACATTATAAGGTAACCAAAGTAATATAGTTTGAATTGTGTCCCCATCTAAATCTCATGTTAAATTGTAATCCCCATTATTTGAGGTGGGACCTGGTGGGAGATGATTTGATCATGGGGATGGATTTCTCATGAACGGTTTAGCACCATCCACATGGTGCTGTTCTTATGATAGTGAGTTGTCACGAGATCTGGTTGTTTAAAAGTGTGTGGCATTTCTCCGCTTCTCACTTTTGCTCCTGCTTTCATCATTTGATATGCCTGCTCCCCCTTTGCCTTCTGCCATGATTGGAAGTTTCCTGATGCCTCCCCAGAAGTAGATGCCAGTACACGTTCTGCATAGCCCACAGAAACGTGAGCCAGTTAGACCTCTTTTCTTATACATTACCCAGTCTCAAGTGTTTCATTATAGCAACATAAGGATGGCCTAATACAAAAAATGAATTATAAAAGAAACTGTTTTCCTACTACTTTCTTTCTCTCTAAAAGTAACATCTAATTTAAATCAATATCATAAGCCAGAGTGGAATAACATTTGTCTTATAATTGATGTGTGAAAATAGTAAGAGAACTAAAGAGCAAGAGCAAAAACATAGTTCTAATGTCTTAAGCATATTTATTGCCATCAAAACATTCACCAGTATTTTTTTATTTTTGGGCCCTCATGTTAAGGATATGCCTTAACCCTTTATCACAGAAAATTATTAAAAATTAAAAGAAGCAGTTTCCACTGAGAATTAGAAAGTATCTTAACTTTCTAATTTTCCACTGAACTTTCTAATTTTCCACTTTAACTCTCTAATTTTCCAGTGAAAATTAGAAAATATCTTAACAGACTAAGAATTAATATGACTAAACTATGGTTGCCAGATAAAATTAAAAAACAAAGCAATTTTGAATATCAGATCAACAGGTATTTTCTTGTTAGTGTAACTATGTCCCAGACATTGCATGGCATATACTTAGGTTGTTGTCTCATTGCTCATTTTGAATTAAATTTAATTTGGCATCCTCTGTTGTTAATTGTTCAAGTTGGCAATCCTGCACTGGGTGAACATACAACAGAGCCTTCAAAGTCTAAGCTATGGTAATGTTACTAAAGCAAAAGAAGCAAGTTTCTTCACTGCTTTTTTCTTTCTTCTTGGGAAACATTCACTGAAGCATATTATGTTGTGACAGGTTCTGTTTACTGAAAACTTGTGATATTAGCCCTTGAGGGAAAAACTGTTAAATTAAAATGGACATTTTTTACATAAATTTATCCAATCACTTTTTATTTAAATTGATTGATATCACAAAAGTAAGAGATATTATAGAAGCAGCTAAAAGTAAATAGGTTTCGGAAGATTATTATTGTCTGTTTTTATAGTTGTTCTTTTTCATTGTTTCTGGTTGGGAAGTGTTTCTCTTTTTTGTAATTTGTGATTTTATTTCATTTTAAAACAATGACAAGTAGGCAATAGTTCAGCATTTTTTTTTCTTTTTTTCACTGTCTGAATTAAATAATTATTTTCCTAAATTGACATTTATGTTGTATAGCTTATTTTCCAAATGTGGCTGCTAGAATGGCAACATTTGAAGCTATCCAAAGAAATCTAGCATAAATCCTCTGCTGCCTGAAAGTGTTAAGGGCTTTGCTATAATCTAAATTTGATTTAATTGTTATCGAACTTTGTTATCTAAGAGTATTCTCTATTTCATTCTTATCAGGCTACATTTAGTTATCAGCTAGTCCAAATGCACACTTGATATTAATTAACTCAAAATTTCTCTCTCTGTATATTTATTCTGTAGAACATTATATGCCAAGAGATCTGGAAATCCCAGCAAATATGGCAGAAGAAAAACTTCACATTTTACTACTTAAATATAAAATATGATCTTCCCCCTTAAATATTCTTCAGCACAATATGGCATTTGAAGAAATTTCCTTTTGGTGCATATATACTCCATCAATCTTAAAGCACTTATAAAGATCTATAAAACTGACTAATAAATTTTAGAAGGATTTTTCTTTTTTTGTGTGATTTAAATTTGCATTTGTAAAAGCAAGGATTAATTTATTGAGGAAATATGTAGAAAGCGTCAGGATTCAAACTGCTTTAAAAATAAAATGGAAATCTTTTCTTGGTAGTTGGAATCATTTTTATGTAACTAAGCCAATAACACTTGGCTAGACGACAGTCTGAAAGAAGATAGACTAACTTCCAGTATTTAAAAGCATTTTCAAATCCTAATTGTCTTGGAATATAAATATAGTCATAAGACTTCAAATTGGTTTGACAGGAAGGTTTCTTGAGTCAGCAAGTCAGGTCAGGCAACCCATATTATTTTTCTTTTTCAGGAAAGGGTAATTCTCTAAACTTTATGAAATATGAAAAATTGAGTTCAGTATAACTTATCTTTCATATTTAGTGTTACATTTCACCAGTTACCTATTGGATGCCAGTCTCCATCCTGCGTGTTCTGAAATATCAATTTATTATTTAGAAGATCATTTATGGAATGCCTAGCTATATATTCTTATTACTTTACAGATGAAGTGACTGGTAACTGGAGACATTAAGTAATTTCCCCACTGTTAGGAAGTAGGAGAGTGAGTGACTAATTCTGCCATCTAAAGACTGTGAGCATTCCACAATGCCATGCTGTCCCTCATAAAAGCAATTTTTTAAAAAAAATTTATTTACTTTTTTTGGAGACGGAGTCTGGCTCTGTTGTCCAGGCTGGAGTGCAGCGGCACTATCTCAGCTCACTGCAACTCCTGCCTCCTGGGTTCAAGCGATTCTCCGGTCTCAGCCTCCTTAGTAGCTGGGCTTAAAGGTACCATCCACCACGCACAGCTCATTTTTTGTATTTTAGTAGAGATGGGGTTTCATTGTGTTGCACAGGCTGGTCTGAACTCCTGAGCTCAGGCTATCCGCCCACCATGGCCTCCTAGAGTGCTAGGATTGCAGGTGTGAGCCGCTGCGCCTGGCCTCAAATAAGCATTTTTATTTGTCCTTGATTCACCTAAATTTTCTAAATTCACTTCTAAATACTTATCATGATTCCATGTATAGATCTACAAATGAAATAAAAACATGAAGTGATCTATATTAGATCTATATTAGAAATAGAAATATACTAAGAAGTCAGTCTTCAAGCAGTAAAATATTTTCATTACAAAGAATAGTGATTTGTGTCCAGGGTCCTTTGTTGTCTCCTGCTTCTGATCCTCCAAAATCACAGCATACACACATCTAATTTTGAAGTTCATTCTAAAATTTGAATCTGAGAGATAAAAACGGTATAGTTTAAACTGCTTCTTAAGAATACAATAAAACAACTTCTCCTCCCTTATAAAATAGATATTCTCATAAGGGAGAATATACTCCATTTTAAAAAATCTTTAAAATTGCAAGTAAATGTTTTCTGATTATTATTTTTTTTCTGAGATGCTATATTAAGTGGTTGCCATTTTTTTTTTTTTTTTTTGAGATGGAGTCTCATTCTGTCTCCCAGGCTGGAGTGTAGTGGTGTGATCTCGGCTCACTGCAAGCTCCGCCTTTCTGGGTTCACACCGTTCTCCTGCCTCAGCCTCCCAAGTAGCTGGGACTACAGGCATCCGAGTGGTGCTCATTTCATTTATGTAGACAGCATGGAGTCTGTAGCTGTACAGATCTGCTGTTGATTTCAGCTGTAGGTGTGTCCAGAATTTATTGCTTCTGGTGGGTTCTTGGTCTCGCTGCCTTCAAGAATGAAGCTGCAGACACTCGCAGTGAGTGTTCCAGCTCTTAAAGATGGTGTGTCCGGAGTTTGTTCCTTCAGATGTTCAGAGGTGCCTGGAGTTTATTCCTTCCAGTGGGTTCATGGTCTTGCTGACTTCAGGAGTGAAGCCACAGACCTTCGCAGTGAGTGTTACAGCTCTTAAAGGTGGTGTGTCCAGAGTTGTTTGTTCCTTCTGGTGGGTTCCTGGTCTTGCTGGCTTCAGGAGTGAAGCTGCAGACCTCTGCAGTGAGTATTACAGCTCTTAAAGGCGGAGTGTCTGGAGTTGTTTGTTCCTCCCGGTGGGTTCGTGGCCTCACTGACTTCAGGAATGAAGCTGCAGACCCTTGTGGTGGGTGTTATAGCTCATAAAGGTAGTGTGGACCCAAAGACTGAGCAGCAGCAAGATTTACAGTGAAGAGCAAAAGAACAAAACTTCCACAGTGCAGAAGAGAACCAGAGTGGGTTGCCCCTGCTGGCTCAGGTGGCCAGCTTTTATTCCCTTATTTGGGATCTCCCACATCCTGCTGATTGGTCCATTTTACAGAGTGCTGATTGGTGCATTTACATTCCTTTAACTAGACACAGAGTGCTGATTGGTGCATTTTTACAGAGTGCTGATTGGTGCATCTACAATCCTTTAGCTAGACACAGAGTGCTGATTGGTGCACTTTTACAGAGTGCTGATTGGTGACAGAGAAAGTGCTTAGTTAATAGTATTCATTCAGAAGATATGTTGAAAATCACAACACACAGTATAGATAAAAACACTTTACATTATGCAAGAATGCTAATATAAATGTGTTAACCCAACTGAGACATTCATTTATTGTCAGACCATGTGCCAATGTTTTGTGTCTGGAAATACAGGGAAGTAGGGAAAAGAGGTGAATGTAGATAAGAGGGCATTACGAAAACACTATGGTGTTAGGAACTAATCTGTATCTTGACTATACCATCATCAATATCCTGGTTATGATATTGCATTAGAGATTTATATTATGTGCAGGTAGTCTCTGCATGATCTCATAATAGAAAATATATCTACAATTATCTCAAGGTAAAACAAGTTTAATTAAAAATGTTAATCATGTGCATGTGAGGCAACTTACATATTTACAAATGTGTCTTACTCCAGTGATTACCAAAAGGAGCAGAACAACTTAAATCAGGCAAGAAAATACCTTCTTTGAGGAGTGGCTGATGCTGCTACTCTTGCTCTGTAGGGGATTTTAGATAGAAAAATTAGAAGAGAGCTTTTAATAGTAGTGGTCATTTCATGGGAAATTGATTAAATCTCTTACTGATAATGTCTCTCTTCCAAACCACAGGTTTTAAATATGTCATTAAAGGGAAAGACAATGCTATTCATTCTATGATCTAATGGTGTATTAGCCAGTTCCACACTCCCATAAAGAATTGCCTAAGACTGGGTAATTATAAAGAAAAGAGGTTTAATTGACTCAGTTCTGCATGGCTGAAGTGGCCTCAGGAAAGTTACAATCATGGTACCTCTTTACAGGGAAGCTGGAGAAGGAATCAGAACCAAACAATGGGGGAAACCATTTATAAAACCATAAGATCTCATGAGAACTGAGTCACTATCATGAGAACAGCACAAGAAAAAGCCACCCCTATGATTCAATTACCTCTCACCAGGTTCCTCTCTTGGCACTTGGGGAATATAGGGACTACAATTCAAGATGAGATTTGGTTGGGGACAAAGCCAAACCATACCATTCTGCCCCTGCTCCCTCCCAAATCTCATGTCTTCATAATTCAATACACAATCATACCCTTCCAACAGTCCCCCAAAGTCTTGACTCATTCCAGCATTAACTTGAAAATCCAAATCCAAAGTCTCATCTGAGACAAGGCAAGTCCCTTCTACCTAGGAGCCTGTAAAATCAATAGAAAGTTAGTTATTTCCTAGACACAATGGGAGTACGGGCATGGGTAAATTCAGTCATTCCAAATGAGAAAAACTGGCCAAAACGAAGAGGCCACAGTTGCCAGGCAAATCTAAAATCAAATAAGGCAGTCATTAAAACTTCAAGTTCCAAAATGATCTCCTTTGACTGCGTATCTCACATCCAGGTCAAACTGATTCAAGAGATGGGCTCCCATGGCCTTGGGCTGCTCTGCCTCAGTGGCTTTGCAGGGGCAGCCCCCTCCTGGCTGCTTTCATGGACTGGTGTTTAGTGTCTGTGACTTTTCTAGGCACACAGTGCAAGTTGTCAGTGGATCTACCATTCTGTGGTCTGGAGGATGGTGGTCCTCTTCTCACAGGTTTCCACTAGCCAGTGCTCCAGCGGGGACTCTGTGTGGGGGCTCCAACCAACCCCACAATTCCCTTCTGCACTGACCTAGTGCAGGTTCTCCATGAGGGCTCCATTCCTGCTGCAAACTTCTGCCTGTATATCCAGGAATTTCCATACATCCTCTGAAATCTAGGTGGAGCTTCTCAAACCTCAATTCTTTACTTCTGTGTACTTACTGGCCCAACACCATATGTAAACTGTTAAGGTTTGGGGCTTGCACCCTCTGAAGCAACAGCCTGAGCTATATGTTGACTCCTTTTAGCCATGGCTGGGACACAAGGCACTGTATCCCTAGGAGAGGACAGAGGAGTGAGGTCCTGGGCCTGACCAACAAAACCATTTTTCCTTCCTAGGCCTCTGGGCCTGTGATAGGAGGAGCTACTGTGAAGACCTCTGACATAGCCTGGAGACATTGTTCCCATTTTCTTGGTGATTAACATTTGACGCCTCATTACTTAGGCAAATTTCTACAGCCTTCTTGAATTTCTTCTGAGAAAATGGGTTTTTTTCTTTTTTATCACATTGTCACGCTGCAAAATTTCCAAACTTTTAAGTTCTGCTTCCTCTTCCACTTTTCTAATTAGAAATTTCTTCTACTAGATACCCTAAATTATCTCTCTCAAATTTGAAGTTCCAAAGATCTCTAGGGCAGGGTCAAAATGCCACCAGTCTATATGCTGAAGCATGGCAAGAGTCACTTTTGCTCCAGTTCTCAAGAAGTTTCTCATCTCCATCTGTGGTCACCTCAGCCTAGACTTCTTTGTCCATGTCACTGTCACCATTTTGGTCAAAACCATTCAATAAGTCTCCAGGAAGTTCCAAACTTTCCCACATATTCCTGTCTTCTGAGTCCTGCAACTCTCTAGGAAGTTCAAAACGTTTCCTTTTTTTTTTTTTTTTTTTATCCTTTTCTGATCCCTCCAAACTGTTCCAACCTCGACCTATTACCTAGTTCCAAAGTCATTTCCACATTTTTGTGTATCTTTAGAGTATCACCCCACTCTCTGTGGTACCAATTCACTGTATTAGTCCCTTTTCACACGGCTGTAAAGAACTGCCCAAGACTGTGTCATGTATAAAGAAAAGAGGTTTAATTGACTCAGAATTCCACATGGCTGGGGAGGCCTCAGGAAACCTACAATCATAGTGAAAGACACCTCTTCACAGTGCAGCAGGAGATAGAATGAGAGCTGAGTGAAGGGGAAAGCTCCTTATAAAACTATCAAATCTTGTGAGAACTCACTATTAAGAGAACAGCACAGGAAACACCTGACCCCGTGATTCAATTACCACCCACCAGTTTCCTCCCACAACACATGGGGAATGTGGGGGCTACAATTCAATATGAGATTTTGGTGGGACACAACCAAACCATATCAAATGTTCATATATAAAAAGGTAAGTATTAATAAATTAGGAAATATTCTCAGTGTAACTGCCCAATAGGTTCTTCTTGCCTGCTGCCCAGATAGATCTGATGTATCGAGGCAGGGGAATTGCAATACAAAAGAGTTTAATTCATGCAGAGCCAGCTAAATGGAAGATCAGAGTGTTATTATTACTGAAATCAGCCTGAGAATTTGTGGGCTAGAGTTTTTCAAAGACAGTTTGAGGGAAATGTTGGAGCTGGCTAGGCAATGGGTGCTTGCTGCTGATTGGTTGGGGTTGCAATCATAGGGATATGGAAATGGTTCTCATGCTGCTGAATTTTTTCTTGATTAGGCCAGATGAGCAGTCGGTGGGTCTACATGGAACTATTGGTGAGTGTGTCCAGGTGGAGCCATTGGTTATCAGACATGCAAAAAACCTGAGAAGATATCTTAAAAGGCCACTCTTAGTTTCTACAATAGTGATGTTATCTGCAGAAGTAATTGAGGAAGTTGCATATCTTGTGACCTCTGGAATGATCGCTGCCAATCCTTTATGTCTACACCTTAGCAGAATTCAGGCTCCTTTCATTCTCCTAGACTGGTGGCCTTTCATTAAGTTTACATAGCTGGTCGAATATTAGGGAAGGGCTATCATCATTTAAATTATAAACTAAATGTCTCTCAAAGTTAGCTTGGCCCGATCTCAGCAATAATTAAGGGCAGCTTGAAGCCTAAAGGCAAGATGAGGGTTGGCTAGATCAGATCTCCCTGACTGCCTTAATTTTCTCATGGTTAAAATATATGCAAAGGCAGTTTCATCATCACAGAATGGATGCTTAAAAATAATTGTGCTTCGTATTATTAAAATGGAGTGAAACATATGCTTAAATAAATGTGTATAAACACACACACACACACACACACACACACACCCCTCTGTGTGTGGATAGAGAAAACAAATTCTTGTAATTGAAAACGTTGAGGAAAGAGGACATAGACATTTTGAAAAGCGCCCGCGTTTAATAAGGAAGAACTTTGCACATAAAACAAGATTGGTAGTCAGACAACAAAAATTCATAGGGTGCTAGGTCCTCTGGAGTTTTCGAAAAGGGGGATATTCATGGAAAACAAACAATTTTAAGAAGAGCCATTGTGTTATTTTTGTTGCTGTTTGTTTAAGATCATCTGTGCAAGAATAGTTGGAGGGTGATAAGAGAGAACTCATGGATATAGTCTAGGGGATGTATTATACACTCGGCAAGACATGATGGTAGCTTGAATAAGAAGGTTGGAAAGGTTAGAAGACTGACAGATTTGAATTAGAATTAAAAAGTATTGAATATGGGGTGGGGGAGGGGAATATAGCCAGATGTATGGCTAATAAGGCAGGTAGACTTATCATTTATTAATATAGAAAAATTGGAGAAAAGTCAAATATGGAAGATGGGGTGGTTTGGAAATAGGTTTAAATTTGTTACATTTATAACTAATAAAAATGTGGTAGGTGTTAAAATGATAAATTTAAAGCTGCCAGTCAAATACCTGAATTTATAAAGAAGAAAGTTGGATATAGAAGCTTAGAAGTCAGAGATAAGGACTGGGCTTGACTTATGCATTTGAGTGGCATACACAAATAAAATATGTATAAAGCCATTGAAGTTGATGAGATCATTAGGAAGATGGTAGAGAGTCAGTATAGAAGAGGGTCCATGACTGATACATATGGAGCTCCCATGTCTAGAAGTCAGGCCAAAGAGAAAGAACTGCAAAACAGAAGGAGCAGCCAAATTTATCGGAAGGAAATCAGGGGAGTGTGGTGTCATGAAACTACTTATGCTCCTTATTGGTAGAGTAGGGTGAATGAAACATGTTCATCAGTTATTTTAGCAAGAGTAGTTTTGGTGGAACATAAGGTACAAGCCAGAAGAGAGTATGATAAAGAATAATTTAAAAAAAAGGCCACCAGACACCGAGAACTGGAGTGTATTTTTTCTTCCATCACGGTGACCTGCTATAGACATCTAGGAACACTTCCATCCTTGTTACAAACACCATACCTCAAATTTCAAAATTCATGAAAAGTAATCAATTCTGCAGAACATGACAAGTGTGCCCTCATTCCCTGTTTTGATGCAGTCTTTTACTGTAGGCTATAAATGGTAAGAAAAAGATAAAATACACATTTGACAGGAAGAAACAAAAAAGGTTCACTGTTTGCAGGAGGTATAAATGTTTACTCAACAAAGAGAATAATATATGGAAAAATTATTTCTTAAATTAAGAAGTTTCAAATACTCTGCAGCTTTAGTCAAAGAAAGAAATGAAAAACCAAGTAAGACTTAAAGGGTTATGTGAACTGGAGTGATTTACAAACACATTAAGTAAAACAAACAAACAAAATAGTAAGTTTGTGAAAGAGTATCAGTAATATGCTACCATTCAAGTGAGAAATAATGAAGTGTAAGTAAACATATATTTATCTGTATTTTGTGTAAAAGGAAACTTAAGGATGATAAGGAACCAGTGAGATGGGTTACATGGGGAGAGAGGGTGAGAATAAAGTCAAAGTAGGAGGAGATAGAAAGTAGAGAGGAATGATTATTTTAACTATTAAAAAACACATTTTAAAAAATTTTTGACTTTAGGAACATGGAAGCTTTGCTACACACACAAACACCCACATAGCAAAGATAAGAAATTACCAAAAATAGAATACAAAAAAGCAAATATACCGAAGTATAATTATAATCAATAAAATGGCCATATTTAATTAGTGAGAAATATTCTTGAACATAATATTTTGACTCCATATTATCATGCTGAAGAAAAAAACAACTATACACAGATGTGAACTGTGGTTAATGAGTTCGTTTTCCAAGATTTTATGGGTTGACAATTCAGAATGAATATTATTTGTGTGTTATAGGATTAATAAAACAAGTACATTGTGGATAAAGAGATAGGTTTACCACAGCTGGAAAATGTGGTTACTATAGAGAAAAGGCAAAAGTTGGAAAGAACCTTAAAATATTGGTCAGAATTATGGATCCAATTATCAACTCATGTTTTTGCTCAAGAAGGGATAAATAGAAGAGAGAAAGCGAGTGAGAGAGAATACACACACAAGCACACATATACACACATCTCTGTGAAAGTACAGCCCAACTCTGACTGCCGATTGCTTGGAATCCAAGATATTTCAGTAGCAATGAGTAAGCAAAGAGTATTCAGATTGTAATTTCAAAATGTCATTCTGCATTTAAAGGAATCAAAGATTATTGGATAAACAACTAATTCCAGGGTGGGGACAAGGACAGTACAGGTTGACCTGGAAAATGATATTGCAACAGAAAATAAGAAAGTGGTCATAAAATAATGTCATCAGGTCAGAAGGAAACACACCTAGACAAATATAGAATAATTAGATTGTCAACTAAAAAAAAATAAAATAAATTTGGCTGGGCTTGGTGGCTCACTCCTGTAACCCCAGCACTTTGGGAGGCCGAGGCGAGTGGATCACGTGGTCAGGAGATCGAGACCATCTTGGCTAACATGGTGAAACCCCATCTCTACTAAAAATACAAAAAATTAGACCAGCGTGGTGGCGGGCGCCTGTAGTCCCAGCTACTCGGGAGGCAGAGGCAGGAGAATGGCGTGAACCCTGGAGGCTGAGCTTGCAGTGAGCTGAGATTGTGCCACTGCATTCCAGCCTGAGTGACAGAGCGAGACTCAGTCTCAAAAAAAGATAAATAAATAAAATAAAATAAAATAAAATAAATTATAATCCTTGGGATACACCACTAATTCACAGGGCCATACAGATATAAATAAATAATTGGATAAAACAATAAATATGAGAGAAAAATTGGATTTTTCTTATAGTAGAATGTCAGTTAAACAGGTAGAAGGAATGATAGCTTTAGAATATCATTATTTGGCAATCAACATAATTTTTTAGGCAATTATTATGAATGGATGCTAAAACTAAGTGTGTATAGAAATTCTTCACACTATTTTTGCCACTTTTCTTAAGACTAAATAATTTTAAAATAAAATATTAAAACACATTTAGCAAGAGTTTTGTACATATAATTACTATATGCCAGTCAACTTGCATTTCGATTTAACATGAACTTAATTAAAAAATACATAATTTACAATGTAACAAATAATGTGCTACTCTAAATCTAGGAGCAGGTCTATAGTGAAAACATAACTGAAATCAATGACTAAGGCAAAAGATTGAGGTTTATTAAACCAGTTTTAGTGCACCTCTGGGGAGAAACATGAACCTCAGGTGTATTTGTGGTAGATTTTTCCAAAGAGGTTTTCAGGAGGTTTAGTATTTATATATTTTCTTAAAGGTGAGGAAGGTATGTAGGAAGAGGGGCAAGTACATGGTGAGGCAAATGGTTACATTCTTGTGAGACTTTAGTTAGTGCACAGTTAATCTACTTTTACACAAAGTGAATATTTAAAGAGAAAAGGGAGTAAAGGAAGAGTCAACTATGAAATATTAGTGGAGAATATAATGAAGAAATTATTATTATAAAATGTCTATTTTTCAGAAACTAATTTATAGACTCAGGTGATTTTCAGAAAATAAAAATAGAGTATTCTGGAGGATGCTTCATCAATTGGTTCACAAATTTACCTGGAATTAGAAAGGCCTAAGTAAAGCAAAGACATTCAGGAAAAAACATGAAAAGGTGCCCGGTGCTTGGCTCACGCCTGTAATCCCAGCACTTTGGGAGGCCGAGGCGGGTGGATCACAAGTTCAGGAGATTGAGACCATCCTGGCTAATGCGATGAAACCTCATCTCTACTAAAGATACAAAAAATTAGCTGGGCTAGGTGGCGGGCACCTGTAGTCCCAGCTACTCTGGAGGCTGAAGCAGGAGAATGACGTGAACCAGGGAGGCGGAGCTTGCAGTGAGCGGAGATCGCCCCACTGCACTCCAGCCTGTGCGACAGAGCGAGACTCCATCTTAAAAAACAAAAACAAAACAGAAAACAAAACAAAACAAAAAACAAAACAAAAAAAACATGAAAAGGCTTGAGAAGGTTTCTTAACTAGAAATACATATTTTGACATAACAGAATTGACCTAGATGCCTATCCAACAGTGGATTGGATTCAGAAAATGTGGTAAATATACTCCATGGAATACTACACAGAGCAATGTGGCTGGAGCTGGAGGCATTATCCTAAGCAGATTAACACAGGAACGGAAAACCTCATACCACATGTTCTCACTTGTAGGTGGGAGCAAAAAATTTCGTACACATGGACATAAATATGGGAACAACAGACATTGAGGACTTCTAGAGGGGAGAGGGAGAAAGGTAGGCCTGGGCTGAAAAACTGTCTATTGGGTACTCTGATCACTACTTTGGTGACAGGGTAATGGGCACCCCAAACTTCAGTATCATGCAGTAGACCTATGTAACAAATCTGCACACGTACCCTCTGAATCCAAAATAAAATTCTTTTAAATTGTATTTCCTTGAAAAAAAATAGTATGGTAACCACCTGATGGGTTCATCTTGCCTGCTGCGCAGGTAGAGCTGATTTATTCAGACAGGAGAATAATAGTGGAAGTTTAATACATGTATAGCCAGTTCAATGGAAAACTAGAGTTTTATTATTACTCAAATAAGCTTCCCACAAAATTTGGAGGCTAGGGTTTTTTCGTTTTGTTTTGTTTTGTTTTTTGAGATGACGTTTCGCTCTTATTGCCCAGGCTGGAGTGCAGTGGCACAATCTTGGCTCCCTGCAAGCTCCGCCTTCCGGTTTGAAGCGATTCTCCTGTCTCAGCTTCCCGAATAGCTGGGATTACAGGCACGCACCACCATGCCTGGCTAATTTTTGTATTCTTAGTAGAGACAGGGTTTCACCATGTTAGCCAGGCTGGCGATCTCCTGACCTCGTGATCCACCTGCCTTGGCCTCCCAAAGTGCTGGGATTACAGGCGTGAGTCACTGTGCCTGGCCTGAGGCTGGGGTTTTTTTTAAGACAGTTTGGTGGGCAAGAGACTAGGGAACAAGTGCTGCTGATTAGTTGAGGATTAAATCACAGAGGTATGGAAAACAGTTCTCTGAGTCCACTTTTGAGTGGGGGTTGTGTCATGAGTTGCATGTCAGAGTGGAGTCATCAGGTCATCAGAAATAGGAAAGTCTGAAAAGACAACTCAAAAGCCCAATCTTTGTTTCTGCAATCAGCATATTATTTACAGGAGTCACTGGGGAAGTTACAAATCTTGTAACATCCAGAGCAATAGCTGGTTGTTGTTTATGCCTACATCTTAACAAAACTCTTTCATAATCTTAACTTCAGCATCTTTCATTAGTTTTACAAAGGCAACTTAGTTTGTGGAAGTTCTGTTTTCATCCTTGCTTTAAGATTAAACTAAAATCAAATTTCTCCCAAAGATAGCTTTGCCCACCCCAGGAGTGACCAAGGCAGTTTGGAGTTTAAAGGCAAGATGTCATAATTTTCCCACTGTCATGATTGTTGCCAAGGTGGTTTCAATATGAGAGAAGACAAGTATATGGGTTGGGCTCTGGATATAAAAAAAGGAAAACATATTTAGTAATTGATGCTTTAAATTCATTAACAAATCATGAAAAAAGGATCTTCAGCTTAGATTTGGTATAAGCTTAGGGAACAAGAAGAGAAAATGTGAGTTTTAATAAAAGTAGAAGAGTATGAAATAGTCTTTAAGGTGATGGAAAGCTCATACCACAGGAGCAATGACATACGGTTTCCAGGCAGTGCTTTCTGCTCATATTGAAGTCAGTAAATAAAAGTTTATTTTTATTTAAAAATACCTATTTTATCCAGTGAAACTTACTTGCAAACACAGATTCAACTGAGTTCATCTAGGGTGAGTCTAGGTGATTACAAGGGAGTGTAAGAGAGATAAAGTGGATTTTATGGTGATGCTAGGTTATTACAGTGGAGGGTGAGTATATTCACCAAAAATATGAAGTGATTATATCAGATAATCTAAGTGAATAAAACAGAACCCAGAACATGTCTAAGGAATATTAAAGTATTGGAAAGTTTCATGTATTTTAAATCTTGTGGTAGTTGAAGAACTACTGTTTTGAGATAGCTTAATCAAAGAGCCATAAGGTTAAGAACTGGTAGTCAGAAATTTGGATGTTAAATTTTATGCTTTGACATCAGACATAGCATGAACTCTGATTATAACTACTACCAGAACATTACCTGCATGTGAGTGGTTCAAATAAAGTACAAGAAATGAGTTAAGCAGATTAAGGAGAGGATAGGTACCTCTTTTGATGTAAATTCATGTAAATGAATACATACAAAATATGTAAGATTTTTGGTCATCTGTGATGTAAATGATGCACCCCTCTCCCAATGTAATATGCCATTCATCTGAGTGAGTCATCTAATTTGGGTGTGTCAAAATTTTCCTTTACATTAATAGGTAGATGTGGAGAAAACTGTATTTTTTCCTATAGTTCTTAAGTTGACAGAAGAGTGCAGCCAGTGGCTGTCATCCTATCTCTATGAGAAAAGTCTGTCTATAGAAATTATAGGAAATCACAAGTAGATATGAGCAATGGACAGATGGGCTGAGAGATTTAGTATGATTAATCCCCACTTTTTCCTAGAACTCAGTCTTTTGTTCAGAAATTTATCCCAATGTAATTGAAATTCCCAAACAATTCTGCCAGGAATGTAGGTTGTTGTTGTTTTTTTTCTTTTTTTTTTTTCCCCCAACCTTGTTTCAGTTGCTCAGTTGTATTTCTTTTACTTGCTTCTGAAACACCTCTAATGTAATTATAAAAAGACTATAGCAGATCAACTCTGTTTCTCTTCTCAAAACAACTCAGTCTACTTTATTCTTCTCTGCCCTGAAAGGCAGATCACTATAGACTGCATTAAACGTTTGTTTACATTAGTCATTGGAATCAATCAATTGAAGGGGAGACAATACCCACCGCTCCATTCATCTTCAGAAAAAGATAGTTCACATCAGGTAATCTTCTGGCTTGACCTCTTCAGCCTTTCCATGTCTAGTACCAACAGACATCTTACCCTTTCAGGCCTAGAGATGGTAATGGTGTTTTTAAATTTTTAAACCAGTTGGTTTCCCTTAATTTTGTCCACTCTTTTGTAAATACTCTCATTATAAAAATGTCTCCAATTACATCTTTTGTGTGCATTATCTTGTTTTTGTTGTTAATTTCTGAAGAGGTACACATAAGTATATGTATGTATGTAGATATACAACATGAAAACAAACTGTAGAATAATTGATGTATTAAAATATTCTGAAATAAATTTGAGTTAAAAATGTTATGCTCAGTTCAAAAGCTATTTTCATTTTTCATAGCAACTGACTCTGACATTTTTATGGGCCAATTTCATACTGAACTCATCCAAATCCTAAAAATAAAGTGATTTGTTACTGCAAACTCTGTGGTAAGTCTACTTGAAGCAACATTGCTGAAGAACTAAAGAACAGAGCTATAAATTCTTAGGTGTATAAATTCAGAATAGCATTCCCAAGTTTTATTTGAACTTTTTAAATATAATATTGGATAAAGAAAAAAAAAGAGCTGAAAATGTTTACTACTTCATCACTAATGAATGTAATCATCAAAGAAATTATCCCACCTTTCCTCATGAACTTTGTACACTTTTTGTTTGAAAACAACTTATTTAGAAACATAAAGACTATTAGAAGTCATACACACATCCATTCTACACATTGTATTTAAGATATATTCATTTAATTTAACCACTTTTATTTCTTGTTAGCACTGAAGTCTTATTCTATGAACTCATTCTACTAGTTTTATGCTTGTTAAGTGGCAAGGATAGGAATTCACCTATATCCATTTGAATCAATGAGACTGTTTCTATACCATTGTGCAGTAATACTTGTTTTTATTCCCCTAAGAATGACTTTAAAGCAATTATATACCACTGTATACTAATTAGAACAGTAAAAAACTATCACTATCACATCAATAGCTTCTAGTGGAACAGTAAGGGAAACTATTTATTCCTGTCAATAATATATTTAATATAATATGCCTTTTCTGCACTTAAAAAAGTTATTTTTACGTGGTAATAAATAAGGTACATTCTAATATTCTAAACATTGCAAGGGCCATTTTGGTGAGAAAACACACACACACATGCATACATCTATATAATATATATATATTATATATATATACACATATATCTCCCCAATTACAGTCTCAATTTACAATATATATTTTAAAGTATCTGTCAAGAATAAAATAAACGTTGGCTGCATTCTGATGCATCTAATAATGAATGAAATAAATACAGTCACATAATGCACACAATGATTTCACCAAGCTAACGGTATAATTTTCTTAAAATTAAGAAATATATTACCAAATTATATAAAATTGTAAATATTTCTTTTCAAATATTCCTTTTAAATAACTTCTTTGCTATTCATGTAAGTGATATCCTGAGGAGAGTCATTTCACTAAAACACAGTTTAGTAGGTGGCAATGTCTGAAGTAATGCTAGAGGGTCTTTCAGTAAATACTCTAGGATAACTTGCTAAGATTTCCATTATGGTTAAAACTGACAATCAGTTATAAGGATTGGACACCAAACTTACTTATCTTCTGATTGCACTTGACAAACTGATATTTTGATTCATAGTACAGTTTCTTAATGGCATGAAAATTAGGTAATGTGGCAAACGGTGATTCACTTGAATCCAATTATATCATATAAAGTTGAGTCCCGGCTGGTTTCAGACAGCAGGATTGTGCTTAATAAAGTGAACTAATGTAGCAATTTACTAAATAATACTATCATAAAATACAGGACATGGCATATGACCACTAAAACCATCAATACTCTTTGTTTAAGAAGTTGTAAAACGTAATGCTATTATAAAAGCCATTATATCGGGCCTAAAGATAGTCAGGAACAGTAGAACTAAAATTAACATTGAAATGAATAATTCAGGAAGATTATGAGATCCTCTTCGAAATGGATAATTATGGCAGAGACTCCCTGTTGACTACTCTATTATGTGTTCTTCCTTTCTTTCTTTGAAATAATATCGCTGATTTCTAGCTGGATGCTTGATTCTCTAAACTAACATATATTTTCCAGCAACTGAGAATTAATTCTAGAATATAAGAAAAAAATATGTGTTCTAGATACTGGAAATATAACTAAGGTGACTATTTCTTTCCAGTTTAAAAAATATGTTTTTTTTTCTAGCTAAGTGGATTATAGATGTTATGGTTGGAGCTTAAGTAGGAATTTAAATAATAAGGGAGAAGTCATGAATTGTGGATTTTGGAACAAAAAGAGGACACGTGTGTGTGTGTGTGTGTGTGTGTGTGTGTGTATGAAACAATAAAATTAAAGTTAGAAAGAATTAGAATATTAGAATATTCCATGTTTAGTTTTTGCTTATCTAGTAAAATCTTGTTAAAAGACTTTGACAAGAATACAGTAAGTTTTTGTGGATGTTGTTATTGGAAATGGTATAAGCTACTTTCTAAGTACTGATATTAATTAATATAGTAGCAGTTAGATGCCCAGATCTCTATGCCAAACAGAAATAGTTATTTGCCAGTTGCCAGGGAAAGTTTAAAAGAACCACCTCTTCTCTTAGAAACCTGGAAAATTAGACCAAGTAAACTGTTGAAAAAATCTGCAGGATATGTGGTAATATATTTTTTTCTTTTGTGAGAGTGAATTCTCTATTCTGGAAGTTGAATCTTGACTATCTCTTTAAAAAAGTAGAAAACAAAATAGTATAGGAATAATTACATTTTTTTCTATTTTGTTAGGAGGGTCTAATAGATTATAGTTAAAAAATAATTCCATAGATATGAGTAAAATAACAAGAATATAAGATAGTCAAAAAAGAATCTTGACTATCTTTTTTAAAAAGTAGAAAACAAAATAGTATAGGAATAATTACATTTTTTTTTCTATTTTGTTAGGAGGGTCTAATAGATTATAGTTAAAGAATAATTCCATAGATATAAGTAAAATAACAAGAATATAAGATTCCAAAAAACTGAATATGTGAAAGTATATAGAAGAAGTCACACAGTTTTAGTGTGACTAAAGCAAGCTAAATTTATGGAAGTTAATCATAGATGTTCTTTCAAAAACATCTATTACCATGATTCATTTGTTTCTGAATTTCAAATGAGTATCAAATGTTATTAATATGAAAATCAATATTATCTTTCTGTGCTTAATAGAGATAGAGGTATCTCAAAAGTACATGCTCCACTGAGTACTTTACAGTATCTATATAGAAGGTTTAATAGATATCTGCAGAGAAAAAGAGAGACAGAGAGATGAGAGAATATGTGAGTAACATAAAAAAAAGAATTAGTTCAGAAATTTCAGCTCCTAAATCGGATAGTGTAGTTTAGCTTATGGCATACCAAAAATCACATTTTTACAAAGAGCTGGATGAAAGATAGAAATGACATGTTTGAAGCCAGTAAAAAGTTGTTGAGGTAATGAGAACTGGAGGTGCTAAGAATGTGAACAGAAAAAGTCAGGAATTTTTTGACAGTTTTATGAAGAGACAAAAATTAGAATTACAGGAATGAAATGTTATTTCTAGGTTTTCAATCCAGCCCTGATTCAGAACAATTGCTGATTAGTACATCTTTCTTGAATATCACAAAAATATTATTAGGCATACAGAAGGAAGAACTACAGAAACACAATCAAGAAAAAAATGGACAATATAAATAGACTTATAATTGACAGAATTATTGAAATTGGCCAAAAAAATTTTTTAAGGAACTTTTTAAAATGTTCAGTATAATATAGGACCTGTGGGTACAATAAATAAAAATATGGATTTTCATGGAGAAATTGAAATATTTTAGGTGAAATAGGCCAAGGATAAATCAATAACTTTTAAGTGAAGTTCAGATTTTAAAAAAACACACTTTCTCTATGAAATAAGATGTCAGCTAAAGTTGAGAGACGGAGGTAATAAGTGAAAGTGTTGGTGGGAGATGATGGAATGACTAATAAAATCCAAGCTTTTCTAGGCATTTAAAAGAAGTATAACATTGAGGTGCAGATGAAATACAGCCCCAAAAGACCATAGAGGCTATTTTCCACCAATGAGAGGGCCAGAAGAATGCCAAATGCTAGTAGGAGGATGCTTTCTTTTATATTACAAAAGCTGGGAAAGATCGATTCTAGATCCTAAAAATAAGTAATTTTAACAATAATTTAAAAATACTATTTAGGATAAGCATGTGCATAGGCAGTTGGAGTGACATTGTAGAGCCAAAATCATTTACCCTACTAAATTTTAGCAGTTTATTTTTTCTTCCCCTGGATTCTTTTTTTTTTTTTTTTTCTTTCTTGAGTTACTAAGTTTTAAAATCACAGTAATGCCACAGAAATAATTTAGTTTGGTTTCTACAAAATGTTTCACAAAATAATTGTGCCATTTTGAAATGTGAATTAGATGGTAGGATTGCAATGTGTATTGACAGTTAAAAAATAATTTTGATTGTCTCGGTCAATCTTAACTTCCTCCTTAGCCTCTCCCTGTTAGGAATCATATTGTTTGAAATTAATGATTACATAAAAATCCACATATTAAATTTGAAGAATATGTAAATGGGACAGAGTATGAGAAATAAAGTAACAATTTTTATTGAAAATATTACCAAAAGGCTGGAATCAATGTCTGAAATAAAAACAGTAGCATTCAACAATAATAAATGTAAAATGGCATTTCTAAGTTAAAATATTCAATTCAGTAGAAGCAGGTTAATGGAAATGTAGCTTCTATTATATTTGATAAAGACACACTCTTTTGGGTTGACTAAAGCACCTTTATAAATCCAGGGTAGGATGAAATATTGTATAAGCTAAACATAATTTTAAGTTTAGAATAATAAAATAGCAGGAAGTACTATTTAGGTTAATCTGGGCATTAGATAATGGCTAACTAGAAGACATTCAGGGGTATTTGACCTGAAAACTAAATTCAGAGAAACCAAATAGGAAGAAATCTCAAAAGAACTGATGATCAAAATGGAGGTGTTGCCAATTAAAAAAAAAAGATACTTTGCCAAGACTTGGAACCAACCCAAATGTCCATCAATGATAGACTGGATTAAGAAAATGTGGCACATATACACCATGGAATACTATGTAGCCACAAAAAAAGGATGAGTTCATGTCCTTTGTAGGGACATGGATGAAGCTGGAAACCATCATTCTCAGCAAACTGTTGCAAGGACAAAAAACCAAACACTGCATGTTCTTGCTCATAGATGGGAATTGAACAATGAGAACACTTGGACACTGGAAGGGGAACATCACACACGGGGGACTGTCGTGGGGTGGGGGGAGGGGGGAGGGATAGTATTAGGAGATATACCTAATGTAAATGACGAGTTAATGGGTGCAGCATACCAACATGGCACATGTATACATATGTAACAAACCTGTACGTTGTGCACGTGTGCCCTAGAACTTAACATATAATAAAAAAGAAAAGCACATACACACACAAAAATAAATAAAGTAAATAAAAAAGATACTTTGCCAAAACTTACTTAAAAATGTAATGAGCTACATGTATTTCCCTCAATTAATAAAAATAATTATTAAAATGTTTTCCATATTTTGATTTTTTAGTATCAAGAGAGCTAGCTAATGAACAAGAAGTTCATATGGCCATCACAATTTTAAAAGCTTATGAATATCAATGCAAAAGTAAATATCTCTTGTTAGATTATTTTATTGTATGGAATTATTTAAATATGTCACCAGTAGAAGTTACATTAGAAGTCTGTGTCAGTTTCAGTCTGTTTTTTCTTTATTTCTTATTAGACTCAAGAAGTTTAAGAAAACTTTTTAGTTGATTCTGGCTGAGAACTAATTCTGTAATAAAATGTGTGCCTATTATATTCAATGTCTGTGCTTTAGGAGATATTAGAACTTTGAACTAAACTATTCTCTTTCCATTTTCATGTCTGCTATTGAATTCATCATAGCAATTTATGTCAACCTTTCTTTTTAAGATTTTAATAGGCCTCACAAGCTGTGCCCACTTGACCCAGCTGTACACACTCTGTTGTACTGTTCTTTCTCCAGAATTAGAATTTCTGTGTTAAAATACATTTAGTAATAACTGATATTCCCAGTGTTGTCATTGGGGAAAGTTAGTCTCAGGGATATGAATTATCTTGCACTGAATCACGTGTCTAGTTGATAATATATTTGATGTTATAAATCAAAACAAGAATCAGATTCGGTTTGTTCCCATTTTACTCTGCTTCCGTTATTTTATATATGTAAGCATTCCTTTCCAAGCGACTTCTAAACTGTCAAGTAGAAATAATGCTTAACAAAGTGCCGAGCCCACAGTGGGTATTTATTACACATAGATTTGTTGGCTCTGGGTTACGATTTAACTTTCTTTACAAATTAAGCAAAGACAGCTAGTTCAGCTCTACAGAAAAATAATATTTTATATTACCTTAAAAATAAGACTCCTAGAGACTCTAATATATTTTGTTAAAATGCAGCACTAGAGCTAAGGGAACATATTTTCTCCTTAATGTAAAGGTTTACATTTATTGATTGATTTTTCTTGAGACAGATAACTTTGAATTTCATTTTGAATAGTTTCTTAAGAAAACTATAATTGCATAAAAAATACGTCTTGAACAATTTCTAAAATACCATAAACTGGGTGGCTTATAAACAACAAACATTTATTTCTCACATTCTAGAGTCTGAGAAACCCAAAATTAAGGTGAGAGCAGATTCAATGAAGGCATGCTACTCAGACAGTGTCTGCTAACTGGTTTTCACTTGGTGGAAGAGACAAACAGCCTATCCCTTGGACTTCTTTTATAAGGGCACTAACTCCCTTCATGACTGAACTTCCTTTATGATCCGATCACCTCCCAAAGGCCCCACCTCTTTATGTCATCGCCTTGGAGATTAGGATTGCAACACATGAGTTTTGAGGGACACAAAACATTCAGACCACAGCAATGTAGGCATTGAAATACATAACATTGTTTTATGTATGTATCTAAAATGGAATATACGATGAGTGAAAGATAAGTATATTGTCATACACACGAATGTATATGGGATTAGAATGGAGATGGCAGTTAGATGGATAAATGTGATGATAAGCAAGAGAAAGAGGAACATGGAGACAGTGAAAGAGACTTGGTCAGTAGTTGAATCCTTGTTCTCTGTAACAAAGGTATCAGGTAACTTTCTAGGAAGACGGTCACATTTTAACTGCTGCTAGGAATAAGCACACATCTGCACAACTCAGAACCAAGCAGCTGAGAATGCACAACACTGTTGTTTGGAAGGGGGTGCTTAATTTTATAAGATCCAAGAAAAAAATTGGGGCCCTTAATTGTAGAATGGACAGAAAAAAAGCCAAATGAAAGCTCAAAATTGTCCCCCTCTTCACATATTAAAACAGATTATTGTTCATTTAATATTGTCTTTGTTTCAAAGCATTCTAAAACTTATCAGATTAAATCATGACTAACATTTCCACAGGAAAATAACTAAAAATATTTTATTTTCACCTTTGCATAGTCATCAAACACACATTTTTTTTTTTCTAACTTCTAGCTTTTGCGAAATTTATGACTGGTATCTAATTTGAATTATATGCCAGATTTTATGCAACAAAACATTTCATGACAAAATGAAAGTTTGGTGGTCTAGAATGCCTGTTTCATATTTTAGATCCTCAGAATCAGATTTTTGTTGTTGCTGCTGTTATCTGTGGAGTATCTATCACAGGAAATCTTTTTTAGAATGATTCTTCATGATGATTCTAAGAGATTGGCATAGGGAGGAAGACAGAGGCCCACTGACAAGAGCAGTGAGTGAGAAGTAACACACAATGGAGGTAAAAACCACATAATTCTTTTTTTCTTTTTTTGTTTTTTTCTAGAGACAGGGTCTCGCTTTGTCACCCAGGCTGGAGTGCAGTGGTGCCATCTCGGCTCACTGCAACCTTCGCCTCCCAGGTTCAAGCAATTCTCCTGCCTCAGCCTCCCAAGTAGCTGGGACTACAGACGTGTGCCTCACCCCGGCTAATTTTTTGTATTTTTCGTAGAGACAGGGTTTCATTGTGTTAGCTAGCATGGTCTCGATCTCCTGACCTTGTGATCCTCCCTCCTTGGCCTCCCGAAGTGCTAGGATTACAGGTCTGAGCCACTGTGGCCGGCCCACAGCATGTGTTTTAATGGTGCTCTGATTCAGAATGCAAAGTGGAAGTGAAGTAAATCTCAGGAAAAACAGAAGTTAGAAATAGAAACCTCTAAGAGCTTGCAAGGCTTTAATAACTCAGAAGTAAAGAGAAAATTTAGAGTGGCTAAAGCCAGACCATGGAAAGCAAATAGACTTATTATTTGAGATTTTTATGTTGTAAATGCAAAACAGAGCTCCATTTAGCCAATAAGAAGCTAATCATAGCTCTCACTGTTGGATATAAGAGTGAATATTAGTAAGAGTAAAGGTTCACTGCTGTCTACTGGAAAAATAGCAACATCATGTCTTCCCTAGGGGAAAGACATGGGTCTGTCATACGAATAATTTTCATAAGAGAACTGCTACCAAAATTTAGGGAAACACAACTGAAGGAGTCTCAGCTTTGACCCATTTCTAATTCTAAAAGGCTTTGGACTAGATCTGTATCTAAAAATCCATTTATTTGTTGGAATCATCTTCTTTTTCACTTTTCTTCTAATTATCAGGTTTTGTATGTCTTACTTCAGAACCAAACTATCTCCTTAATAAATGACAATATGTAATATTAATAAATGATTTCCTTAAACTGATTTAAGTTTTCTGCTCTTAATAGAAGGATTTTCACAGGTTAAATTAGTTACAGCAAATACAAATACTACTCTGATATTGAAGTCTGTAGTAAGAACAACCTAGAAAAGAATGATAGTTACTGATATATTGACGAGAAAAAAAAAAGATGTCCAGGGGCCAATCTGAAGCCAAACCTACTTTGACTAAAAACTATTTTTCAAAGGGTTAGTAAGAAAGCTTACATATTAACCAAAATTGCAAACAATCTAACTGCATAGCTTGAATAAATAACATTAAATATTTTTTTCATAAATTAATAGTGGTTTGGCAAAATTCTTTCTGTAAATCTAAAAGGTCAGTAAAAGATATTTTGGCCTTTAAGCCAGTAATAATAATAATAATAATGTGGTCCTCTGCCATAACATTTTTAAAAGTTCAAATTCTCATTTACAGTTGTAATATTTCTTTTTTTTGGAAATTGGACTAGAAATTGAACAACTTGAGATTTCTATGTTCTAATACCAAAAAGGACCTAAAGCCAGTTTCTCAATGCTTTTCATTGAAAAGGCACAGCAGCAATGGACCAAACTATTAATTTTTAACTCCCTTTAAAAAATAATATTCTCCAATAAAAGTAACTACAGTCAAGGTTATCTTTTTTTTTTTTTAAAGGAGTGATATCCTATGGTAATAAAAAATGTTTTCCTAAAATTTGTAGTTTAGTTGATTATCTGGCAAACCATTTAATACTCTAGAAATCCATAAGTAAATATTAATCCTACGTGAATATATATTTTATGTTACTCATCTCTGATACATAAGTTAGGGTTCTTGGTTTTCCTTAACTTAATACTTAATAGTGAACAGGATTATGATTCAGAATATATATTTTTTTAAATTGCCAAAATGGTTCACAAGTACATTTATTTTCTGAACCATACTAATGAAACCAATTCTCACCTGTAGCCCATTTTATGGTAAAATCCTAACAAGTGGTCTCAGACGTTGGCATGTAACTATCTAAATCTGTGTCACTTTGGCTTGCCAATTTATTTTGTCATTTTTCAACAGAAAATTTTCAAAGATACTTACAATTTGTGTTTTTTAACGTGATGATTTAAAGAAAACAAATTATGAAAATCTATCTCTGACAAAAGGAACCACAAATTTTTAGTAAGTTAAAATCTTTAGGCTATTAGCAAAAGCCTAAAGGAAAAGCTTGGAAAAGATTAAATTTTTAATAATTTTTTCAAGCACCGATTATATTTTAGGCACTGTATTATATCTAAGAAAGTTTGATAAGTAAGATAGATGAAATTGCTGTCTTCATAGAACTTATAATTTATATTAAAAAACAAATGTTGAAAAAATATTATAAATGTAATGAGAATTAATAACCTATACTGATGTGACTAAAGTGGATATTAGAAAAACATGCAATTTTAGTAAATGGTTTTCCTTACCTGAGTATAGTTTTCTGCTATTACTTGAAAATCTTTTTCAGGGTAAAATGAACTATTACAATATACAGATCCTACTCTGACCCTAAAGGGGGTAGTAAGGACATCTCAGACAATTATGACTTTCATGGATGTATCAATCAGAAAATATGGGAAGAGGTCGACAAGATGTATATGTATTCCAAGGAATTTAAAAGAACAAAGTGTAAAAAAGAAAAGTGTAGGATACATATGGTCAGGGAACTTTACCTGGCTAGTTTGGTGGTGGATGGTGTCCCTGAGTAAGTGATGCTGAAGTTGAGATTTGTAGGAAAAGGAAAATTTATCCAAGTTAATACAGAAACGAGACTGTTCACAAAAGCAGAACCACATATCAGAAGGCCTTGAAATAGGAATGACTGTGGCTGAAATTAAGCCAACACTGGTAAAGTGATCTTATACAGAGCAAACCGGTTTTTTTGTTGTTTGTTTGTTTGTTTGTTTTTTGTGAGAGAGTGCTACTGGCCCTTTATAACTTTATTTTTCCCTTAGTAGTGAGGTCAATGAAGTATTTTAAGCACACTGGTCTCCTCTCAGTCACTTACTTCTCTATCCAGTTTCTAGTTTATGTTGTATCATTTTGACCCAATTTCTTGTCAATATTTTCAACTCTGTGCCATTATTCTTCTGTTGTATACCCATGAAAAAAAAAATCTGAATCAGTTTAAATCTTTGCCTTTTTGGCTTATTCACCCAATGGCTAAGACGAACTTTAGGAAACACCCCAATTCTGCCTCTCAGTGACACCATTACTTCTTGTTCTTCAGCCTTGTCTGTCAGTCCTTCACTCTATCAATAGCTAGCTGTCTGCTTCCTACAGAGTGGGTATTTCTCACCTTTCTACTTGATCTTCAGACTTCCTGGAGAGTCATGTTTTCTCATTCTCAACTGTAATCTCCATATTCACTTCACAGAGAAAACAGAAACTAAAAAACCCCAATTGCCTGTCATTTGCAATATGTTTCAGAACATACTAAGCATTTCCTTCTTTGTATCCACTACAATGGAAGTGAGGTCTTGTGTGTCAAGACCTCTTCTTGACATAACATTGGTATCCTTTTCTCAAAAAAAATTGATTTGTCAAAAGATTAATGATTTAAGCGACTACTCCGTCCTTATAATACCTCTAACCTCTTTTTCATTACTGCCTTCTTTCATTTGCATGCAGCATTTAAATGTGTTAAAATTTACCCATCTTGGAACAAAATGTTAAGAAAGTAAAATAAATAGAACACACTCTCTGAAACCATGCATTGCTTTCTTCAGATCTGACATTTCCTTCAGCTTGGCCACTTAGCAATTCTCTTGATAATAATTTTAGTCTGCTCTTGTTAATTCCTCTTTTCAATACATTTCTCAACACACCAAATCTGGTATCAGTTGTCTTAATTTCTCCATAACAATTAGAAAAAAAGCACACGGAGCACTATTATTGTGTTTTTAACTGCAATGAGCACTTTAGGATTGTCTACATTTTCATGTATTGTCTGAAAATGTTGACTCTTCCTTGCTTCCTTGAAATATCGTCCTCCTTTAGCTTTCATTCCCTTGCACTTCTTTGTTAATTTCTGCTTTTTTGTCAACATAAATGACTTAACCTTTTTTTAGATTTTCTTATTTTTCTCCATTTACATTTAAACTGGTGCTTATCCTAGGACCATTTTACCTACTTTTATTCACTAATGTCATCAATTCAATGAGTTGATTTTCCATTGATAAAATGTGTTTTTGCAGTATTGACTTTCCATTGTTTATTTGTGGTTGAGTTTAAGCATCTTTTAAAAATGTTTTTATATGTTTCCAGTACCTATGAATATGTCATTATAATGTGTTTTTGAAAAGGGAAAGATTTAGGGAAGGGCTGATGTGAGAGAGGTCCTTGAAACTGTAAACAAATTAATGTATATAGGGCATCAGCACTATTACATTTTCTTAATGTTTGTGCTGTAGCAAAAAAAAAAAAAAAACAACACATAATATTTCTTCCTCATAGTTTCTACATCATGGCTACATTTTCAATATATATATACACACACACACACATATATATATAAAAATATACACACACACATACACATATATATATTCACCATCTCTATAGCATTGTGATAAAAGCAGCAGAGGAAGTAAAAAGAATGCAGATATTCCTCTCATTCATATTCAGCCGCAAACTTGGTGTGTGACTTTGGTCAGGCCATTTAACCTTGTGAGCTTCTCTTTAAAAGAAGGACTTAAGACCAGATGCCCACTAAGGTAGTTTTAGTCTTATAAATATTTTCACTCACTGATCTTTAATACTTTTACACTTGTTTTTTGAGCAGAGGAGGCTCCAGTTTACTTTATGATTCTTCACATTTACATTAACCTTGCAGAGGTGTTAAAGAGCTTCTAAGGGCTGGCAAAGAAACATATGGATACAGGTCCCAGAGTCCATTAACCTCAACTGTATAGGCTTATTCTCAGGTGCAAGTTTGTATCCAAACATTTTATTATCTCCTCTTTTACTGTCACCTGCCAGGATGCTTTGGGGGTCATTTGCATAATTTAAACTGCTGCAACTGACAATCTAAATGTTGTTCCAATTCATCTCTTCACTCTAATGTGTAAACATGCACAACTTTTAAGATTAGACCCAAATCAACTGTAATCAAATTTTATCAAAAGCGTGTTAATTTTAGTGCTGCCTTCGAATTTGTATTTTTTGAGAAAATTAAAAGAAGGAAGAAAACCAGCATACTTAAGCACAAAGGCCCAGCATATTTTCAAATATACAGTCAATATTACTTGATCTTAATTAAGTTTCTCAGGATCTTCATCTATACCTCAACTATATAAAAATACCAATAATTTAAGAATCATCAGGTTATTGCTTCGCTTGGGTCATCTTTAAAGTATACTTAAAATAATTTCTCAGATTTAGTTTTAAGAAGCAGAATGTTATCAAAAGAACTTCTTGTGCTATGTATTAGGGTAATTTACCTGAATGCGGGCCACCTTGCCCTAAAAGGCAGGGTAAATCACTTGCCAGTCTACTTTAATTTTCATTCTTCTCAATCTTACTTCCTTTTCTTCTATAGTCTGACTCCATTTCTGGAACCAATTAAGCATTTTATATCCCATTTACTAGTACCTGCTCCTTTTCATATAATCTAAATTAACTCAATTCCACTTGACAATCATGCTTCTAAGAAAAAGCTCAGTTCATCATTATAAAGCTGACCCAAAGGAGTGGGTAAAGAGGCTTTTATATAATATAACACTGAGCTCTGGCACTCACAACTTTTATTAACTGGCAGACTCTAAAGAGCCTAAGCAAACACATTGGAGAAATTGATTTCCTTGGGAAATATGACTGAACGTCCAAAGTAAAACCCTTGGCTGAATACTAAGTTGAAAAAGACAGACAATAATAAACTTTTATGTATTATCCCTGCCATCATCTTCTCTGCTTTAAAAAAATATTTGGGAGTCAAGAAGATAACTAAGCACATGAATAAGAAATCTAAATAGCATTTCCAAGTAAAGATAACTATATCTAAGTCCAGATATGAAAGGGTTTGCAAAGTTTGTTTTTCCTTTTAAACTTTTTCTGGTCCATGTTTAGTCCAAAAACTAATACACAAGTGCATTCTTCATGCCCCTATTTTATCTTGGGCTTCAGTCTCTGATAGGGATCATAGTATGGTGCTATATAACATGCTGTTTATTTTTAGTTCTTCCAATGGGAATTCAGTTGCGTTAGTTTTTGTATTCTTAGTGTTTTCTCTTACACTCAGCTTACTGTGGGACTAAAAAAAAGAACTTCGTAATTTTTCCATGACGTATGAATACTTGCTTGCATTTTACAATTTCGGGTATGTTATATCGACATGTGGTCAGAAAATCCTGATGGGTTGAAAATTTGAGCAGGCTGATATATGTGTGAACCTATATAATCATACAAGAATTTTGCAATAAATTGCAATAGGTAAGAGAAGAATAGTGTGTTGTTGTCCAAGAGATATATCAAAAATTTGAAGAAGGAAAAGAAAAAAGCCTAAAATTAAGTTAATTTGGCTCCAAATTTATTTATTTCATAAAATTTACCATTGATTTTTCTATTGAAGAAACAATGACATTGTTTTTTATCAGAAAAAGTAGCATTCATAAAATAGTCGTATATATGAAGAGGATTAAGAATTCATTCAACACTGTGTTCCTATTTTTTAAAATATTTTTTAGTTAAATAGTTAAAAATAACATTGCTGATGGCCTTGTAGATGATGATTCAGCAATAAAGTACTAATCTAATTATTTGTGTAGTTTCAAATGTCTTGCCCAATTATCATTGAAATTAAATTATCAATGGTTTTATTTATACAAATATGCAATATTTTATTTTTGAGTAATAAAGTTAAATCAAGTATAGTTAACTATCCTAAATATGATAATTTATAGTTTGGAATATTATATCATTAGAAATTGGTTTTTAGGTTATAAGTAAACTTTTTCTTTGTTAAGTGTGTGCAGTGCAAAAACCTGAGGATATCAGAGGAATAATTTCTAATAATCTAGAAAATTAAATAATGGAGTATTAACCTAAAGAGTACTCTGAGTAAATATTAGATTCTCATAGTATTATTATTAGTTCTAGTTCTAGTTTGCCTTTTCTGAAATGATAAAAGAAATTCCTGAAAAATCATTTAACTTCAAAGAAAAGCAGGTAAGTAGATACAATGACAACATTCATCATTTAGATTAAGCTTTCTGATCCCTTCACGTTCCCACAACCTCAGAAATAAATGAAAATTGTTTAAAGTTTGGGATATGCCTTGCAATGTATGTCACATACAATTGTTCAAGACTTTTCTTTTTTTTTTTTCGTATATAATCATAGCTACCAGAAATATTTTCAGTTTGATGGGAGCTGGCTACTAGGCCCACAGCTTCCCTATGAATTTACAATAAAAGCTAGTCTCAGAACAAATTCAGGCACAACACAGACATGCGTTTATTGAATATTTATTAGCATACAAATAAAAACATTATACTCTCTAGGCTTGAGAAATCTCCATGTCTTTATCTACCACCAATTCCTCACAGAAAGTTGAACTTATACCATAGTGACAATAAACCAGAGATTGGATTCTGTAGTCATTTTAGCCAGCAGCAGGCAGCCAGAAGTTTTGAGTCCATCCTCATCAAAGAACTATTAGGGAATCAGTCTGGAGGGTCATCCTAGGGAGCATGTTATAGGCTTGGATAGAATTTAATGTCTTGGATGGAGCATCTTTAAAATATATTAGCTAATCTGCATCTGGGATACTTTCAGTGTTTCCAATAAGAAACATAAGTAATATTCATCATATTAGATAAAGGCTACTATTTCTGCTATGACACTGCATTTGACATTTTTTAAGTGAGTTGGTAAATAGGTATTGGTAGAGATACTAGTAGCAGAGCCCATTATAGTGGCTGCCTCTAGAGTGTGAACATTCTCGTTCACTAATAGTCCACCATTAACTGTGCATCCTTGATTAGACCATTAGCACTTAAATAGCACACACATAATTGAACACTATGTACTGAAACACTTTGAAGTAAATTAATATTCTAAGGACTAAGAGTTGATGTATTGAAGACAAAAGTTATTAAACTGTGATCCTATGGAAAATATGATTCTAGAGTGAGGACTCTCCCTCCCTCACTTATTTCTCTTGTAAGTATAAAACTATCTTCCTGGCCCATTCAATCTCTATGTCCTTAAGGGTAATGGGTCAACTCACGGCTAATGTGAGAGTAGAAGTGATTATACTTGGGAACATTAACATCAGGTCCGGACTCTAGTCCTTAGTTCTGCTACTTCCCATATTAACTCAAAAAAATGGCCATCTTCTCTATAGCACAATTTTCTTTTCTGCACTATGGGTACACAACAGAATTACCTCAGAGATTTTTATTTTATTCATGTAATATAATTTATAAATGCTTCATATGTCTCAAGTTTCCCTTCTTGGCTAACGGTATTCTAAATGAACAAATAAAGAAACACACATAAGATACACAGTAGTTGTAATTTAGCAGTAGGCGGAAACCTGAAGCAAATAATGAGAGGAAATACGTATGTTTTCAGGGAGAACCATTTTGTAGAGTGATATATGGACAGAAATCTGATATAAGAACATCCCAGCAGAGGAAAGAGGAGTGCCAATACCACTTAAAGGCTGTGCCTTGTGATATTCACAAGAAGCCCAAAGTGCTGGACTAGATATAAACAAGTTAAAAAGGTTTAAGGAGACGAACCCAGAGAAACAAGGAGATGATTCCAGAGGAGTAAAGAGATGGTGAGCCAAATAGGTTTGTGCTGAGAATCAAACGAGGTGACAGCATAATGTAGATCTTGGCGCTACAGAGTAGGAAGTGCTGTGTAAGTGTTAGACATTTATTCTTGGAATCACTTCCTTAGAGGGAGAGATTGCCACCTAAAATATGTTGGCTAGGGATATGAACAGGAGTGAACTGTCAGTGGTTTACAGAAGCGCCATAAAAATTGAGTGACCAGAGACAAACTTTGTCTAATCTAGGAGTTTGCCAACGACGGATAACTTTGGAGATGTTATTTCCATTTAGTTTTAAGACTTTCTATGGTAAATATGGTCAATTAGGATTATCAAAAAAATAGTTTTGCTCACCAATGCCAATGTCACTGCTATTAAATATGGAAACATCACAGGAATTGAGTAGACTCCAAATGTTAAAATTGGTGTATCACTAAAGGCTGATCATTTTTAGGTCTTCTAATCATATTTTGCTTTGGATGAATGAAAAGTTACAGCTGCTTAATAATAGTAAAATAACCAAGATACTACTAAAAAGGGAGAAAAAAATTTTGAATGAATGCAACATCAGTGTGCACTTTTGAATATAATTTTTATTGATGCATGAATAATTTTGGAGTGTTCAAGTTTACAGATGTGAATAGACATATGAGAATATTCAATATCTCGTTACCACCATGCACAAAAATTGCCTTTTTCTTCATAGCATTGATTTGTTACGGATTTGGAAATAATTACTGAATAATGATCCAGATTAAGTGTTAATAAAAGTCATATATGCATAAAAATTTGTGAGGATATGCAGATAAAGTTGTTTTGAATGTAAAATAAATTGAAGCTGCAAGTACTGGTGTTAGGGGATCCTACGGGTGTCACTTCGTCATCCAGAAACATCTTGGCCTGGCAGGCTGCACTTAACTCATACTACTGGCCTGGATCCCAAGCCTGCCAAGAGTGAGCAGAGCTGTGAGAGATATGTAAGTGAGTGAGCATGGGATCCAGCCACTGCTCACTTCCAGGCATGCTGGCTGCAGTGGGGTGAGCAGCTCCAACAGCCAGCATGGTCATCAGCTCTCTGCAAGGCTGTGGCTGGACCAGGTGTACCACAAGCAGCTTCAATGACTGGCACCAGGGAATGTGGTGTTGCTCGGTAGTGGGGAGATGTCAGGAACCACAGAGCTTCAAAGAGGGTGTCACACCCCTGGTTTGAGGTGCTCCTAGGTCTGGGGTCCCCAAAGGGTTGCAGTTTTTCTCTCCTGTCACCCACAACATGGTGAGCAAGGGACATGTTTCAGCCCCGATTGTGTTACAGCTCTTTCAGACCCACCATTTGGTGAATCCCGAGTTCTTTTCCTGCATTCAGAAAGAATGAGATACATGGGCAAATGGAAGGGGAGCAAGGTGGAGAGGAGCTTTACTGAGTGATAGAACAGCTCAGAGGAGACCCACAGCGGGTAGCTCCTCTCCACAGCTGATTGTCCTGTTGTCTGCTTGAGTCTGGCTGAGTCCATGGCTTTTATGGGCTTCAGAAGAGAGGAAGTGTGTGCTGGTTGGTCCATGGGTGGTCATGGGTGGGCCTGGAAAAAGCAACATAAGTTCCTACTCCCCTCTGAAAAACTGGCATCCTGGTCTCCAGGCTTCAGGCTTTCCCTGGCTTGAAAGTGTGGCCTCGCTGGGGACCCTCCTGTTTTCACCCAGGAACCTGTGCGCCTCCTGTGTCTGTTCATGGCAGCCAGGCTGTTTTGCTCAGGGGCACCAGCAGAGCAGTGCCTGGCTGCCCTCAGCCCCACCTTGGCCTCCCTCCCATGCTCCTCGGTGCCTGAAGTCCAGAGAGGGCTGGTGTGTTAGCACTGCACCAAGCATATGCACATCTGGCCAGGCTGTACCAGTGCCCAGGCTCGGCCTCAACTCTGCTCCAAGATTGGAGTGAGTGCCAGGAGTGGGGTGGGAGCAGGAACATCTGAGCCTGCGTAGGGAGGGGGGCCTTCTTGGGCTCCTGAGAGTGCAGAGATGCCCAAGTCGCCATTGGGTGGCTGCAACTGAACCTGGGAGGATGGGGCCTTGCCTGCTCCCGGACCCCAAGAGCACAGGGATGCCCCATTGTCAGCCCATCTGGGCCAACTTATAAAGGGGCAGGGCTTCTGCCTGTTCCCAACTCCGCCTGGCTCCATGAAGCCTGCAGCCCCTACCGCACCTCCCCAACTGCAGCTGGCATCATGGCAGCAGCCACTCCAGATGCCCCACCGCTGCCATCACTGGACAACTGATTACACTGTTTAAGGCATTTCATTTCTTGGTAGCTATGAATCTTCCTGTGGCATATAAATATAAATTACTAGATATGTTATATTTCAAAATAGGCACAGTTGGTTCTATTCTCAGGTCTGAAAGAAGTAAAGGAATTTTCCATTAAGATTGGATGTGGTAGGTTTTCCTGCACTTTCATTAACCTTGAAGCATTTACTACTTCACCTAATAGCCTTGGTGGTTCATAAATAATCCTCAGTTACCTGCCAAGTAAACTCTTCGCCACTTCCAAACTGATTGACATGATTCATGGTAAAAGACTCTCTGACAAAGCCATGCCTAGATGAAATTACTATACTGATTACTTTTCACCCATCCCTTTTAGTTTATTTCTTAAAGATGGGCTTAGGACTTTTAATCAGTAATGTCACAATTAAAATGCCACTCCCTCATAGGAGAATAAAAAGCAGCACATTGAAGTGTTTAGTAAACTGAAATACATTTCTTCATCTAAAAATAAAGTTGCTCTTAAGCATTTAATGCAAGATCAGAAAAAAGCCTTACAAGTTAAAAACATAAAAAAGATTAGTAAATAGGTAACTATGTTTATCAGAGGTCCCAATTAAGTATGGGTGAGGAGACTAATGAAAAAAAGTAAATTAAAGCTTGATTCTTTAAAGCTTAATTCTTCCCTCAGAATGAACAGGGTGATTTTCAGATTTTAATACTTTTTTTCCTCAAAATATGTAGGCCCTGTATATTACATAAAAGTAAAAACATTATATGCTAGAATTATTATTTAACATTGTCTTGTACCTATAATTTACTTTTTATTCTACTGTTTTTTCTCCTAAGATTTCACTTAACAGTAAAGCAAGCCTTCTGAGTCTAAACCTACCATCAGGTTTTTGTTTACTAATTTAAATTTCTTTCTTCATAGAGAAAGCAAAGCTTCATCTTGCTTGGATACAAGAACTCTAGCTACTTCAAACCTGCACCAACAGAAATCTTTTTTTTGTTTATTATAAGACAATGGTTCCTTTTAAAGGGTAAAAGTCAGACTATTTGAACTCTAATTGTTAGATATGATACTGTATTACTCAGAATTCTTTCTGAGGATATTGGATAACAAGAAGTAATTAAATTGCACACTTATGTGTCTGGAATTGGTGGATTCTTGGTCTCGCTGACTCCAAGAATGAAGCCACCGACCCTCACAGTGAGTGTTACAGTTCTTAAAGATGGTGTGTCTGGAGTTTGCTCCTTCTAATATTCGGCTGTGTTTGGAGTTCCTTTCCTCTTCCTTCTGGTGGATTCATGGTCTTGCTGGCTTCAGCAGTGAACCTGTAGACCTTCTCAGTGAGTGTTAGAGCTCTTAAGGCGGCATGTCTGGAGTTGTTCTTTCCTCCTATCCAGAGTTGTTCGTTCCTCCTGGTGGGTTCGTGGTCTCGCTGGCCTTAGGAGTGAAGTTGCAGACCTTCACTGTGAGTGTTACAGCTCATAAAGCTGGTGTGGACCCAAAAAGTGAACATCAGCAAGATTTATTACAAAGAGCCAAAGAACAAAGCTTCCACAGTGTGGAACGGGACCTGAGCCGGTTGCTGCTGCTGGCTTGGGCAGTGTGCTTTTATTTCCTTATCTGGCGCCACCCACATCCTGCTGATTGGTCCATTTTACAGAGAGCTGATTGATCCGTTTTGACAGGATGCTGATTGGTGCATTTACAATCCCTGAGCTAAACACAGAGTGCTGATTGGTCCATTTACAATCCTCTAGCTGGACATAAAAGTTCTGGAAGTCCTCATCAGATTAACTAGACACAGAGCACTGACTGTTGCATTTACAAACCTTGAGCTAGATGCAGAGTGCTGATTGGTGCGTTTACAAACCTTGAGCTAGACACAGAGTGCTGGACAGAAAAGTTCTCCAAGTCCCCACTAGATTAGTGAGATACAGAGCACTGATTGGTGCATTTACAAACCTTGAGCTAGACACAGGTTGCTGATTGGTGTGCTTACAAACCTTGAGCTAGACACAGAGTACTGATTGGTGTATTTACAATCTCTTAGCTAGACTTAAAGGTTCTCCAAGTCACCACTAGACCCAGGAGCCCAGCTGGCTTCACCTAGTGGATCCTGAACCAGGGCCACAGGTGGAGCTTCCTGCCAGTCCCACGCCATGCACCCGCACTCTTCAGCCCTTGGGCGATTGATGGGACTGGGCACCGCAGAGCAGGGAGCTGGGGGCCAGCACTGCTGGGAGACGCGGGGCACCCTCTGCAGCTGCTGGTCTGGGTGCTAAGCCCCTCATTGCCTGTAGCTGGCAGTGCCAGCTGGCTGCTCTGAATGCGGGTTCCATCGAGCCCACGCCTATCTGTGGGCTCGCTCTGGCTCACAGGTGCCTTGCATAGCCTCAGTTCCCGCCCGCGCCTCTCCCTCCACACCTACCCACAAGCAGAGGGAGCCGGCTCTGGCCACAGCCAGCCCACAGAGGGGCTCCCACAGTGCAGCAGCAGGCTGCTTGAGAAGCAGGACTTCTCAAGCGTGGCCAAAGTGGGCGCCTAGGCTGAGGAGACACTGAGAGCGAGTAAGGACTACCAGCATGTTGTCACCTCTCACTTTCAGGGGCCTCAAGAAAAACTGAAGCCAGAAACTTACATGTCAGTGATAGCTGCATCCTCTTTCTTTTTCTCCCTCCCCATACCGCTTCCCACCATCAGTTCGTTTCACACTCATTTTCTGTTCAAGTCAGAACACATGACTGCCATCAGTAGCCAATCCAATTTTATTTTTTACACTTCAACTAAGGGAAGGATTCTTACTCAGTTATTGAGATTTCAAGTCACGGTGTAGAAGCAGTTTGGATGATCTAGTTTTTGTCTGGTAATCACCTCTGTGAAGGGCCAAAATCATGCCACACTGGATAGCTTCCCCTGTGCCATCTGTCTGGATGGAGGATTTTAAACTAAGGTTAGTGTGGGTACACTGAGTGGAATACCATGAATATTCACTACAAAGTATGTAGGTGCATCCGTTGGCCATTAATTTTGTGTAATTGCATATGTAAAGTGACTTATTTAATTGTGAACGCCTCAGAAAATTGGTTATCTCTGCTATCTTAAGTTTATAAAATGCTCAAGAACTTAGTTATTACTGTTTTAGTGAGGCTGTCTTAAGATTTTGTTATTTCAATTCTGTGAGTAGTGACAAGAATATAGATATTCCGGAAAAATAAAAACACTTTTAAGAGCAGATCTTAGTTTCAAACATGATCAAGAGACAGAGTGATTCAATAAAAGATTTTTTCGCTCAGTGAAAATTTGTGGACACTATCTAAAAATAACTTTCCAAAGTTGAATATTTTTTATTCAATTCTTGTTCTGCCACTTCGATGCCATAACTCTGGGCAAACAATACAATATTTCTCTGCCTCAATCATCACATCTGTGAAGTGGTTATAATAAAAAATATCTAGTAGGGATATTATAAAAAATAAGTGGATTGTTTCACATGAAAAATTTAGAAACGTGCCAGGCACATAATTTATATATATGGTAGCTTTATTATTATTATTTAGGTGCTCTGTTAGAGGAAAGTTTAATATATATAATGCAAATATTTTTGAAACCACAAATTGATTATAATATCGTATGAAAATAAAGTTAGTAGAAACTATTCCTTGCATTGAATGGGAGCTTAAAATAAACACCAAGGAGTGCTATCATTTTAAAATTCTAAATGTTTTTTCATATTTGCATTTAAAAGATTTAAAAGAATAATGTTTTTTAAAGTCTTCTGGAATTTGCAGATTTCTAAATATTTTACTTAATTTTTCTCTACAATCAATGTGTTTCTCTTGTGTAATAACAAAGCAAGAAAAAAAGATAAGTCATTTTAATGCCTGTGGATAAAACTTTGAGACTATGTATACTAATTTGCTATTGTATTTATTTACCTTCATGGAAATATTTCTTTAAGGTAGTTCTCCATGGTCTACCATTGTTCCTCATACAATATAAGCTGGATTTTTAAAGGGAGTGAATGAAAGCTAGATAATTCAATACATAAAGTTTATTTATTTATTTCATGCAAATAATGTGAGTAAACTTAGGAATTCTAAATTTTAGTAGAATTCTCTTGAAAGGTCATGGCAAGGTGACCAGTTCCTTAAAAAGGAAGCAATGGTTGGGCCAAAGCGAAGATTTGATCTGTCTCATAGTTATATCATTCAACAGCAATCTAATATTTGCAAAACACTTTGATAATTAACTTGGCAAACAAAATTGAATAGAATGAGCCAAACTAGTTTGATGATAACTGTTACTTAGAAGAAACCTTGCAAGATATTCAGATTCCTGAATCTTGCTCTTGACCAAGGGTCAGCAAATATTTTCTGTAAACTGGCAGACAATAAATATTGTCAGCTTTATGGGCCATATAATTCTTTCATTAACACTCCATTCTGCCATTGTAGCAGGAAAGCAGACACAGACAATATGGAAGATAGGTATGGTTACATTTCAATGAAATCTTACTCGCAAAATAGGTGGTAAATACCATAAAATAGGTGCACTATAGTTTTCCAACCCTGTTCTAGATCAACTGAACAGTCTAGGAGCTCTTTGAGTTGAGAGTTTTAACATCAGGATAAACTATATACAAAGATGGCAAATCAGTCAAATATATTCTTAAAATGTTATACTGTATGAAGATATTATGTTTGTGAGATGTGCAGTTAAAAAGTCTTGACAGATGGCCAGGAGCAGTGGCTTACACCTGTAATCCTAGCACTTTGGGAGATCGAGGCTTGCAGATCACTTGGGGTCAGGAGTTCAAATCCAGCATAGCCAACATGGTAAAATCCCTTTTCTACTGAAAATACAAAAATATTAGTCAGCTGTGGTGGCAGGTGCCTGTAATCCCAGCTACTCGGGAGGCTGAGGCAGGAGAATCACTTGAACCCAGGAGGTGCAGTTTGCAGTGAGCCAAGATCCTGCCACTGCACTCCAGCCTGGGTGACAGAGCAAGACTCCATCTCAAATAAAAAGAAAAAAGGTTAAGAGAGCTTTGTACCATCTTTGAATATGTAATTCTTTATTTATTGTAGATAATATAAAACATTTAAGCTCATCAAATGCCATAATGGAAAGGATTGTCACATACACTACATCTTTTATTTCATGCTAAATGAGTCCCTATAACAATGTTAGTCACTATAATTAAGCTTAAAGGCCATTCTATGTTTCTGGTTTTTCTTGAAAAACCTGAAATATTTGGCATCCCTTATGTTGTATTTTCAAAAGGCAAGTTCAGCTGTCACTAAATAGTAGGTTCGTCTTTTTGGCAAAGAATGTTTTCTGTGATTTACACAATCCCCACCTGGCATATTAAACTCGCTTGGGTAATCTGAATTTCCTGATAGGTATTTAATTTTGAACAACTTGTATATACTTCACTCATTAAAAAAAGACTAGAAGATCCAAATGGGATTTCTTTACGAGAAATATAAATTGCCTGCTAATAGGTAGAAAGATTTAAAGATTACCAACCATACAATCCATTTCCAGAAAGTACCTATTTATCAATTCAGACTGATTATACAGCAGCGTAATTGGAGTTTTTTAATGTGTACAAGCTAAATATTACATTTTCCTATTACCCACATTCCAGAGTAATTTGATAAAGTCTAAAATAAAACAAAACTGAACCAAACACTTTCTCATGGCAGGTTAAACTCTGCATTAAAACTATGTGACTTTAAAAATCCCTTATGTCCTTTAGACATGCTGTATTTCTCACTAAAACTAATGAATACGTTAACTTTGAAGACATTTTCAGCATCTCTTATGATATCACAATTTTAGGGTAAAAATTAGTGTAAACAAGCTGTTTGAGCTCCTAAGCCATGAAGCACAACCCTCAAAATATAAACTAATGGAGTTGTAATCAAATGTCCATACATGAAAATAATCGTTTTTACATTTTACTTGATTTTCTCAGATTTCTCCCAATATCAAACTGTGATATTTTAAGTTTTGCACTGCAAGCTTGCTGAAAATTTCATTTCTTCATATCTACTTACTTAAATAATTAACAATGCTTCCTTTTATGTGAAAGAAAATTTTGAGAAAATGCTAATATATTTATTCTGTTAATATGTTTCCTAAACATCAGAAAAAAATGTTTGTTAGGTACACTTTTCTCTAAGATGCAGAGATTTAACATCTACTTTTAGAGGTCAGTGTTGCGGCATTTTTTTTTTTTTGATCACCTAAATTTTTCACCACAAATTCATAGGCAACTTACATATACCCGTCTATACTTATTACAAAGTTCTGTTTCCTTCCACAGTGAGGATTCTCTTCAGTGCCTCTCCAGAGATATAATTAAATATGTAGACCAAACTCATCTCCGTGGCTTAGTTTTATGTACAAATATATTAGGATGCTGTTTACATGGTGTAATTTACTTTACATCATCCATGATGTTCCTCACACTCAAATTAAAATTCCAGCATTAGACATCCATTCATTTAAAATTAAGAATATTTCTTTGGCTTTTGGGTTTCCTATTTATATGCAACTGTACTCGAAAGGATACTAAGTTTTCTAACTTGTAATAATTTAGTAAAGGGTCTGATGGAACTTCTTCAAAATTACGGTGATTAACCAAACTCAGTGTCTTTTTGTGCATCAAAGAGGCTAGTTTCAGTGGAAGGAGAAATTAAGTAGAACTGGAAAGTCTATCTTTCTTTCTGAGACACACATAGATAAAACCGAGCAATGAAAAACTAAGGGAAACCTGGGGCTAAGATGAGCAAATTAGACAGCACAAAAATAGAATGTAAAATTAGGCTCCAGTAATTGGGGCAGTGTCTAGTTACTCAGAAGGCTGATCAAAAGCTTTCTTGTTTCCACCCCTTCTTTTATTGTTTATTTGTAACTCTAATTTTACTTATTTTTTTCTACCCACATGGTTTACAAACAAAGCACATAAATATTTTCTCTGACCCCTTACTTTTCTCTTAACTCCTCTAGCTCTTAGAACTTGCTTTAGATAATCATTCACCTGTTAACTTTTCTCTTGTATTACTTACTGTTATTCCATAAGTATCAGTTTGGTTTGTCTGATATTTTAATCTTCTTGGAGACAGAATGAAGTCTTGACTTTATTCTTCCTCTCCTTAAGATACAATAGGCTGATTTGCTCAACAAAAGAATTTTTAAGTAAATAAAACTTCAGAAAAAGCAACTACAGATGTGAAATCCAGTTAACCATGCCATTCTGACATTCATTTAAAGAAACTGATGATTAAAATTATGAAATAAATCAACCACTGGGAATAAGTAAAATTTGCCTAAAGTTTACCAGGTCCAATGTCCTGTTCTAAGTCAGTAACATGTATTATCTTATTTCTTCTTTAAGGGATCCTGTATGACAGGTGAAATAATCCTCAGCATTTGCTAGATGAGGAATTGAGGCACATAGTGTTCAGAGGATTTGAGTAATTCATACAATTGGGTTTGAACACAGGTAATCAGGTTTTAATATCCTTTCTCTTCAGGATGACAAAATTATGCCTCTATGTAAGGAGAATATGTCAACGCAGTCTAAAGAAGAATAAGCCCAACAAAATTTACAAATTCTTACAGAAATTGAATCAGAGCATACAAACAGTGCTAAACCTCCCATTTGGGGAACCCTGGAGATAATACAAATGTAGGCCAATGTGTTACTAGCTAAATATTTAGAAGTTATAAATCAAGAGAAGAAATTACTAAAGAAAACTGGTTCTAGCCTAGTGCTTTAACAACTGTGCCCTTTAATGAAATGGAAGGTCAGATTCAAATTTAGAATTCTCAGATTTATGTTTATTAAATTTGCATTTATGAATTACGTGGCTTGGGGATGGCCACCCGGCCCCTCACCTGAGACTCGTCCTTTTTCTCATCCCTACATCATGGTTCTGTTTATCAATACAGGAAGCCTCTTCTAAACCTGGGTGATTATCTCAGCTTGTATATATTTGCTGTGACCATAACCCCCTCGAAGTGCTGCACCTTAATCAACACTTAGAGTTTCACATGCTAAAATGTATTATATGGAAGATGGATATAGGGAAGAGACACTTGTAGGTCCTAAAGTTGGCTTATGGTGATTGGGTAGAAGATGCCATGCCAGGAATGTGTCCTGGAAGGGAGATCAGGATTTCCAGGGGTCCACTCTCTCGGTGCATGGCTACTCCTAATCCACGTGAGTGTGTTCGGTTTAATGCACATCAGAGCCAGTCCTGTCATTTGATTCTAATAGTAATGTGGTTCAAAAAGTTTACAGAAAATATATTCGTGAGATTGAGAGACAATGACCAGCAGAACTCAAGAGTAATATTCAAAATAGTATTAAGTAAAATATGGTGACTATCAAAAGACTTTGGCAGAAATATAGTAAAAGAATCTACTATTGAAATAATTCCTTGGCAAGAATGGCAAAAGTTATAAAAGAAGTGATTATCTGAGATAAAAATGGAAAGAGAAAAAGGTGGATATCCAGGTGAGTATGAAAAATAGGAATATGGAATCTCCCAGAAATGACCTGTTTTCACTCATTTTAATATTAGGGAAAATGAAAAATATTTCAACAATGTGAAACTTTAAAGTGACAAAGGAGAGGCCCAGTCAACCTGTATAACCCAAGTATTCCCACAAAGTCACATTGATATAGCAGCTTCATTGATGAAGAATGGAAGTGATTTCTTCTGGGTGTCTATAACTGCTATGTGCTGAAAACAAGGCCAAGCTTAGGAAGGAATGAAAAACCAACCTTGATAAAGATGCTTTTATATGGAATCTGGTCATTGTAGTATTCAGTGAAATTCCAGGAAATGTGAAGGCTGAGCTATCTAGAAATATTTTAATTGAAATTTTATTTACTTATATGGTAAATAAAATAAAATAAATACATAATTTTAAAAAGTATTAGGTTTTATTAAAAGTACAATTTTTAAATAAATAAAATAAATACTTAAATAAATAAAACTTTATTATAAGCCTGCCCTATTTTCTGCAGTACTGTTTTCATAATTTATTTACACACACAGGAGAACTCTGTGAAGTATGTATTTATTTTATTTTATACACAAAATGATTAAACTATGAAATCTCAAAAAACTGTAAAAAAAAAAAAAACTGTTTTAAGTCAGTTAGTAGAAGTTTCAAGGACCTCAATGTCCTGTGATCATTCTATAAGGTACATTGCCTCCAAAGACAAGAACATAATCACAGTGGAGAAGGTAATTGTGCTTTACAGATGAAAAATCCCTGATAGGAGATTTTGTTGCTGTCTGGGTCTTCAAAACATTCATAACCTTTGGATATATTTATGTAAGAAGTGATGTCTAGAAATTGTGTAGCTCTCAAGAGAAGCTAACCAACTTTGAAAATGGATAACAGAAAGAAATAACAAGCCTAAGGAAACCTAAATTATTGAATGTGTTTTAATCTGTTGGATTAACCACTTGCCCTATCTCAAGTCTTGTTATACTAGATGATAAAGCTCCATAGAATTTAAGTCACTAATATTTGTGTCTGTTATTTGCTGTCAGAGACATGCTAATTCAAATAAAATGTAATATACAATTCTATCCTATGTAATAATTGATAACCGATTTAAGTCACCCAATTGAATGTAAGAACAGTAAGAGCTTAGACTTGTAAATGACTACAAATATCAAGTGGTTTAATATTGTTCCAAATCCAGACATGATATTTACAATAGGTGATAGAATGCAGAGCCAATCATGAATTTGAAAATATGTAAGATATTAATGTTAAATTTTTTGAGTAATTTTAACTTATGATATACAAATGCTAGACATAGCCTCTCTTTATATAGCGAATAACACAGTGCAAATAAAATTGCAATTAAATGAGGTTTTGAAAAGCCCTTCTGACTGGGCGCGATGGCTGAGGCCTATAATCCCAGCACTTTGGGAGGCCAAGGTGGGCAGATCACCTGAGGTCAGGAGTTCAAGACCAGCCTGGCCAAAATGATGAAACCCCATCTCTACTAAAAATACCAAAAATTCGCTGGAATTGGTGGCGAGTACCTGTAATCCCAGCTACTCAGGAGGCTGAGGCAGGAGAATCACTTGAACCCGGGAGGCAGAGGTTGTAGTGAGCTGAGATCATGCCATTGTACTCTAGCCTGGGCAACAAGAGTGAAACTCTGTCTCAAAACAAACAAAACAAACAAAGAAAAAGCCCTTCTGTACAATATTTACCAGTCTTTCAATATTATAAATTCCACAACAGCCTATGTTAGAATAAATCATATTTCTATTTAATTATGCCAATTACACTTATCTAAACTGCAAGAGTTTTAACAGCATTAATAAAATATGGGTTCGATCACATCCATTATCCAGACAGTAAGCTTGGCTGTACAAATCAAGATAGAAGTTTCTTTTCATCACTCTGGAGGGATGAGACTAACAGATTAAGACTGCTAAGAAGGCTAAATGTAGCTGAATCCTGTATTTCTATCAGTGGTGATGAAAATTGTAAATTTTCAATAGCCTGAAAAAAATGAAATCTCTAATTCTTATTTATTTGACTGTTAAATTATTATTTGAAGATAAATATGGTTTGAAGACCAGTATCTTGTCAAACACAATTTTGTGGTTTTACAAAAGACTATAAACAAACAAATATTAACATGGTAGATTACATTTACTTTCATTTAAAAATAGCTGAATTGTGGTATTTAGCTTTATATGTGTCTAAGTTTTTGTATGTGTATAAATTAATATTCTAGTATGTGCTAGTTCAGTTTTATGGTTTTGGATATGTGTGTGTGGGGGGGAGTTATTTCATCCATTAATAAGTTTTAAAAATCCCATATAATTAACGTACAGTTCACCCAGATGTGTACTCTGATAATTCTCTGCTGTACACAGTCGCTCTGAAGCCAGTATGAATCAAAGTTTCACAGAGATTTTAAGTGTATTTGTTTTATAAGCTAATGTGTAGTATTCTTGATATTTTACATGTTATCTCGATTGGCTTCTACACAAAGCAGAATCCAAAGTCCTTTTCAAATGAACCAAAAAACATGTCTCTTTCTATCCCATTATTACCATGTTTCTCCCAATTCCATCCTGAAGATACATTTCATTATGAAAAGTGCAAAGAGAATTCCGGCCAGTTAATTCTTAGTGTTGACCACCGTGGATAGAATTATTGCCCTCTCCCCACTGGATGTGGAGCCCCAGCGTGACATGGGTCTTACTGAAAATTTGTGATATGCCTGGGTAATTGAGCTGGGGATACTTCCAGGCCAACTTTCTTCTATGAAACAGGGTAGAATTACAGTCAGGAAAGATGTAAATGCAGATCATCATTCCTCAGAGATTTCTCTTGGCTGAAAGCAGAAATGTGATTAGACATTCAACAGTTTCTCTTCTTCAAACTAATCTGTTTACCTCCATGTGGGTGGGCTAAAAACCAAATCTGAAACCTAAAATTGTTTTGTCATCAGTGTTGACTGTCAGAGACTCTGTCTACATGAAGCCAAAACATCCAGATGGAAACTGAAAAGTAACATCCATCATCTAAATATTTTCCTTTCCCAATGCCAAGCATATAGATACTTGGAAACAATGTCATGGTTGACCGAATGTTTCACTTTTAATCTAGATGTTTTGGCATTGTTTAGATACAATCTCAGTTGTAACTTCTCATACAAAATTCCCAGATCTGTAGTGTGATAGATACGTTTTTAAAAATAATTCACTTAAAATCCTTATATATGTGGATAAAATCCTGGCTATATGAGTTGGGATAGAAGTAATTATAAATCCATATGTATATGTGTGTGTGTGTGAGTGTGTGTATACATATATATATATGGATTTTAAATTACTTCTATCTTTGATTTGCATGGATTTTTACTTCTATATATGAATAAATTCTTCACATGAATAAGTCATTATCTTAGGTACTATGGGGGAATACCACGATGAGTAACCGAGTTGAAAACAAGAAGTAGTCACACGCATGCGCAAGTAACTAAATGTTTGGCTTGCTGTGATTTGTGATTGTTTCTAATGTACATTTACATAGGACAGCTGTAGAGAAGAGAGGCTGGTATGGCTGAACAAAGAGCTCTGGTGAGGTCTCGTGGGGAAGCAGACTGGTTTTGAAAATTAAAAATTACCAGAACATGGTAATAAGCATATATGAAAGTGAAGGGCAAATTAAAAATTACCAGAACATTGTAATAAGCATATATGAAAGTGAAGGTATATAAGGCATGGGATGTATGAACACGGTTCAACAAAACCTGGGCTATTCATCACATCTGGCCTGCTGCATGTTTTGGTAAATACAGATATCCTGTATAAAGACCCAGCCACATCCATGTGTTTGCTTATTGTTTACTTCCTGTCCACAGCTACCTTAGCACTGCCTCAGTGACCTATAAAACCAAGCATATTTAATATATGGCCCTTTATGGAAAATAGATTGCTACATTTTGGTACATTATATATTTAGGGAAGCAGGAAAGAGTTCCAGGTGATTGGAACAGAGGCTTCATGCTGCCATTGTTGGTGATTTAGAGTGGGAAGACTGAAAGGAGCTTTCTTCCAGATGACCCAAATTTTAGGATAAGACAAAATATTTCTTAGTATGAAGACAATAATAACAAGATGAAGCATATACTTTTGATACAAAATCAGTGGTTTTATATGAAAATGTTCTATGGCTGACAGAAAGTGGGGTTATTTTGGAAAATGAGCTTTTTATTAGCTTAAAGATAATTTTATTTAATTGAAATCGGATGCCAATGGTTTTGTGAAACAATGTAATTATGCTATGAATAAAGAATGTATTCATCTTAAAATACCAAATGCTAATGTTTTGGATGTTATTAGAATTTGTTATTTAACAATGATGGTCCTAGGATCTGACTGCTGACATTTGAAAGCATAAAAGAATGGCTTTGGCAAAACTGCTTAAATGTTTGTGACTGGTTTCCTGTTTACACAGGGGAAAAATAACAACTGTTCACTCATTATGGTTTTGGCTGAATTACATGAGTTATTCCAAGTAAGCATTTAGATAATAAGTAGGTATTAGGGTGATAATGCTTCCTATTGAATTGAAGCATAAATGTGTTGCACTTCAAAATATATTCCAAGCAAATATTTTCCTATTTTTCATATCAGTTGAATATGTTTTGAGAGCTAAAGAACTGCTTTTGCAGAGTATATGGAGGACATGGTACATTTTTATGGTTTGAATTTGTGTCTCCAGCCAAATTTCATGTCAAATTGTAACCTCCAATGTTAGAAGAGGGGCCTGGTGAGAGGTGATGAGATCACAGAGGTGGACTTCCCATTTGCTGTTCTCTGGATAGTTAATGAGTTCTCATGAGATCAGTAGTTTGAAGGAGGGTGGCACCTGCCCCCTGTCTCCCTTTCCTCCTGTTCTGGCCATGTAAGGACTTGACTCCTTCGTCTTTGCCTTTTGCCATAATTGTGATTTTCCTGAGGCCTCTCCAGCCATGCTTCCTGTACAGTCTGTGGAGTCAGGAACCAATTAAAACACTTTTTAAAATAAATAAATAAATAAATTATCCACTCTCCAGTAATTCTTTAAAGCAATGTGAGAACAGACTAATAGAGTATTCTTCTTCTGAGCTCTGGCCATATCTTATCTGTGGCTTTCTCAAAATGCACAACATAGGATAAATTTAAAGTGGTAGGAAAAGGAATAAATAAAAGATAAATTCAGATTTAGATATGTGAGAAACACATTCACCCATCCAAAACCAAAGAATGGTCTTGGAGACAGGAAGAACAGCGAAGCGAAACTTTTAATGCGGTCTTGCAAGACCCGGTGATTGGTAAGCAGACACACCCAGGCCAGCTACAGCAGACAATTTATCTCCTAGCACACAAGTCCCTCCCCCAGTTCCTCACTGGTGGGGTACAATGGGGTTACAGTCTTTCCGGACATCACCTGTTTCATTATCCGCCGATAAGCTTATACCTGGTCCCTTTCCTCGCTTAAGTTTCGATTTCCCAATAGCAAAACTTTCTTCCCTTTTATGGGCTGACCCCTCCTCTACATCCTGTTCCCTTATTGTCACTTTCTATGTGCATGGTCCATGTGGTTTGTCACATCTGCAGGCTGGCTGCCAGTTCTTAGATTTATCATGCCTTGAAAATGGACCATTTGTGGCTCACGCCTGTAATCCCAGCACTTTGGGAGGCCGAGGCAGGTGGATCCCGAGGTCAAGAGATCAAGACGATCCTGGCTAACATGGTGAAACCCCTTCTCTACTAAAAATACACAAATTAGCTGGGCATGGTTGCGCACGCCTGTAATCACATCTACTCAGGAGGCTGAGGCAAGAGAATCACTTGAACCTGGGAGGCAGAGCTTGCAGTGAGCCAAGATGTGCCACTGCACTCCAGGCTGGGTGACAGAGTGCGATCCTGTCAAAAAAAAAAAAAGGACCATTTAAAATGTTTTCTCACAGATATAATATAACTTAAGACCTGATGTTTTATTTCACCAAATGCTTTTTTCTACTTTATTTTATTTTAATTAATTAATTAATTTATTTATTTATTTTTGAGGCGGAGTCTCACTCTGTCACCCAGACTGGAGTGCAGTGGCGCGATTTCGGCTCACTGCAAGCTCTGCCTTCAGGGTTCACGCCATTCTTCTGCCTCAGCTTCCCGAGTAGCTGGGACTACAGGCGCCCACCACCTCGCCCGGCTAATTTTTTGTATTTTTAGCAGAGACAGGGTTTCACCGTGTTAGCCGGGATGGTCTCGATCCCCTGACCTCGTGATCCACCCGTCTTGGCCTCCCAAAGTGCTGAGATTACAGGCGTGAGCCACTGTCTACTTTAAAAGTACACAGACACACACACACACACACACACACACACACACACACACAGAATTAGGCTGATAATGTAAGTGTAGCCAATCATGAACTTCTTAATTTTAATTATTTGGGAAAATATTCTATGCTGGATAAATGCAATATAATGTACAATACTAGTTAGTTATAACATATGGTATCTAGTGACGGATGAAAGTTTCATTTAGAATGAGTAGACATTTTCATAGAAAATTATACCGCAACCCTGATAATAACCTCAGAACATGTGCATTTAAACTACTTAAATTTCATTGCTGCTTATTTGTTAGATGGAACAATTTCCATCAATAAAATTATTACTTCTCTGTACTATTGAACTATGAGGACAAAGTGTGTCGAAATGAGTAAATGCATAATATTTTCATGAATAACAATTGCAAGTTTGTAAACTTATTCAATATTTACTCTTATTGTATTGCTGTATGATTGGCTGCTGTAATACAGCAAAGAGTAAACAAGTTCGTTTCTCTTCTATAATATTCTGAGTGTACCTGGGGCAATTCTGTTATGGTAGAATCTAGAAGGATGTCAGAGCGGAGCTTTTCGATTTTGTTGTTGAGGTCCTTGACTCCACAAACCACTCATTAATTTTAGTTTGTGTTATGTGGTGATTGATTGCAATATGAGATTTTTACAGGATAGATTTGTTTTCTGGAATGTTGGCATACGCAGTTAAATAATTTGATATTTGTAGTGGAGGTTAGCTATCTCCCCTCATAGCTATTCCTCTTAGTTTTGTCCAAAGAGTAGGAAGGAAGAACCTGGCTCCAGAGAAAGAGGAGGAAAAAAGAAGACTTAAGATACTATTACATGAAGCTGGCCCTCATGGTGAGATGCCCTCCTTTTCGATAAACAGTGCATTTTTAGAGGTGATTTAGAACATCAGCAATTGTGTCCCATGTGTTTCTCCCAGAAGTATTTTTTTTTTAATATCCACTTGAATGAATGCTACATGAGTGTTGAGATTTTTCTCTACCTTGTTCCTAGTTCTATCACTTGCACTTAGAAAAGTGCCCGACCCATAGCAGCCAGTGAATGTGAATAAATGTTCTGCCAATTTCAATACTGGCTTCTATTTTTTGATGTAGGATAGCTATTTAGCTCTGCTAGGGCATATGTCTTCTAACTAGGGCACAATAGAGAAAATGTCTATTCCACTCAAAGACTAATAGAATTCAGGAAAATCAGCATGAGGAAACAATTAACTATCTGGTCCACAATAATTTTGCTTTGAAAAATTTGGCTATAATACAAATATTAATCCATTTTTATGAAGTGCTCAATATGATCAATATGATACCTGTGCATGATTTATTTTATCTATTATATGGTTGATGGAAAAACATCAGTTCTACTTAATGGTGAAATAGTCCAATACATAAATGTTATTTATTGAGAAATCCTGTTCCATTTTCTTTTCTTTCTTTCTTTTTTTTTTTTATTGAGACGGAGTCTCGCTCTGTCACCCAGGCTGGAGTGCAGTGGCGTGATTTCGGCTCACTGCAAGCTCTGCTTTCAGAGTTCACGCCATTCTCCTGCCTCAGCCTCCCGAATAGCTGGGACTACAGGCGCCCACCAACATGCCCGGCTAATTTTTTGTATTTTTAGTAGAGACGGGGTTTCACCATGGTCTCGATCTTCTGACCTTGTGATCCACCCGCCTCGGCTTCCCAAAGTGCTGGGATTACAGGCGTGAGCCACTGTGCCCGGCCTCCATTTTCTTTCAGCATATAATTCAGAGATGTAATTTTTTTCTAGGTAATGCATTATATTGTTGTGAACACTAAGAATAATGTCTTCTTTTGATTATTGCATTGTTTATATATAATATAATTTATATTCTTGGAAATGTGTATGGGTGTTTGAGATTATTTAATAGCTTTTAAACACTAAAACAAACTGTTCTTTTTTTTTTTTTTTATACTTTAAGTTCTAGGGTACATGTGCATAACGTGCAGGTTTGTTACATATGTAT